>NC_134592.1:64661346-64973653 GCF_037038515.1 Microtus pennsylvanicus
GATATATGTTATGTATAAAATGTTGGATTTCCAGTGTCTTCTGGGACGGCAGAACCACTATATTCATGAACCTGTAGTAACTATGGTTGTTTACTGAAGGCCTGTGCAAGATCAAGCCAATCAACATTCTAGCATAAAGGAAGGGAGGAGCTTATGAGCCCCAACCCCTAACGGAGGAGTTATTGATAGTTGATGGCCTATCTGAAAGGGAGGTGTGTGTATGGTCCCTGCTCGTGAACATAGGGGCAGTGTAAATTGGACTCAGTGGGTTATTGAAAGGGCAGAGGGGCTGGAGAGATGGCCCCGCAGTTAAGAGCACTTGTTGCTCTTGCAGAGGACCCAGGTTCAGTTCCCAGCACTCATATGCTCCCTCACAGCCATCCATAATTCCCATCTCAGGGGATCTGATGTCTTCTGAGTTCCTTGGGCTCTAGGTATGGATGTGGTGCACATACATCTACACAGTAAAACCCTGTATGCACTGGGTGGTGATGGCCCATGCCTTTAATCCCAGCACTCGGGAGGTAGAGACAGGTGGAGCTCTGTGAGTTTGAGGCCAGTCTGGTTTACAAGAGCTAGTTCCAGGACAGGTTTCAAAGTTACAGCAATACCTTGTCAAAAACAAACAAAACAAAACAACAACAAAACAACAAAAACAAAACCTGTATGCATAAAATAAAAAGTAAAAAGATTTACTTAATAAAAAAGAGGATATGAGGTTGGGAGGAGCTGGAAAGTGGAGGCCTGAATCTGACAGGAGTGGATATGATCAAAATTCATTTGTATGCATGTAGGAAATGCTCAGAGAATTGCTAAAATTTTATATTAAAAATACTGGTTTCCGCTATGTTCAGAGAGTCCGGTTTTATCCCAGGCTTTTCCAGACCCAGGCCAGCTGGCCTTGGTGAGTTCCCAATAGAACATCCCCATTGTCTCAGTGTGTGGGTGCACCCCTCGCGGTCCTGAGTTCCATGCTCGTGCTCTCTCTCCTTCTGCTCCTGATTTGGACCTTGAGATTTCAGTCCTGTGCTCCAATTCGGGTCTCTGTCTCTGTTTCCTTTCATCGCTTGCTGAAGGTTAATATTCAGGAGGATGCCTATATGTTTTTCTTTGGGTTCTCCTTATTTAGCTTCTCTAGGATCACTAATTATAAGCTCAATGACCTTGGTTTATGGCTAGAAACCAAATATGAGTGAGTACATCCCATGTTCCTCTTTTTGGGTCTGGCTTACCTCACTCAGGATAGTGTTTTCTGTTTCCATCCATTTGTATGCAAAATTCATGAAGTCCTTGTTTTTTATTGCTGAGTAGTACTCTAATATGTATAAATTCCATACTTTCTTCATCCATTCTTCCATTGAAGGGCATCTAGGTTGTTTCCAGGTTCTGGCTATCACAAACAATGCTGCTATGAACATTGTAGAGCATATACTTTTGTTGTATGATAAGGCCTCTCTTGGGTATATTCCCAAGAGTGGTAATGAGGACTACTGAGAACTCAAGAACAATGGCAATGGGTTTCTGATCCTACTGCACGCACTGGCTTTGTGGGAGCCTAGGCAGTTTGGATGCTCACCTTACTAGACCTGGATGGAGGTGGGGGTTCCTTGGACTTCCCACAGGACAGGGAACCCTGATTGCTTTTCGGGCTGGGGGGAGACTTAATTGGGGGAGGGGGAGGGAAATGGGAGGCGGTGGCGGGGAAGAGACAGAAATCTTTAATAAATAAATAAATTAAAAAAAAATAAAAAAAAATTAAAAATACTGGTTTCTCTGGTGATACCCTTTGCCTTTTCAGAATCTTACTGATTGGTGTCCCCATGACTGTGTGTCGGAGGAATCCATGAGTTCCTGTCGATGCTATGATTTCTGACTGTGCTGCTGTGGTTTTCTGATTTATCTTTTCTGGCCTGAGATCTCTCCATTAGAACTGCTACATCCATCACACACAGAAAGGCTTGCTATCTATAAGTTCCTTATCCAAACCCAAGAGCATTGTACCACGAGTCTCTCTCCCAGCACTGGTAGCTCGGAGACTCTCAGGGTCTGACCTGGTGTTCTATGTCCTTACCCTTCAACCCCTCACCATCCTCTTATTCTCATTTGCGTGTATTTCATTGCTATGTTCTGAATTATACTTCCCTAATGTTGAAGTGGGATTTTTTTTTTATTATTATAGGGTAGGAAAATATCCTGGGACTATGAAGGTTTTCTTTATATCCTTAAGGAACTCAGTGTGTCGACCACTTCCAGATTCTGCCCATGTCACGCCTTGCTTTGGGCATTTCCAAGCTATCATGGAGACGGGAAAATAAAGTCAAGCAAGAAAAGGGGCCAAGCTTCATTTGGCTGCACAGAGTTTCTGTGCCTTCTGGGAAGGACTGGGGAGTGACCCACTGGAAAGCCAATTCAAAGGGCATTGAGCTAACAGGTCACCCAACTCTCCTTTACCACAGGTGTTGGGAAGCATGGTCTTTCTTTCCTGGTGACTCTATAAAGCTCCAAACCAAGCACTACACACCGAGAGTTTAAGACGAGAAACAAATTCACCCAGGAGCAATTTGAGATAAACTACAAACTGATTGGAAGTGCTAATTATGCGTTCAATGTTGTACGTACTACCATTCACCCTAATTTACCCAACCTTTTGGCAAACATTTTTTAGGTGCTATGCTAGATACTGGAGATCATAACTGATTAGTGTATGATTCTCCTCTTAAAGAAGTCAGAACCTATAGGGAAGACAGATGCACACATGGTAATCCTAATAATGATGTACATTTCTGGTTCTAGGAATCAAGCACTATCTTATTAATGAGGAAGGGGAAAATTTGGTCATCTGGTTTTGGAGACGGGCGTTTGAGGTTGGCCTTGAAGGACAAGAGAGCTTCTCAGTATTTCATTAGGTTGTTATCCTTCATATAGCAAACATTGAAAAAATGCTGATGCCTAATAATCTCAGATAAAGGAAAATAGGATTTCTTGAAGGGTGAGTCAATTATTGCCCCCAGCGGTGTAGATTGATCAGACATGGTTCTAACATGGCATCATTTGGCTCATATGAATAACCAATATCCCTGAGATCATTGTACAGATGATAGATAGGAGGAAAACTTGACATATCACAAATGCCAAACTAGTTGTTGAAATTGTCATCTCTCCTGTATTTTTCTCTTTATGAGGGTTTTATATTTTCAGGCTTGGGACCTTGACATCACGTTTATAAGCCAGTAGTTCAGCCCTAAGTGCATTCTGATGAATGACTAAAATTTATCACCGTGGTGACACTTAATTTGGGTCCAGTGAGAAGTCAACTTAAAGCTATAAGTTTTAGATTTTATAATGAAATTTTGATTAAACTGGGCCTTTTCCCTACTGTCATTTATTTTGTGAACTAGCACAGTAGTTAGAAAATAAATGATGGGAACACAACCACAAATTCTGTGTAATTATCACCAACTCTATATTTAATAGTAATGGTTGCGTTTTCTTCCTGTATTTAATTTCTATTGTCAGGCATCCCAAGGAAAATAATGAATAATTTAATGTTGAAAAAATGGCTACTCTGTTGACTATTCTTGTGGGGATATAGAGAGTGGTGTCACATACGTGTGTGAGAAAGGAAAAAAAATTCTATGATCCATTGATCATTTCAAAAAGACCCGTGTTTGAATAGCTTAGTAGACTATCAAATGACGTGAATTTCTGTTTAAACTCATCTCTGGATGCAAAGCTCTGGTTGTTTGAAGGCGTCAGTTCTGACTTTCACCACCAGGTGGGAGTAGAGCACCAGAAAGAGTATGAAATGGAGCCCAATAAAAAAGCATGTGTAAAATGTATTTATGATAAGAAAAACATATCCTGAAGCAAGAAATAAGAAAATTATAGAAAGAGTCAACTAAAATCTAGTAATCATTGTGGCTCTGCATAGCACTAATTTTTGCTGCTTTATAGTTGGTAAATTTCTTGCAAATTTTGCCTTCAAACTAAATAAGTAGTTTATAAAGCAGAAAAACTGAAGGAATACCAACTGTGAGTGAAGGGAAATAACGCTGTATTTTATGTTGAATGATAACGTGGAATCTTAAGCATTTGGGGTTGGTTATGTTTTGTCAGATTGACTGGCTGGCTGGCAGGGAAGTGATTATTTCAGAGGCTGTAATAAGTAGAAAAGAGATCACTCCAAAAGTTTGCTTATGCTTGGCCATGTGTTTATTTCAAGAGGTAAATATTTAACCTGAACCTCTAGCCTTGCTTACTGGGCCTTTTATCAGGAGGGAACATCAGGTAAATCAACTTTTTACCAAGGCTGACTCAAGATTCTCTTCAGGAAACATTTCCTGTCTCATCCACCTGAGGCAGCCTCTAGAGAAGTTGCGTAAACACGGACAGGTGGGCTCTAGTGGGAGAGCTCCTGATTCCTAGGTTTGGAGCAGGAACTGGGGTACAGACTTCAAGTATGTGCAGCCGTGACTCTGACGCCGTGGGGATGGGTGCACCTTTTGAGAACTGCTGTTTTCTATGCATTTGTGCAGCTCATGGGGGCAACACCCAGATAATTCTGATGAGTGTTCTTTATTTGTTAAGTTACAGCATGGGCTGGGAAAATGTTGTTTGGCACTTGGTAACTGTTGCCTAAACCCCCAAATGTTTTCTTTTCATAGTTTTGCAACTGGATTTATTTGTTAGAGTTTGATCTGACTATTGTCTTACAGATTAGATTGCACTAGTGTCTCAGGTGGGCTTAGGTGTGGTGTGTGTGCACTGTGGCTTTGCAAGCTCGCTGTCACAGGTGTGCCGTGGGCAGTGGCTCCTGTGCTGCCCTTTGCAATGCCAAGGAGCTGGAACTGTGTAAAGCAGGCAACTCATCAGCTCTCATGACTGTCACCAACCAAGGGCAGACACACTGTGGTCTTCCAGCACATGTGCTACTGGGAAGCTATGCTTTCAGGAAGTGATGTAAAATGAAGATCAGGGTAGTCATTGTCCTTAGTTACTGAACCTGTGTGCATTACTCATGGTTCTCCAGAGAGATAGAACCAACATCACTCAGGTGCGAGCCAAGAGAGCCAATGGAAGTTCCAGCTTAAACACAAAAAAGAAGTGTAAGGGGGGAAAAAAAGCTGTGTATAATTGCAGCTGCAGAAAGACAGACAATGGTAGCTGCGGAGCACAGGCTATTACAGGTGTGCACACACACTACCTGTTTACCTTGGCAGCACTGCTCTGCCTCTTTGAGAACTTCTCCATTTGATCTCTCTCCCAGCTTGGCGTCTTTGCTTTCTCTTTCGGTGGTCCCCTTACTTCTTGCCAGTGCTCTCTATGGTTCTGGAGAGAGCACAGATCCTGAGGTCAGATCGCCAGATGTCAACTGCTGTCCTTCCACTCCCCTCTGAGTCCTTTTCCTCCTCCCGTGGTCTCTGAACGGGGATTACCTGGAAACAAGAACAGAAACCACCGCAAGGGTTGTTGTCAAGATTCAATTCTTGACAAATGCCTATGTTCAGCAAGTCAGCTGTTGCTCTCTGCCCGGCTACGACATTCTCCTGCCTGATTCTGCAGTGCTCCCTTGATCCAGGGTTTCTGCAAACTCTTCTTCCCTGAGAGCCTCTGGCCTCCTCTGTTGGTGGAGGGTTAGTGAGTTTCTACTTCCTGAGCACTAACTAACCCCCAGTGACAGACAGCAGCAAACTCTTTAGCTGGACTGGCAAGAGGAGTGACCTGTTGTTTTTGTCCTCTGAGCATATTCTATAGACGATGTCTATAGATTTGGCTCCAGAAATCAATATTTCTCATTGGAACCGTTGAGAGCGCCGCATCCCATAGCATGTTCTACTCATTGATCAGTGATTAATTGAAGACGTTTCCTCTGTTCTCACTCTACGGGCAGGTACAGGCCAGAAAGACGCTCATCCAGCTTCTGTTTATTTTTTAGCTATGTTTCTAGTAGAATCACCGCTTGTTCAGGTGTGGAGTCCCCTTTGTAGGCCATTCTCACTCAGTTAAATAGGTTGCTGTTCTTAGTCACCCCGAAGAAAAAGGCTTCGTATAGATGGCGTAAGGACCCTAGTACGAGCTACACCCTCATCTCTCAAAGCTAAATAGTTTTGCCATCTTGTGGGTATAAGTCTGTCTTCTGGGAGATGAGGGCCAGAGGCCACAAAAGCCAGAGAAGTTATTTCTCAGTCATACAGGATAGGGAAATAGAGGGTTTCTTCCCTTGCATGATTTGAAGCATACATTTGGGTGCTATGAGGAACATGGCAGATACAGTTAAATAGTCAGGCAAATGTAACCTGAACAGACAACAGTTAAAAATGGTTTTCCTCTATGGAATAACACATAGAAATCCAGCTTATTTTTAGATGAACCAATCCTAGTCTGTCCTTTAGGGATGTAAATGAGGAACACAAGTCTCCATGAACTCAGAAGAGCTGTGCTGCATCACTGTAAGTAGGGTTTGCGCTTTTGTCCCATGAATGAGCTGTAGATAGGGCATTACATTCATATGAAATACATGAATACGGTGGATTGTGTTGCATCCTTATGCTGCTAAAAAGTCTTTTCTTGTCCAAATTCCACTGTGTTTTCAATGTCAGCTTTTTCTCTTTGAAAAGGAAAAGGGTCCCCTGTGGAAGTTTATGAAGGCTGACACATTTTCTTGTAAAATATCCTCTGGAGATGATGTGCTTTTTTGTTAGGCACATATTTTTGGACCTTTTAAAATGAGTATTATGAAATTAGCGTGAGATGTTTTCAGAAAAATGGACACTGTTGACTCAGTACGGCAGAATGCCTTTCTCCTTTGTGGTCGCTACTCTTTCTAATCCCCTGAAAAAGACATTTTCAGATAATTAAAAAAGGTGTTTTGGTCTGTGGAGCAAAAATACTTTTCAAAAGAGGTTCTATAACACATGCATGGCAGCCACTTGTCAAAGTTAAATATACCCATTCCTTTCCCTCCGAAGCCATTAGATCTATTACCACCTAATTGCTTGGAAAATTCATTTTCTTTTTCTCAAATCACAGCCTTAATTGAGGTCTGAAAGCTCACCAAGTGCCTCTTAAATCAGTAAACCTAACTTTTTTTAAAAATTCTTCTATAATTTAACTTTCTGACTGAGACCTTTTTTTCCCCCTTCAAGACAGTTGGATGTTGGTACTCATGGGAAAACCTTTCTGAAAAAAAAAAAAGAGAGAGCTGAGTATCACATCTACTGTTTCTGTTAATGCGCTTGGGGCCAAGAGTTCACAGCAAAGCGAATAGATATTAATGTGAACATATTTAATCATGCTGAAACCAAATGACTTTTTGAATATTCTTTTTTAAAATTTTGTTTTTAATTTTATGAGTATTGGCGTTTTCCTGTGGGTGTAGGGTCCCCTAGAGCTGGCTACAGACAATTGTGAGCTGCCATGTGGGTGCTGGGAATTGAATCAGGGTCCTCTGGAAGAACAGTTAGTGTTCTTAACCACTCAGCCATCTTTCCAGCCCACCAAAGTGTTTTTTAAAATCCAACTTATGTGAGTGTTTTATCCTAATGTCAGAATGAGAAATGTGTATCTTAGTCTTCATTAGATTGTGGAAATATACCCTCCATGTAGCCATCTGTGAGGGATCTGTATGTTCAACAATGTAACCTTATTCTTTGTTATAAAAACCTGAAAGCATTTACATAACAGGAAATAATTCTCAACTTTGCTTTGTGGATGTATCAGGGTGCTTTTAAGTGTATGTGATGAGTAGACTATTGTTGTGGGAGCTGCGGGGCTGCATTCCGCCACCCAGCTCCCACCACCGGCTAGCTTTACCGGAAATAACAACACACAAACTGTATTCATTTAAACACTGCTTGGCCCATTAGCTCTAGCCTCTTTCATACTAATTCTCATATTTTGCCTAACCCATTTTTAGTAATCTGTGTAGCACCAGTCTTACCGGGAAAGATTTAGCATGTCTGACCCGGAGGCTTGCTTCATTGCGTCTGCCCCGGGAGAGGAGAGCATGGCCTCTGAGCTCACTTCCTCTTCCTCCCAGCATTCTGTTCTGTTTACTCCTCCCACCTATGTTTTAACCTATGAGGGACAAGCAGTTTCTTTATTATAATTAACCAATGACCTTCCTCTATCAGAATATTAAAGTTGATGCCTGAAATTAGACAATGATATATTTGAGAAAAAGAAGAATAAACTTGGTTTTTCTTATTTTTATTTTAATGGACATTGATACAGCCACTCAAATTATGCTATTATTTCAAAAGGTTTACTTTGGGAAGTGCCAAATTAATTTGAAAAATGTATTAGTTCTCGAAATGACTTTAGATTCCTCCATTAAAATAGCCTTAGAGTTAGTTTTTGGTCTGTCTCTTTATTGATTGCGAATTATACCTTGATATACATGTTATCATCCTTCAAGGGTACATTTTTCATAAAACTTGACTTTGAATGAACTATTTTAGAACATCTCTAATTTATTCTTTAATGATTTCACATGTGTGCAGTGTCTTAATCATAGGTTCCCTAAACTTCCCCATAAGATCTCTTCTTATTTTAATATCTTATTTCTTCTACTTCTGTTTTATATTTCTTCTCTTCTTTTTGTTATATTGGTTTTTTATTTTCTTTTGTTTTTAAAGACAGGTTTTCTTTGTGTAGTTCTGGTTACCCCATCCTGGAATTCATTCTGTAGACCAAGGTGGCCTCAAACTTACAGAGATATGTCTGCCTCTGCCCCCCAAGTGCTGGGATCAAATGCATGCACCAACTTGCTTGGCCTTATTTCTTTTATACCTGAAAGAGCCCAATGGGTGTTGCCTGCTTGCACATGGGTGTGGGGCCATCCAAAGACACATGGACAATGTGCTACTGGCCACATCCAGAAGCATGACTCCCTCCCCCAGCAGCCTGATCTAATTTTGTTTGCTTAAAAATATATATAAGGATGAAGTTTGAAGAAACTCCAAAAAATTTCATGTGGCACAGTTGTCTCTGGAAGGGTGTTGCAACTCTTTACTCATCTTAGGATACTTTAGTTATGAATTGGGAGAAATGACCTGGGTGATAATATGCATGATTAACATTTGTGATGCATAAATTTCTTAGAAAAAGGGATTATTCCCATTATCCAGCTAAGGAATGGAATCAAAATCTTTAAAATTAAAGACCCTATAGGATTAATGAATACCTGAAATTAACTGACACCCACTTCCCATTTTTTCCCACCTGTTTTATTTTCTCTTTCCAAAATGACATCATTTTGGTGTAACAAGTACTGCCGTGCTTGTGATGTTTTGGTGACATCACTCCAAGCATGTTGTATGTGTATATATGAGCTTGGGCCATCTGGCATATTTTTAATATTCTATTAGTGATTATGTAGTTCTGAGAGATACGGAATGATGAGCAATATCTTTTGTTTATGCATAGCAAACTAATAGGAAAGCTGAACCACATAGGGTGCAATTGGCGGTAATAATGTTTTAACTCCTAGGATAATGAAAATTCGCCTCAGTCAACAAGATGAAGTACATGCACTGTTGAGAAGAAAGCCCCATTTCTAACAACCAGGACTTAGGAATAGGAGGAGGAAATAGCAATGAGATATGAGTCACATTTCAGTGACATACATTGAGAACAAAGGCTGCAGATTGCAGATGACTTGGGTCTTTATTTTTTGTGGGTATCTTTGAAAAAACAAGAGACCCCAGACACATCCTGAATTTTGGTTTAGAAGGCTATATGCATCCTGCTTGCTAACTTGGTTTGGATTCAGAAAGTAAGATGAATTGGAGATATACTTTATCAGTTACTTATCTGCTGTGGATAATACGCTTGGACCCTGTAATGATTTGTCACTCATATTGGTTTAATAAAGCACCGACTGGCCAGTAGCCAGGCAGGAAGTATAGGACGGACAACCAGACTAGGAGAATCCTGGGAAAAGGAAAGGCTCAGTCTGCAGTGCCACCCAGACACAGAGGAAGCAAGATGAGAATGCCTCAGTGAAAAGGGTGCCAAGCCACGTGGCTAACACAGGCAAGAATTATGGGTTAATTTAACTTGTAAGAGATAGTAATAATTAACTAGTTAATAATAAGCCTGAACTAATAGGCCAAACAGTTTATACTTAACATAAACCTCTGTGTGTTTTGTTGGGACTGAACAGCCGTGGGACCAGGCAGGACAGAAACTTGCATCCACACTTATCTTGCTGTGACAAAATACCATACTAAAGCAACTTAAGGAAGAGAGTGTTGGTAGAGCTTAAGTGTGCTGTCCACCCTTGTAAGGGTGGCATGCTTTCCCTGTGATTTTTCTGGGTTTAGAATCCAATATGTGCCTTCTCAGAGCCTTTAAGGGCAAACCAGGCTAATTGTTCCTTGATATCAGGGTGTCTCCTAAGACTTTAAGCTGGGTGTTGGTGGCACACACCTTTAATCCCAGCACTTGGGAGGCAGTGGCAGGCAGATCTCTGTGATTTCAAGGCCAGCCTGGTTTACAAGAGCTAGTTCCAGGACAGGCTCCAAAGCTACAGAGAAACCCTGTCTCAAAAAACCAAAAAACAAACAAACAAACAACAAAAGACTTTAGACACACACACACACACACGAATGTAGAATCCCTACCACAACCCTGTGAGAATGGAACTTTTATTATCCTATTTCTACAGATAGGAAGGACTTGGATATTGAAAGACCTGCCTGATTGCCTAACCTGGAGATGAGAGAGTCAAAGTTTGAGATTAGGGTGTAGAGTGCTGCTTGGGACATCATCTCCACATGGGCTATCTCTTCATGTGTCTTGATCTGTAGATAGGGGGTTGTAGGGAATAGAAGGATGCTCAGAGACTAGTCTTACTCTCATGGTGCATACACGAAGTAGATACTCAAGAAAGCAAGCAATCACTAGTTCTGAAGAGGAAGAAAATCTGGGACCAGAAAGTGAGTAGAGCCGGTTGTTTATGTATGGTCGAATGGGCAATTGGCCCACCCTGAAAGGTCACGGTCAGCATGAGGCAGTCTTTGATGGGGTCTCCCTGTTTCTTGATGTTCAGGAGTTTGTCAGTGGAGTGAAGCTTATTAGAATATTGCACATTTGTAGGAGAGTTCAGAACAATGACACAGGCTACAGAAAAGCAAAAATCACTGGTAGGGAGAACTTTCGGGGAGTCAGAGGCCGGGTAACATCAATTGTACCCTGTCATCATTCCTAGGTCATGGTAATCGTGCTCTGTAAGCCCATGTGGTCCATGACAATCTTAGATGAATATATAGCCTGGGAGATTACCAGGCATGCACACGGTAGATTGTATGTAATAATTACCATGGCAACCCAAACGAACAAAAAAAACCCAATACTTTTTTTTTTAAAAATAATTTCTTTAAAATTTTCTTTTGCTGTGAAGTATGCCCAGGAACTAGCCAATTCCAGCAGGTTTGTTAAGGACTGTGGGAGACTCCGAAACTAGGACATGGTGAATCATGTTCTTTTCCAGGCATACCTCTTATTTGGGATGTTGCTTGGAAATGGGTCCTAAACAGTGAAGGCCTCAGTCTACCTGGGGCATATGTGAGTGAAAACTAGGACTCTTACGCTTTAAGCTGCTGTGGATTCGGATTTCTTGCCATAGCATGCACAGGTCTGTATAACAAAAACGTTCCCGAGTTGTGCCAGTTATGACTATGGGTTGTCGGGTCAAACTCAACTGACTCAACACAGCAACTATCTATCCATCTACTGCGTAGTTGTTGAAGTTTGACTTGCAGCTGGGTTTCAGCTTTCGTAGAGGTAACTGTGCATGCTCTGTCAGGGTTTGGTTGCAGCAGCAATAGTGACAATTTGTAAGGTCCTGGGATCCTGTTCTATTTTGTGTTGCTTCTGTTTGCTGTTTTTATATAATGTCCTCAGCTGGACAATCCTGGCTACGCCTTAGACCCTTTAAGCAAACATCTGAAGTATGTTTGTATAGGAAGGATCCTAGACCCTGGTTGGTTTGCATGTAGCCCCAGGTAATTCCTATGTGCTTTGCATGTAGCCCCAGCTTATTCTAATGTGCTCTTGGAGGTTCCAGCTTCAGTAATCATTCATTCCCTGTGAATTTGCTGATGGTCTGAACTAGCTAGATATCCTCTTTATATAAATCATAAGCAATAGTCTAGGATTCAGAGCACCTCCTGGCACCATGAAGGGGAGTTCACAGTGTGTCTTACTGATGGGCAGTGAATCATCGTATTTCCAAGTGGTATTATTCAGACTATGCAAAACAAGCCCTCAATGGAGGCTAACATCTATTTGGAAAGCTGATTCATGGCTCTAAGGTGCTAATTAAATTGCTGTAGAACTTAGCATGTTATAAATTTTTATCTCATCAAGAAGATATGCTTTTTTTTTTTTTTTAAGAAAGAGGGCTCACATGATAGCCACACTAAGAAGGGCACCCTTTCCTGAATAGACAACACTGAGTTGCTAATGCCATGCACACAGCTCTCTTTGGGAAGTTGCACCTTGTTACCTACTGTTTCTGTAGCCCCACATGAAGCTAACCTCAGCTACCTGACTATTGGATTGGCTACTTCTTGCCTTTCACCCCCACACCATGCCCACGCTACTATACACTCCAGGACTATATTTCTGCATCCATCCACATCTGTGCTATCGAATGTCCCCCTGTGGTTGAGAGATTTTGGTCTTGTCTTGGTGGGCACATGGAGCCAGTGCTTACTGCATGTGAGTAACAGAGTTCACTTTCTTTTCTTTGTTGCCTTGGGTACCTGGACTGTTTCCATTCTTTAGTTCAATTTGCTAGCTTGTACCCACCCAGGCTCAGTGGGGGCCACATGAGGTTAGGATCCCCTGCTTTGTGCGTCTTTTGTTGGCCTCCTTGCCCTTTGAGATCTATAAACTATTGAGAGCATCTTTATTATAAGGAGCCTTTGCCTCACTGTGATTCCCTCTCCTGCCACCTTCTCTGAGGCCTTAAACAGATCATAAGCAAAAGTTAATTGAAGATAAAAGTTTATAGTTAGGCAGGCAGGTTGTAGCACAATATCCATATAATCTAAAGTAACGGGGACGCTCTTAGGGTCATTGAAATGTACAAAGGTATTCTTCCAGTGCCTTTTAAAACCTAGACAAATTGTGTGTCACATAAAATGCATTATAAAGGTTCAAATTGAGTCATTGGATTAAATGAGCCTTTCAATACCTTGCAGAGGAAATAAGGTATTTGATGTGATGGAGTGGTTCATGCCTGGCTACTTACATACATGGTACAGCATTCTTCTGGGAAGCCTTTTCTTAAGAGAAATAAAAGAAATAAACCAATGAACTCCCAGCTCTGTGTTAGATATAAAGTGTTCTTTTTAAGAAGCAAGATTTTCATAGTGTTTATTTCTAAGAAGGAAGATGATATAGCTTCTGCCTTCCTTTGACAGCCTACTATGTGAAACCTCATTCACGTCGTCCAGAGGAAACAGTCCCACCCCACTCAAGCATTGGTTACTCACACGCTAACCACTGTCTGCGTTCATGCTAACAACAGTCATGACATCCTGCCCAGAAATGAAAAGGACACTGGGGGCTGATGTCTGCCTAGGGAGCTGTAGAGACCACATGGAGGAAGCAACAGGTGCGACCAGTCTACTGGTGTTTGTGTTTAAATTACCTTATTCTCAACCTATTTAAGAGTCTATCAGCATGAAGCCATTTGGATAGCTTTGTACTTACAAATGAGTTTAATGTGATCCTTAGAAATACTTTATTTGCAAACATAGTTCTGTTGCCTTCATGGAGGATAAGCCCTGAGAGGAATTTTCTGATTCCACACTGTCTACATTCTTCTATTCTCATACATCTGTGTTCCACCATCTCAAAAGCTAACTTAAAAAAAATTAATTCATATTTTACATATCAACCACAGTTTCACCTCTCCCTTCTCCTTTGGTTTCTTCCCCCACCTTTCTTCTCCCACTCCCCCAATCCACTTCTCCACTGTCTCCATTCAGAAGGGGTAAGGTTTCCCATGGAAATGAACAAAGCATGGCATATCAAGTTGAGGCAGGAATAAGCTCCTCCCTCCTGCAACAAGCCTGGACAAGGCAACCAAAAGGAATAGGTTCCAAAGAGCCAATCATGTGCCAGGGACAGGTCCTGGTCCCACTGCTAGGGTCCCGACAAAGGACCAAGCTACACACTGTCACCCACATGCAGAGGGCCTAGGTTGGTCCCATGCTGGCTCCCCAGCTGTCGATCCAGAGTCCGTGAACTCTCACAAGCTCAGGTCAGCTGTCTCTGTGGGTTTCTTCATCATGATCTTGAACCCCCTTGGTCACATAATTCCTCCTCCCTCTCTTCAACTGAACTCCTGGAACTTGGCCCAGTGCTTGGTTGTGGATCTCTGCATCTGCTACCATCAGTTACTGGATGGAAGCCAGTTCAGGCACCCTCTCCACTATTGCTAGGAGTCTTAGCTGGGGTCACCCTTGTGGGTTCCTGAGAGTTTTCCTGGTTCTAGGTTTTTTTTCCTAACTCCATAATGGCCCCCTCTATCACGATATCTCTTTCATTACTCCCCTTCTCTGTCTTGCTCCCAAGACTCGACCAAGCTAATCCCTTGTTCCTTTTCCTCATCCCCTCTTCTCTACCCCCTGTCCCCAGTTTGCCCATTTATTTCCTCTTCCCAGGGAGATCTGTGTGTCCCTCTTAGAGTCCTTCTTGTTAGAATGTGGTATTGTAGACTGGTTATCTTTTGCTTTACATCTAATATGCACTTATGAGTAAGCACATATAGACCACGTTTGTCTTTCTGGGTCCAGGTTACCTCATTCAGGATGTTCTTTTCTAGTTCCATGTATTTGCCTGTAAATTTTATGATGTCATTGTTTGTTTTTCCACTGAGTAATACTCCATTGTGTAACTGTATCACCTTTTCCTTATCCACTCTTTAGTTGAGGGGCATCTAGGTTATTTCCAGGTTCTGGCTATTATGCATAATGCTGCTATGAGCAGAGTTGAGCAAGTGTCCTTGGGTATGATTGAGCATCCTCTGGGTATATGCTCACTACCTAACTCTTATAACAAGTTTTTTTTCCTCCCAGCCAGCTTCAAAATAATGACATGGAGACTTCTAATTAATTATGAAAGCTTGGCCTTAGCTTAGGCTTGTTCCTAACTAGCTCTTATAACTTAAATTAATCTGTTTTTTATCAATATATGTTCTATTACATGGTGTTGTCTCTCTTCCATCTTGCACCTCCATCTTGTGTCTCTTGAAATCTCCTGTGGGCCTAGATTCCCCCCTCCTCTTCCTTTGTCACTATAGAAGTCTTGCCCATATTTGCTGCCTAGCTATTGGCTGTTTAGCTCTTTATTAAACCAGTCTTAGCAACAGACCTTCTCACATTGCACAGATATCTCACGAAAACCTCTGCCTCTCACTGATTTTCCATGACGTCATCAGTTGTTTCCCCCCCTAAAGAAGTATTTACTTCAGGTAGTTTTGTTGACTCACACTTTTATCTAAACCACAATTATTTCTCTTAGAATTTAGGTTTCTAAAAGTAGACTTTTTTATTTATTTTATTTTATTTTTTGCTAACATGCTATTCCCAGTTAGTGATGATGAAAAGTTAAAGGAAAAAAAAAACAAATTTGTTTATATTGAGTGGCCATAATGCTTGAGCAGAGTTTCTATTACATTACCAGTTTTGGAAGAAATTCTTAAAAACAATACCTATGCACTGACAGAACTTAATTTGTAAAACAAAACAAAGAACCCACAACAAAAAACCTCAAAACATTATTTTCACCTTGGAATTATTGAACATCTATACTTCACCACAACATAGCCCTTCCAGGTTGTGTTTTTCATTCTGGTTCCACTTGGATAGAGCCCCAGATTTTCCTGCAGTCCCTGGAAGGAGGGAGGACAGAAAATCACCTAGAGAGTTGTGAATGTGGAGGGTTGCTATGACAGAGTAGGGGTGGCTCTGTAGCTCAGAGTGGCAGAATAAGTCACCAGAGTCAGGACCAACCACCTTAAATTAACTACAGTGATGATGATCCTAAGCCAGACAACAGAGCACCGACAAAAACAACAAATCCCACCATATGCTGAATTTAACAGCAGGTGCCAGAAACGCCCAGGGCTAGATCTCTTGGCACTTCTCAGTCAGACCAGGAGACTCACCTTTCCCTGATCACAGGGCAAGCACTGTGTTGATAAGACATTGCTGGAAATCAGTTTAAAAATCACCACTTTGACTCTCTCTTCCTGGACCAAAAGCCTTGAACAAAAGGGTTCTCAGCCTGACAGCTAGCCATCTTGAACCATGGGTGCCTAGCGACAGTGATGCCGATGATTGCCGCAGTTTGCCCGGGTTCCTGAAGACACAGTCCCACACAGGACCAGATGATTGTCATCAGCTTCTCGGAGATCACACACCTCGCGGAACCTGCTGTGATTATTGGCAAAGCTTTGATTGGTTGGTCTAACTCACAAGCCTTAATGATTGTGATTGATCTGTAAGGAATGGCTGTAATTGTCCAAATGAGTGTGTTCATCCAAACACTCCTTCCTGGCTTTGTAACCAGGTTTCTCAATAAAGGCTCGGCGACAGCCGTTTGTGCTTCCTCTGTTCGTCTTGCACTAGCAGGTTGAATAATGACGTCTGGGCTGGTGTTTTCTTGCCTGTTCTGAATAGCCTGGGCTGTGCTGGAAACTGAGAAAGGCGCATCAGAGGGTGGTGACAGCAGTGTGGCAGGCAAGTGCAGAGGAGGCTTCTTGGCAGCAGAATGAGTGGCCACTTTGTGCAGACGGGGTTTGGCGGTGGCTCACAGCTAAAGATCTCGCTGGTGCAAAGGTGACCTGATATCTCAGTTGAAGTGTGCATTACACACTACTTGACAGCTGAAGATCACTTGAGTGCCGCGTCAATGCGTCTGGTGGTCTGCAACAACCAGCCTGCCTTCCCCTGGATGGAACTTCTTGGAACTCTTTCTGATAGCTAAGAGTGTGGTGGCCTTGGAGGTTGATCCCAGAAGCTGATGCTGACTTCTGATACCTAGGGAAACTGAAGTTGAGATATGGAACAGCTTGTAGTGGCACTGGGTTCCTAGATCCCAGCTTCTGGTTTTCCACCTCAAAACAATGACCAGCGACTTCACAGCTAAGGAAGTAGCTGAACTTAGGTGGAGACTTTGGTCTGTGAACTAGTAGTCTTCCCAGGCCTGAATCTGCTGGTGGTGACAATGTTCCATCCCTACCATGGGCTGCCCACTGATGCCACCCACGCAAGAGACTGCTCCATTGGGAGGGAGTACATGCACCGATACCCTTTGCTCACAGGTGCCCGATGCCTGAACATCCCTCCTGCGGTTCTGCCTCCTGAATGCTGTCCTGACAGAGGCAGGACAGAGAGACAGTCATTCTGGACTTGCCACTGACAGCTGAAGGAGAACCAGAACAGCTCTAGACCAGGGCAGGGAGAAGAGACACAGAAGCAGAGAGACGATAAGAAGACAGAGAGCCGCTAGAAGGCTATAGTCTACGGTCATACCACCCTGGACATGCCAGGCTTCATATGATCTTGGAAATCAGTGAGGTTAGCATTTGAATAGGTAAAGGCTGTAAGGAGTCAGAGAAGAAAAACCGCAGTTTCTGGTGATCAGAAAAATTTCAGAGAGCTTTGAATTTCTAAGATCAAGGTTCTTGGTGCCCAGGTGAGCTGTAACTGTGACCACTGCCAAGGGCATAGGATATTGATATTCACGGCTACTCAGGGGGACTGTGACACTCGTCAAGCTAAGGTTTCTGATATATTAGACCTGCACAGGGGACTGAGGGTCTTGATATTCAAGGGCCACATGGAGATTGTGGCACTTACAGGATCCTGAAGGATCCTGAAACTGGCCCACGAGCTATGATACTAGAGGGTGCTATTTGCTGCGTCTCCTCCTGCTGCTCAGTGCCAGCTCACTCTCAGACACTGAGAGCCATGGAAGCTGTTGAAGAGCAACATCTCAAGAGCGTCTAATCTCTCCATGATTTCTATCCAGGCGGAGCCGAAAGACCCTCAACCACTGAGGTATAGCTATGATTGCTAGTCCGGAGAAAAGCAGAGATTGAGAATGTAAATATGGGGTCTTGCTTTCCTGCTTGGGGAGGGGGAACACAGAAAACACAATTAGATCTAGCTGGCCTTTTGAGGAAGAAAAGGAGAGCGAGCAGGACATTTATTTAAAAAAAAAAGACAGCAGTCTCCAGAGAGAACTAGATTCATTTACAAGAGAGGAGTGAACTCAGTTCTTAATTCCCGCAGCAGGTGGGTGCTAATGAGGAAAATTAAATTGTTACAGACAAAATAAAGAAGTTAATTTTTTCCCTGCACATTTGTGTGGTGAGAAAAGCTTTGGAAACCTCTGCTGTATTATTGCATGTGTGTGTGTGTGTGTGTGTGTGCATGTGTGTGTGAGAGAGACAGAGAGAGAAAAAGAAAGACAGAGAGACAGAGAGAGAGACAAAGAAACAGAGAGATAGAGAGAATAGGAAAGATAGGTATGAAAAAGTTTTATCTAAAAATGTATAGGTAGTATTGACAGGAAAGGGGAAAATTGGGGAATATATTTGGGTGGTTCTGGTAAATAGTGGCCAGTGCTCTCGATACTAACCGGATTCCACTGGTGAACATTGTTGTTGGTCGGAAAAACTAGAATGGGAAAAGAGGTCACCAAAACTGTAAGCCAAACATAAGGAACAAACAGAAAATTCACTTAGCACTGCTCAGGACATCACAAAAGACTATGTTGAAGAAATAATTCCGGATGTGCCATAAAATATGGGTGAGTGACGATTTCCAAGGAGCTCGTTGAAGAGCTCAGAAGCAACAGACACAGGTACGCACACTTGCAGACACTGTAGTGCGTAGAACGGGAAGGGAAGGATAAGACAAAGAGGGCCAAGATGGAAGCGTGGTGCAGAGTTACACTGTATTCCAGAGGATACAGGGACCTGCATGTGGATGTTGTTCCCGTTACTCTTCTGCTGACACCCCTCAATGACTTCTCTGGACAATAGCCTCATGTTCTAGGTGTCAAATAACAACCTCATGTGTACTGTGGAGAAGGATGTCCCAGGTCATATAAGTTTGGAAAATGTCCTGTGTTATAGGTTGTGTGATTGGTTGTATTAGAAAGGCTGCCGTAGGCTCCTATGTTTGCATGCTTGGTGCTCAGTTGGTGGAAGTGTTTGGTGAAGCTGGAAGAGAGGTGGCCTTGTAGTCTTGTTGGGAGAGACGAGACACTGCCAGTGTCCCATCGTTCCAGTTCTCTCTCTCTCTCTGTTTGGTGGTTGTTGTTTTAACATGTGAACTCCCGTACCTACTTGCCTGCTGCCATGTTCCCTTCCATGATGGTCACACTCTCACCCTTTGAAACTGTAAGCAAGCCCCAGATGAAATGTTTTATAAGTGGTATTGGTTATGGTGTCTCTTCCTAGTCAGGAAAGTAACTGAGACAGGTTGGATCTGCTGCCAGGGTCTGCTATGATTCATGATCTGAAGCTCAGGGTGGTCCTCTCTGGGAGGTAGTGCAGCCTTTATGGGGTGAGGCCTCGTAAGAGGTTGGTAGATTTTGGATGGCTTACTTTTAGAAGATAGTTCTCATAGTTCTCATCTTGTCCTTCAGTTTCTCAGAAAATTGTTATAAAAACAGAAAGCCTCTTTCCTCCTGTTCTTTTTGTTTCTGATTCAAGAAAGACATATCGCTTGCTCTTGAGTACATTCCATAATCTGCCATTTGTCATGAGGTCCTTGCCAGAACTGAGCGTCCCTATTTTCCCCCAAACTATGAACTCAAGGAAATGTTTTTCTCTAATATACTCCATGTCAGAACTTTGTGATAAAAAGCTGAATGGTTAGTCTTGTATCAAATGCTGTATCACCCAATTCTTAAAGAATCACAATATATGTTTGCATATTAAAAATTATAAAAAGTTCTATTGTAAAAAATCTGGGTCATTGGTTGCTTAACACAGCAGATTTTCAGCAGTGATTTATGGAGCCCTTTTTAAAATAAAATAATTTAAACTAACCTAAAAGTACTGTTTAGATTCTTCTATTTACAGCGCCCCAGTTCCTTACATGAGAACTATAAATTCTTCCTGACCTGGTCCTGTCTGTGAAACAAACTTTCTCAGCATTTTCTGATTGGTTATATTGCTTTAGATCCACTTGCTTCCTCTTTTTTTTTTTTTCAGATCAGGGAAGAAATTGCTATTCTGTTTGTCTTCTCTGAGTCTGATGAACCTTTATAGTATATATTTACAGTGGTTGGATCTCCACTGTTCTTTGAGTCCCTTAGGGGTAGAATAAATATTTCATTAATTTCTGCTTTTCTGTCATCTAAGCAAATGCCTAGCACATAGCAACAACTCAGTTTATGTTAAACAACTAGATGGTAACAATACTATCTAGCGATAGTAGAGGAGAGACAGATTTGAGTGACAAGACCAGAAATAAGATGTAAGGAAAGTCCATGTGGTTGTTAGAGAGGATTCAGGTTGTAATAAGGTAGTTAGAATGGGTACCAAACTAGGGCAGGGTAAAGATTTATTGACCATTTGTCTTATGCCAGGCCCTGGGCAAGCAGCTATCCATCTTGTCTATCCACACACACATCTTTATTGGGCTGGCCATGGCATGTTGCACCATCCTAGCTAAGGAACCTCTAAAGCTTGCTTGTGAGCCTTTCCTTCTTTAAAGTCCCACATGCAGATGTCCCCTTTGTCTAGAGTTGAGCTGTCTGAGGAAGATCACCAGGTTCCCAGGCAGCTGTCCACAGGCTGATGGTCTATGGCTTATAAAGATTGCACCTCAGGTTCTGCCCTGATTACTTCTGAGGCAATCATTCCATCTGACCATTCCTTTTGAACAGCTTAAAAATGAAAGAAGCAAGAGGGATCAGTGGAATGGCAAAGGAGAGAAGTATCCATAGGAAAGACAGTGATAAAGCAGGGAGCTTTACATGTAATGAACTAGGAGAAGGCAGTTGGCATAGAACAGACTGCAGTGGATAGAAAACAGGAATCAGAGGAAGAGGGAGCAGGTCACGGTGTTGACATAGTCCTTAGGACAGATATAGTAAATGCTTGTCTTTGAAAGCGTGAGTCTGAGTAGATGAACATCAAAACATCTGCAGCAGTGTCCGGAGAGGTTTCCTTTGCTTTCTGCACCTCCCTTTCCATCTACTTATTTTTATGACACCCAGTAAAATGCTTTATAAGATTCTGAGATAATCAGAGAATCCCCGCTCTCTTGAACCTGAAACAGCCAGCATTGTTCTGAGTTTTGCCGGTGAGATAACCTGGGTGCAGAGACACTAGGTATTTTTCTCAGGCTCATAGAACTAGTAATCAGGGAGTGGAGTCAGAGGCAGAGCTAGATTTGCCCAACTCAGAGCTGATATTACATCTCACTCAATATAAAACTTCCTCCATCTGGGATGAGAAGAGCAGATTCAAGGAACACTGTAGAATTAGCATCCTTGGTGCTTGGTGACCTAGTAACTGCTTCATTTGCATTTCATTAAACAAAAGGTCTTGGCACTTCCTTTTGCCTCTTCTCTCACCTTTCTCTTTTTATAAGCCTGCATTTGCACTGTAGGAAGGTGACATAGAATCACAGATCCAAGGGGTGGGTGCTGTTGAGCTTAGGTCTTTTTGTTCTTTTTGAAATATTTCAGAAACACTTGTCCTTTGCTGCAGTTTAATAGCAGAGATTTAAACACAGTACCTCATAAGTGGTACTTGGGAGAGGACAAGATTTTCTGCTATTGAGTAGTTTAGGTGTTATGGAGTTTGTGACCCCTGGGAAAAGACCATAGACTCAATCCAATTATAGTGAAAAGATTTTTTGATTAGCTGCTAGCAGGAGGAACAATCTCTAAGTCAAATATAATATTGCCGCGAAGAAAGGGGTATGGGGAAGAGGTTTTAAAGTGGAAAGCCACAGAAGATCTTCAATATCTACTCAAGCAAGCAGAATCTGGTCTCATCTGCCAAGTTTAAGTGGTTAAGGTTACTCAAAACAATCTTTGGGTATCTACGTAAGCAAGTTACAGAAGCCAAAAAGACAGTTGTATCATGACAAGTACATGGTTACTGCTGTACAGTTCTAGGTGGGGGTCACTGAGTCGGGGTTCCTGAGAACTTATCTTCCAAGGACTGGAGTCAGAGACAAATGGCTAGTGAGTACTAGGATGTCAAGCATAAAATGGAGTTTCTTTAGCCATCACATTCTCCAATGACTCTAGGTCATATCAATCAAATCATTGATTCACGTTTATGTAGTACTAAAGGCTGATATCTTTATTAAGTCATCTACTCAGATCCCAGGCCCCATCCTGAGTAATCATTTTTGTAACTCTCTGATTTTAACAGGTATTTGTAGTACTGAAGGAAGCTGGAGGCCAGCATGAGCCTTCCTTTGTAAATAGGCGTCATAAAGAGATTTATGCTAGAGAGGAGAGAAGTGACTCCTTTTGGTAGAGGGAAACTAGTTTCCTTTGGACCTAATGTTTCAGTCTTTGGTTAATGATAAGACTGATGTAGTCTCTTGTGTAACTGCTTCTCCGCTGAACTAGGATATTGCTGTCAGGCCTAGTAAGTCTGGAATGCCAGTCACAGCCTGGGAAGAACATGGTACATCTTCTTTCTTGCCTAGTTCTGGTAGAGCACCTGGGGCTAGTGAAGTGCAAATAGATTTGGAGCTCTCAGGAATTCTGTCAGCAGCTGGGGCGCTGTTAGGAAATTTCATCATGAGCATCTGGCTGACGTTGGTTTTAGCATGTTCAGTGTCTGAGAGTTTTGAATGCCCACCTGAAGCTGGTGTGTTCGGAGCAGTTTGCAGTCTTTAGTTTCTTGGAAATTTGATGGGAAAAATATAAACTAGGAACAGAAGGTAAAATAGGGAACTTAGGGAATAAAAATCTTTTTTTTTTTCCCAAAGCAAGTCTTTATTTGTGTTCTTTTGTCCTGAATTGAAAAACATCTAGTAGTAACTTTCAGATCAGGGAGAAAAGAGTGGTAAGTCCTTTCTTTTTTGCAATTCTTAATACACTTTATTTATTTTCTTTTTAAATTAATTAATTTATTATTTGTTTTACATCCCTACTGCAGCTTCTCCTCCCTCCTCGCTTCCCATTCCCTCCCTCTTCCCCCCCCCCCCAATCCATTCCTCTTCTCTTTCTGTTCAGAAAAAAACAGGCCTCCCACGGGTATCATGACAAGCATGATAAGCATGGCATATCAAGTTGTGGTACCTCTCCTTGGATTAAGGATGGGCAAAGCAACTCAGTATGAGGAACAGGTTCCCAACAGCCAGCCAAAGCACTAGGGACAGCGCTGGCTTTCACTGTTAGAAGTCCCACAGGTAGACCAAGCTACACAGCCATCACATACATGTAGAGGGCCTAGGTCAGCCAAGGGGAAAAATCATAACTTCATTGGTTAATGTCAAACTCTAAACTTTTGAAGTCTTAATGATATAGCAATAGGATAACAGGAGGGAAAGTAATTTGAAACATTTAAAAACTGTTTTATATATAACTTGAATCATTTTTTATACCTTTATACCTTGGGTTTATACACCTTAAATCACTTTCTCAGACCCTTACAACTTACTTACGCTTTCATATCTTCAGACCTTTATATACCTTAAATTACTTTTTTAGACCTGCATAATTTATTTAAGCTTTCATATCCTCAGACCTTTACAACTCGTACCCTAAATCATTTTCTTAAACCCTCATAACCTTTATAAACTCCATTTTTTTGATTACTGGTTGATTATTGAGACCAGTCATTGAAAAGTAATTTTTTAAAAAAAAAATTAAAGTAATAGGAAAAGTTACATTGAAACCTATTTTTTGAGTTTACATCTTTTAATGTGAAGCCTGTTGGCAAATAAACTCTATGAATCTACTTTTTCAGCAGACATTCTAGTAGCTCGAGAAAAAGCAAGGCCTGGTTTTCTGCGTATGAAATGGACTGATGAGACAGCTGCTTGCATGCTGTTGTTCAACCTGTCAATATCTTCAGAGATCTGAGAAGGATAAATTTGAGCAAGAAATATAATTAAATGGCCTCTGTCTCAATGAAAATGACAGAGACTTATCTAGAAGGCTCCTCTAAGACCCTGTATGGTTGTTTTGGGGGTGAGGTCATTGCTGTCGTCACACAGGACAATGTTAAGTCTTCACAGTCACACAAGTGGCATCAGACTCAACTGCTAGGCGCAGAAAGAAGATCTGGGAAACTCTTTAACTCTTTTTTTTTTTTAATTGTGGGTGAGGCATTTGAGAGGTTGACCTACCTTGGGAAGCAAAGTGGAACAGTCACTTCTTAGTGTCCTGCTTGTCCACAGCTTGAGCAGGGTCCTGGTGGTGGGTAAGGCACGGGGCAATTCTCTGCTAGTGTCTAGCGTTACCATAATTCAGGTGAACTTGTCTGCTGTGCCACCCTTCTCCCTTAGGGGAGACTTTAGGGCCGCCTCTGGGAACCGACAGTTTTGTCAGGGGAAGCGTTATTTAAACACAAACTCTTAGGAGTTGAGGGTCAACATTTAATTTATTAAGTATACCTGATTTTAAACAAAGTTAATTTGTTTTTGGTGGCTTGGGTCAGGGTTAACCTTGAAAATATACACAGAAAGCTAATTAAAGCTTGTTCTGAAAAGGAATTACATTTGTATTGAAGAACCAAATTCCTCCATTTTGTTCTCCACCTCCATCTTGTGTCTTGTATAAGCTGTTTTCCTTAAAACATTCCAGTCCTCAGAAATGGCTAAGGGCAAAAGTAACAGGGTGGGCACCTCTAAAGTACAGATAACTGCAGAATGTCCCCACCCATAGGTCAGCCGATAAGAAAACTTGAAAAGCATCAGGTCAGGTTTGAAAATAAAATTTCTGAAAAGTCCTTAGACACGAGCCAATCTGGATTGAACCCATCACCCTGCTAATGTAACCTTTCTGGTTTTTGCCTTTAAATAGTGCCCCCTAGAAGGTCAGGGTACCTCCTCTTGCTGCTGCTGTGCTAGTTGCTTTGATTAGGTCCCTGCCGGCTTCTACTGTGCACACAATGAACCTTGCTTTTGCATTTTGGTGAGTTGGTCTCCCTGGTGGTCTCTTGGGGTCCCCATGGACTGGGCATAACAGTATTTACCATGATAAGTCCACAGAGAGACTGGAAACGTATTTTTTTTCATTATTTTAATAATATTTTTATCCTTTTATTTTTCACCATTACAGAATATCACAGTTTCTTGTATGATTCAGTTTATCCAAAGATTAATGAATTAAAACTTAATGAGTTTAGTAAAGATAAAGGGGCTATACATTCATCTTTTAGTCAGTTGTTACCTGAGTAGACCTTAGGGATTTATAAACCTTATTTATCGAATATTTTTTATTTATTAGGTATATGGATTATTTTTGTTTAAAAATTTTGAGACAAAAGTCGTCATAGAAAAATATATCCTGAAAAAAATTGATGTAAAATATCTTGGTGACCTGTTGCAGCTTTAGTCTTAAGGGGAAATAACAAGAGTTGATTTAAAGTTACATACATATAAGCGTGTAGTAGCAAATTAAGTTGTTTTTTTAACGATTAGCGTTTTTGTTACAAGCTTTAAACTAACTTTTTTTGCTTTTAATTTTAGAGCCCCCCCCCCCCCCCCCCCCCGCAAATATTTCACAGATTCTGAGAGGAACAAATTCGCTTTCCAGAAAGAGTTTTGAATATTCATGACCTTGAATGGGGGAATAGTTTTTATAAACAGAACCAAGAAAGAGGGAAGAAGTCAAAGAGCTAGACATCTGTGATTACATTTGAAATTACCTGGTGCACGAGAGAAGGAAACGCAGAACATGCAACAAACCCGCTTAGGAGTTTATTAGAGGGGGCGTGTACAGGCCTGGGGAAGTCAGTGTGCAGAGAGAGACGAGGAAGATGGCAATCAGTTTTTAAAAGCTGCCTAGCCTATGCGCAAAGGGGGTTGACGTGACTATGTCGGGGCTCACACATGGGCGCAAGGGCTTAGCTGAGCCATATGTGGATGATGCAACCACGCACGTACATGGGACACGTGAGGTCCTTTAAGATTCCCGGGGCCATTAGGCACTTCTGCCTGAGGTCTTTTCTGCACATGCATGGCCTTAGAACCAAGAAGTGTGAGCCTTATTCTGACTGAAATCATAACATTTAGCCATCTAAATGTTGTATATAAATACTTTTTTGATTAACAGATTTAAATGCATGAGATGTAGCAATAACAAATAAATTTATCGTTTGTTGTAACAAAACATTTTTTATGGTGGTGTTAGATGATACCTGGAGCCTTTGCCAGCAAATATGGCAGCTTTCCCATTGCTGCATAGTCGGACCCCATCCTTATTTTTAGTTTTTAGCTTGTATACCATAGTTTATCCAGAAAATTTGGAGGCCTCATACAAATAGGGCCTAATTACATATCAACAGATGGGAGGAGTGGCTGGATGCTTAGGGGAAGCTTTAGTGACCTTGCCTATCTCCTATTTTGAAGGAATATTAACTTTTAACAAGTCCAACTCTGATAATTTTACACAGGAATACCCGAAGTTATTACTAAGAGATTTTAGACAGAAGGTTTATTTTTGTTTTTAGTTTGTGTTTGTAGATGGGAGCAGACAACCTGAAAAGTTTAAATATATATATATATATATATATATATATATATATATATACACACACACACACATATATATACATATATATATACACACACATATATATATAGTCATTAAGTTGAGGAATAATTTATGTATCTTTAACCTAGAGGCCATTAAACAGAAAATTATATAGAGCAGATATCTATAGGAACTCAGAAATTGTTAGTATCAGGTTGTTTCTGTTTTCTTTACAAATTTTTAATCATGTTCAATAAGCTCAAAAGTTTTAATGTCTAGAACATTTATGTTTTAGAAGTTTTAAAGCACACAGCTCCCTTTGTTTTGCCTTGCCCTAGAATCAGATGACCTTTTGACCCAGGACAGAGATTCGGAAGGAAGTTTTTAAACAAAGATGCCTAGGTCAGAAGAAGGGGACCATTCCCCAATTCCAGAGCCGGCTTTTTAATAGCAATATTGCCCATATGCCAAAGACATCCAAATCCCTGCAAAACTGAAGCCAGTGATCAAAGAGAGATACCAGAGCAAATGAAATACAAATAAACATAGAGATAAGAAATCCTGGGTACAGCTCACCTGCAGTAGTGCATCAAAACAGTAGGGAGCAGAACAGGGGCCTTACAGTGCCTGGGAGGGCTTTGCACCAGGAGGGACCAGATTCCCTCAGCCTCACAGATCAGGGAGTGGTGGCAGTCAGAACTCAGTGGTCAGAGGCGGAAGCCAGCTGGGAGACAGAACAAGCAGGTAGAGATATCTTTCAGCAGCAGGGTGAGGGAA
The DNA here is from genome assembly GCF_037038515.1 of Microtus pennsylvanicus. NCBI lineage: Eukaryota > Metazoa > Chordata > Mammalia > Rodentia > Cricetidae > Microtus > Microtus pennsylvanicus. The sequence continues at coordinate 64,688,839 of NC_134592.1, forward strand.
AAGGATTGTATATAGACGGGCATCAAGAAGTACCCAGTGTACCTGTGGGACTTACATAGCAGGCTTATAGGAACCAGTGAGAGGGACAGAGAATAGAGCAAGCTTCATTGAGGAGCTATCTGGGAGGCAGCCAGACATCCTGAAAATGTAGCTTGCAGCTTGGGAGCAATTTGGCTGTGCTCAGTCTAACCCCATCTCTGCAACAAGGCATGGAAACATAAATCCAACAGACAACAGAGAATAATGGAAAAAGACAGCACAGAAACACAATCAGCAAAGACAAGATGAACTCAGACACGTGGTGGCCATCTTCATCCATACACCAAACCAGAAGGAAAGTAAGGCATACACTTTGTCTGAGAGACTGGGTCTGTGATCCCGTTGGATCTTACCTTTTTTGCGCTACAAATATCTGGACCCTGAAACAGCACAGAACAACTTATTGATGGTTCAAGTGTGAGAAGCATGTTGACCAGCAATCTTACTTTCATTTTGCTTTCAACTGGCAAATTTGGGGCAGTTGCCATCTGGGCTCCCTGGAGCCTGTCAAGTCCACTTTGGACTTGCTCCCTCTGGGGCCTATCGCTGAACCCTAGACCCAAGTCCAGGGTCTGCTAGAGATCTCACTGAGGCCTCCAAATACCATGGAGTTTGTTACCCCCAGTAAGATACCATAGACTCAATCGATTATAATTAAAGGATTTATTGATTAGCTCCTGGCAGGAGGAACAATCTCTGAGCCAAAGTTGATGTTGCTGAGAAGTTTAAGTGGTTAAGGTGATTCAAAACAGTCTTCAGGTATCTGTGTAAGCAAGTTATAGAAGCCAAAAAAGGCAGTTATTAATATTATAGGAACTAGGTGGTCATGGTTGTATATTTCTGGGTGGGTGGGGGGGTCACTGAGTCAGGGTTAAGGAGAACTTACCTTCCAGGGACGGGAGTCAGAGACAAACAGTGGGTCCGGAGACAGATGCCTAGCATCAGATGGCATTTCATTAGATACATCACATGGACACGAGAGGAGGCAGCCCTATACCCCACAAAATTCACAACAGTCTTCACTCTTCATAGCTGTCCTGGATGAATCTTGGCCTATTTCTTCTGCCTTCAAGAAGACCCCACCCTCTCCTGGGTCTGAAAGGACTTCCAAGCAAAGTTTATTCACCCAGTATTTGCAAATTTAAAGACACATGATTAGACACAAAATAGTCTAAACTTCAACATTTGTTAAGTATATAATTTTTTTCCTAAGGTGTTTTTGATAAATAGTACTCTGTATATGGAAACATGAATGTATTCTGTATTTTTCTTTTCTGGGTGCATGGTAAGTCTCATGCAATCAGAAATAAGTTTTTTTTTATTACTGTATTTCTAGCCCAAGTTCAGAATCTGCCATGTAATGGCTCCATGCATTACACTGGATTGTATCCATGTTGAGGCCTTAATCCACAGTGTCTGAGGGAAAGTGATATGCAAGGCTTTGACTGCCACCTGTAAGTTAGTCAGGGAGGCCTCATTAGAAACCTGTCCTGGTGGCACCCTGATTTTCAATATCTATCCTTCAAAATTATGAGAAAATCGTTGTAGCTTAAACCACTTGGTCTCTGCTATCTGCCAATGCTGACCTTAATAGACTAACACAATACTCAAAAATCCTTTGGAATTGAGGAAAGTATGATAAAGGCAGGTGGGAGAAGAGACCCAGCTTGAGCAAGTCACTTCAAATACCTGTTCACATTTCTATTTCCTGTAGGACAAAATACAGATGATGACTCCCTTCTGTGCTGGCTATTCAACGTGTCAACTTGGATGAATGGAATCACCTGAGACGAAGGGCCAAGATCAAAAATACTGAATACAGCTTATGCTGGAAAGGATGTGGGTAAGGGAAACATTCCTCCATTGCTGGTGGGAGTGCAAACTTGTACAGCCACTTTGGAAATCAGTACAGTGATTTCTCAGAAAATTAGGAAACAATCTGCCTCAAGACCTAGCAATACCACTTTTGAGTATATACCCAAAGGAAGTTCAACCGTGCCACAAGAACTTGTGCTCAGCTATGTTCATAGCAGCATTGTTTGTCATAGCCATAACCTGGAAACAACCTAAATGCCCCTCGAATGAAGAATGGATAAGGAAAATGTGGTACATTTACACAATGGAGCACTACTCAGCAGTAAAAGATAATGACATCTTGAAAATTGCAGACAGATGGATGGATCTAGAAAAAAAAACCATATAGAGTGAGGTAAGCCAGACCCAGAAAGACAAATATAATATGTAGTCGCAAGTGACTTTTAGACACAAAATAAAGAAAAACCAGCCTACAATCCACAACCCCAGAGAACCTAGGGAACAAAGAGAACTCTAAAAGAGTCATTCATGGATCTAAATAGGAAGGAAAAAAGACAAGATCTCCTGAGTAAATTGTGAGTGTGGGAGTCACAGGAAAGGGTAGAAGGGGAAAGGGTTGGAAGGGAAGGGAGCAGAGAAAAATGTATATCGCAATAAAAACAATAAAAATTAGTAAATAGGAAAAAAAGAATCACTTCAGAGGAGTCTGTGGGCATGCCTGTGCCTGGTTATATTGATTAGGCTAACTGAGGTGGGATAAACTTTACACAGTGAGTGGCACCATTCCCTAGGATGGGCTGTTAGACCACATCAACATGAGAACGTCATCTGTGCATAGTCATCTTCCTATGCTTTCTGACCGTGGTCAGCTGGACTGGGACCAGCTGCCTCGGATTTCTAACCTCAAAGTTTCAGCCAAAGTAAACCCCTTTAACCTTCAATTAAATCTTAAGTTGGTATTTTATCACAAAAACAGGAAAAGTCATAAGACACTTGCTCTGAGTTCTAGGCAGGTCTAAATATGGGTGTACAGGGAGTACATGCACACACTGCAAAGCTATTCCGGGCTTAGTTGCTCTTGTTTAAGAAACAACCCCTACCCCCATCCTGTCACCAAAGCGCTTATTCAATGACTTCTTTTTTCATTGTCTGTGATGCCTGCTGCTGGACAGTGAGGTCTGGAAACATCGTTTCTTATTTTACTGCAGAAATCCGTTTTAGTTACTAAAAGAAAGATAATTTAGATAACAGCAAAAAAGATACAGTTTTCTTTTTCTTTGACTCCTGTTTCTTTCAAACAATCAATCCATACACACAAAAATAACAAGGTATATGATCACTTTATGTATATATTTGAATATTCTCATGCTAAAGTGTGAGGGACCTTTGAGGCTTTTTTTTTGTGCTAAGTCCTATCCAGAGCAAGAGGCAATCTGAGCTATTTTCTGTAAGATAACACCTATATCACCATCTGCTTCTGAGTCCTTGTACAAAACTAAAAGGAAGACTAAGAACATTGTCAACAGTACTGAGGTATTGTTGGACTTTTAGTGAAATTTTATAGAAAGGCTGCTGCAAGCGTTGGTAATGCTGAGTGATTAAGTGCTAGGAAGCTGGATATAAGCACAGTGCTGTAGTATATATTACTTACAGTTAACAGTATCATAACGTGGCGATGGTCTCTGTACAGGCACAAGATGCAAGGAAGCTGTTAATGCACCAGAGCATGGACACAAGAGCTAAGGAAATCAGGTAGAGTGTGCTGTCTGCTTTTAACAGAAGAAAACAGTCCCATTGAAGAAAACAACAAGCTATACATTGTCCTTCCCCCAATCCAAGCAGCCCAACATAGACAGTTACTCCTCCTTATCGGAGGGTGATAGAATTAAGTCCAGGCCTCAAAGTGAGACCAATACAAGGCCTATTATGGGAAAAGCCAGTGTTGGGAGAAGTCTCACCACCTTGACCACCAGGTCTTCCTTTCAGGTGGCGCTGCTGGTGCTGCTTCAAGGAGGGCTGCCAAAGGCCTCTGCTACTCCTTCACTTTAGGTGGTAAAATGGAGAAAAAGATTGTAGGTGCTGGGGAACATGGCAGTGCAGGGCACTGCAGGGGATGGGGACCACAGCACCTGTATAACAAGGTAGCACAGGATACCACCTCAGAACCTGGTGCTAGTTCCAGTGAGAACCATAGCTCACAGAAGCTAAAGTCTCTGTACTCAATCCAAAGTTCATAGATGGAGTCTCTAGATTGGCCCTCACACCGAGCATGGAGATCCATGTGTCAATAGAACAGAAACAAGACTTTTGTCTCATCAGTCCCAGACTTGGGATGAGGCAGGGGCACACTAAACTCCCTGACCTTGTGAGCCTGCTTGAGATCTGTTGCACAAGCCATTTAAAATGTTTAAATTTTCTGCAGTGAAGCAAGACCATTCTACGGTTGAGGGGCACCTAGGTTGTTTCCAGGTTCTGGGTATTATGAATACTGTTGCTATGAACACAGTTGAGCGAATGCCCTGTGGCAGTGATTGAACGTTCTTTGGGTATATGTCCAAGATTGGTATAACTGTGACTTGAGATAGACTGATTCCCACTTTTCTGAGAAACCACTATACCTATTTCCAATGTGGTTGTACAATTTTGCACTCCCCCCAGCAGTGGAGGAGTGTTCCCCTTAGTCTACATCCTGTCCAACATAGGCTGTCATTACTGTTTTTGATCTTAGCCATTCTGACTGGTTTAAGATGGTATCTCAGAATCGTTTTGATTTTTATTTCCCTGATGGCTAAGGGTGTTGAACAATTCTTTAAGTATATCTTGACCATTTGAGATCTTTCTGTTGAGAATTCTCTGTTTAAAACTGTACCACCTTTTAAAATTGGATTATTTGATATTTTGATGTCTAGTTTTTAAATTTTTTTTTTGAGATCAGCCCTCTGTCAGATGTGGGCTTAGTGAAAATCTTTTCCCATTCTGTAGGCTGCTGTTTTGTCCTATTGATAGTGTCCTTTGCCTTGCAGAAACTTTTCAGTTTTAGGAGGTCCCATTTATTAATTTTTATCTCTGTGTCTGTGCTGTTGGTGTTCTATTCAGGAGTTGTCTTCTGTGCAATGCATTCAAGGATACTTCTCACTTCTAACAGTTTCAGTGTAATTGGATTTATGTTGAGGTCTTTGACCCACTTTGACTTGAGTATTGTATGGAGGATAGATTCGGATCTATCTATCTTTCTTATTCATACATTTTTACTTGTTCTATTATATTCATGATTAAGTTAAGCTGCTATCATTTCAAATAGCTTGTTATAATTTAAAGGTGAGGATTAGGAATCCTTTTGTTTTTTTGTTTTTTTTTTGCTGCATAAGAAATAAAAATTTATATCTGAAGCTGTGCAGTTTTTGCAATCAGTTTTACATAGCGTTGGCTGCTACACTGATTGAAACATCTTGTACCATTAGAGAAGTCTCTGCTAAGATTTCTCATACTCAAACTTCTGACTCTAATCTGAAAATTAAAGATGTGTGATCCAGATGTCCATTCCAGACGTGCGATCCAGATGTTCATTTCCAGATGTGCGATCCAGATGTTCATTCCAGATATTATTACAGATGCTCATTCCAGATGTGCGATCCAGATGCTCATTCCAGATGTGCGATCCAGATGTTCATTTCCAGATGTGCGATACAAAAATGTGGGATGCTTCACAAATTTGCGTGTCGTCCTTGCGCAGGGGCCATGCTAATCTTCTCTGTATCGTTCCATTTTTAGTATATGTGCTGCTGAAGTGAGCACTAGGAATCCTTTTGTTAATCATAGTGAAAAACTTATAACATACAAGCAAAAATCTTAAGCAAGGAATCAAAACACACCACACTAATAACTTACAAGAAGAATATAAGAGAGAGAGAGAAAGAGAGCGAAAGCGAGTGAGCCAGCAAGCGAATGAGAGAGAGCCAAAATCAATCTATCTGGATATTTGCTGCAAGAATAAATATTATAATAACTTGTATTAATGACAGAGAAACTCAGACTTTTAGTCAAGAATATGGTTTAAGTTCAGATTCAAAGTAATTAAGTTTGCAGTAATTGTTTCGTTAAGAAAGCTTGATTGAGCCATTGCACTTTACTATTTTTTTTAAGCATAATGACTTACTGCTTAGGAATGCTGTGTCTTTCCTACACTTTGTTCTTGTGGCGTTCTATCTCTTGGACTTATCTATATGTACGTCACTGAGGTTGAGTACTTGGATTGAAACTTTTACTTTTTGGCATGAAAAGCAATGTCTGAAACTATCCTATGATTGCTAATCTTGATTATCAACTTGATACAATCTGGAAACAACTAAGAGGCATGCCTCCAAGTGGACCAGTAGGGAGCATTTCTAAAAAGAATTACCTGTAGTGAAGACCCTCTCCAAGACCTCCAAGAGAGGGTGGCATATTCTGGTCTACATGTAAAGAGGTCTGAAAAACAAAAGCAATTTTGCTTCCCTGACTACTTTCACTTCTTGTTGGTCAGTGCATTTATCTGTGGCTGCTGCTGCTGCTGCTGTAATTCTTTGCTGACAAAGGATTCCAGTGGGGACTGAAAGCCAGCAATCTGCCCGTTTCTCAGCTTATCTTGTGTGTGTGTGTGTTCGCTTGTGTGCTTGTTTGTGTATATATATATATATGTGTATATATCTGTTGCTAGACTCTGCATCTCCTTTTGCATAAACCATTCTAGTAAATCTACTTCTGTGAATGTATTATGTGGTTCCTTGATTTTTGTTTCCCTAGAGAACACTGCCCAATCTAAGGTCTAATTCATAGAGTTCACTTTGGGCAGAGTTACTATAGCTGTGCTATAGTTTACCCCAATGATTTCATCTCTACCCACAATACTAACATGTTAGGACCCATGTTTTTTATAAAGAAAGATGCTGGGCTTTGGAGAGGAGGATAAATGAGCTGCTTGTGATGGATAGTATCAGGAGTGAAACCCTGGTCTCCCTTCATCTCAATGGTATGCTTTGAACTCTCTCCTGCTCTTCTTTCTAAAATGATTTTTAGGTTTTAGAGAAATTTGTGTTCAAAACGTGAATACACAGAAAGGAAACTTGCCATATAGCTCCTGTCTACTGACATGTGCAGCTCCCCTGATAGCAGCATCCTCCACCAGAGATAGCAGCATTTGTTACGATTGATGAACCTACAATGACACATTATTATCACTGAAAGCCCAAAGTTTATATTAGCATTTATAATGCCATACTGTTATGGCTGAAATCTGGAATATCTCACACAGCCGCATGCTGTGGATGCTTATTATCCAGCTGTTAGCCCATTTTGGAGAGCTGTGAAGTCTTTATGAGGTGGGGTGGGGCGTATTTGACAGAAGTAGGCCAGTAAGGGTGAATCTTTGAAGGTTATGCCATGGTACTGGCTCTGGTCACTCTGTGTTTCCTGGTTCACCCTTGCACAAGCATATTCTTCTTGCTTCTGCCACCATAGGTAGAGGTGACTGATACGAATGGGGGTAGGTGGGAACTGCAATCCTCTGAAACCATGAGCCCAACCAATGATTCCTTCTGTGAAGTTACCTGTGAAATATTTGGTTAAAGCTTTGAGAGACCGACTAGAGGGTATCGGTTCTCTTCAGAGTGATGAGCTTCTGAGGATAGATTTCCTTATGATTTATACAATAAGCAAATCCTAGCATTCGCATTTCTTGGGAACTTGCCTTTTTCATCACTAGAAAACCACATCTAAGGCAAGCCTTTCCATTATTAAACTTCCTTGGCATCCCAGTTGTTCACTAAGAAGCTGTGAGGCAATGTGAACATATGGGGATCTTGAGTGCTTTTGAAGGAGCTTTCTTATGGGCTATAACAGAATGCAGAGAATCACACCTGCCACCAGATACATGTATCTAGTGACTCGTCCTCTATATTCCAGCTCTCCACATAAGTTCTAAGGAACAATTCTTCTCATTTTCTGAGCTTTATGCAGATCATCCTCTTATTTTGCTTACATTTATAGCAACATGTAGCATCTGGGTTGTGAGGAGCCAGACTAATCCAAGATTTTCTCAGAGGTCCTGCTGAAAGGACAAAGGGAACCTTAGTTCTATGTCCTTGTCCAGGAGTGGCCTTAGAAAGGCGAGTCTAGGACTGGAGCCATTGTCTCTTGAAGGAGTAAAAATGTAACCATGCCCTGACTCTTACCTTTGAGCTGTGGTTATCAATCCTAAGACATTGGTGTCTGAGGTATCTTGTGTTCTCTTTGTCAACACTGTATGATCTAGCTCCCTATTGACCTTGACTGTTGCCCCTGCACCCTGCAAATAGTATATAAAATGCTGTACTTCTTAATAAACTTGCTTGGCATAAGACAGTGTTGGTGTAAGATGTCCTGACACCAGTTTTTATCTTCTTTAGCATCTATCTTTATCTTTCTCATCTCCTGGCACCTCTCTCTCAGAACCCTGTCATTGGAGAATGACCAGTCCTGGTTCATGTTACCAGGTTACCTGAAGATGAAGTACAGGCTGTAGTGACTTAGCCTCTTGAGGAGATTTAGGGGCGGCTAGTCTCCCTGTGGAATGTATGAATTAGCATTTCAACTTGGCAAAATTCAGAATCACCTTGCAAAAACACTTTTTTAGGCATGGTTACATCTTTGAAGACATTTCTAGAGACAATTACATTAGAAGATAAGACCCATTTTCAAAGTAGGTAGCATTTCCCAATGGGTAGCTCTGATATAAAGCTATTAACCGAAAAATCAGCATGGATGGGACTGCTTTAGCTTCTCTGGAGGAAGTGTGTGTCCTTGGTACTGTCACCCTCTGATGTCTTCCCACTGTGGACTAAATTTTAGTGACTCTGCAGAGCAAGTCTGAGCTTTCAGTGTCTGGTTGGGACTGCTGAGGCATACAGCATTCCATATGGGGCAGCTATGGGTTTTCTGGACTATGCAACCCTTAATGTGCAAATCTATTTAATAATCCCATAAACTGTCTCTCTCTCTCCCTCTCCCCTCTTCTGTCTCTGCCTCTTTTCCCCCCTCCTCTCTCCCTCCTCCCCCACAGGATTTTGTTGTTCTTGAGAACTCTACCTTCTATACCAGAACAGCTCATTTCAAAGAACTTTTCCTGGGTGACCCTACTATCTACATCAGCTTTGCTAATTAACATAAACGTGAATCTCCAAGGATGACTCTTTAAATTTTGCTCTCAATTTTGGTGACTTACTCAGGCTTCAGATTTTAGCACACATTGATTAAAAGAGAGAGGCAAAAATGGTATCCTACCATTGCTTGAACCGGGTTTTCCAGATTCAGGGAAGTTGACAGGTACCAAGCAGATCTATGTGACAATGTGTGTGTTTAAAGTTTGTTTTTTGCTGAGTTTCTGAAATGAAGATGTCAGATATGTCAAAGTCACTTCACAGAAAAGAAGCCTTAGAGAAAGAAAGATTGCAACTCATCAAAACAAAGATCCCCTTAGTTTCCTCAAAATCCCCTTGTCCCGACCCCACCTCTGCCCCTGGCTTGGGTTGCTTATGACACGGTGACCAAGCGCATTTCACTCTGACTTAGCTCAATTGTGCATCCTATGTTACCTGGACAGTTCCATTCTCTTTGGTCCCCATATCAGTGTCTGCCAAATGAAGTGTCACTTCCTATTGAGTATGGGATGTGAACTACTAGTTTCCAGGGGACACTCTGAGAAGAACTCATTTTCTCCCTCTTCCAGGTGGCGAACATTGCTGGCATTAAATTAACTAGCGCAGTGTCTGAACCGAAGTAAAAGAATGGGAGACCGCCATTAATAACTGGACGTTCTCAAGCATCCATAGAGGTTCTGCATCAGGCTATTCTTTGATTATACGAATAGGAATTCTGAGCTTTTGTTTTTTAAAAGAACATCATTAAAAAGAAGCTTCTCCTTTATATCTTAGCTAACTTGAGCTTGGTACTGTAAGTCTATTCACGTCCCAAGATTGTAAATCACTGTGAGATGTGTTTTTGTATTTATATGGACATTAGTGTATAATAAGAAAACATTATGTACTCTGGAATTTATTTTCTAGGTGATTCTGAGCAGTGACACAGGCAGCTGGAAAATCAGTATTTTTCTGAGCAGAAGAGCACAGATGTCCTTAAATATACCTCTTTTGAAATGACAAAATGGATGTTTCCCCTCTGCAGAGTGAACTAGACTGGTAATGACAAAAGGACTCTGCCAAGTTTTGCCTCTTCTCCTTAAAATTCAGGGTCAAATTAGACTTGTAAGAATGACGGTCATGAAAGTCACTGGAAACTATTCACTATTCTTTCCAGAGAAGGGCTCATCCTTAAACAAGGTAGATCTCAGGGTGTCAAAGCTTGCTAGGACAGTTCCCTGTGCCTGTTTCTCTCTTGGGGCAGACATTAATTGCAGTTAAATGTATTTCACTTTAGGTCTATTTCATGTAATAATTTCCTGGGTTAATGATTATTTTAGAAGTGACTAATCTAAATAAAATAAACAGATTTGAATATCTATGCAAGAATGGTCTCAGACTGTCATCTGTTCTGCCGCCTCTGTCCCTCTTCTTAGCCAAGAGGTGAATCACAGGCATGCACTACTAGGCACGACTTCCAGAATATATATATATATTTTAAAAATTATTATTACTATTATTTTTCTATCCACAAGTTTAGAAAGAATTTTTTTATTTTTTAAATTATTTGAAGTTGAAAATTTTTTTAGCATTTGAGAAACCAGGCTGTAATAATTTCTTTCTTTATATATATACTGGTCTATAAATAAGTAAATAATAAATTGTCACAATTTTAATTTTTTAGAGATAAATGGCACTTCTGCAATTAAAACATTAGCATAACAAAGAAAGAAATTAAGGAAGACTCATGGATTGTGAAATTGTGATTTCACAATTAATATTATAAAAATGGTTATTATAACAAGAGTGTGCAATTCAGTGAAATCCCTCTAAAAATTCTAATGATATTTTTTTCAGAAAATCATTAAAAAAGGATCTCCTTTAGCCATGACGTAGTTGAGCAGAAAGAACAATGTTGGAGACATCGTCACTCCCACTTTCTAGCTAAACTAGAGTCATCCTAACAAAACACCATAGCACCACAACAAAACCAGTCACCTAGACAAATGGAGTAGAATATAGGGAACAAAATAAATGAAAACAGCTACAGCCATTTAGGTTCTGATAACGGTTTCAAAACCACACATGAAAAGACAGTGCATTCTATGAAGGGTGCTGGGAAAAGTGGGCATCTACCTGTAGAAGAATGAAACTAGATCCTTTCTCCCACCCTGCACAAAAGTCATCTCAGAATGGATTTATGGCATTAATATATGACCCCAAATTCTGAAAGCTGTTAGAAAAAATACAAGTAAAATACTTCAATCTATAGACATAGGAAAGGACTCCTATATCCCCAGAAATAATACCCAGAATTGTAAGACAGAATTGTATGCAATTGAGAAGCTGCAGCAAAGTAGAGGACAGATTACACAAAAGAGATGTTGGCAGCTATACATCTGGCGGGAGGTTAGCATCTAGAATCTATAAAGAACCCAAAAGCTGAACATCCAAATCCCCCAAATCACCTGATCAATAAGTGGATGAAGATATTCAACAGTTTGTTCTCTAAAGAAAAAGCACAAATGGACAATAAATAAACAAAAAAATATTCAGTGCTTCATTTGCTTTTAGTCTTCAGCATGCACATGAATGAGGATGACTGAGTCAAGAAAGTATTTGGAGCCCTAAATAAAATCATAGTCTATTTTGTCAAGGAGGCCTGGAAGATCAGATGGGAGTCACTGAATGGAGATAAAAAAATGTAGATAAAAAGAGAGGGACTTTCCCTCTAAGCAAATTTATGTAAACATATGATCTCCGTTTTCACTGAGCATCAAATCAATATTCGCCATATTTACAATTAAGAAGATGCTAGAAATTGCAAAGTTGTAAGGGACAAAATTTCATTCTAATGGAAAAAGGAAAACATTTATATTGAGGCAAATGCTGATCTTTCAAACATGTTGCGAACCCTTTCCAGATGAGAATAATTGTGTCTCAGTCACAGCCGCACTCACCAACAGTCCCCACTTGAGTAATAACAAACATATTGTAAAACGTCCAACTGATGAATGGCTTGGGCTTTTAGGAGCGCTTTCAATAAGATAAAGAGACTGAAGGAGAGTAGAAAAGAAGCCATCTGCTTCAGTGTTGAATTTTAATTCTCTATTATTAATATAACAATTAACAGGTGACAACTATTCTGGATAAAAGCTGTGCGCATAAACAATCAAAGCAAGTGGGTGGGTAGTTGTGCGACTTGGAGAGGATTTGGGGGCCTGCAATCAGAATTTGGTGCTTTCGTGGCTTGTGAATTCCTGTTAAAGTCTGGAATGTCATGGGAATAGAGAACAGCATTAAATTAATTTCTTTTTCACTCTTGTTTCCACGCAATCTCACACATTATACCACTGCTATAATATGTGCCATGTTCAATTAAGGTGTGCTGGTATTGTTGAAGTATTTTCCAACAACTTTGCTGAAATCTCATGAATGAGGTCAGCTCACGGGGTCAAACTAATACATGCTAAATGCTTGTATGTAATTTTTTAGTTTGAGGCAGGCTCTGAAGGCATTTATTTGACAAACTCCTAAGAATAATTGGTTCTTCAACAACCTTGGCAGAATAGGCTTTTTGAGAATAGAACAGGTCCTCTTTCATTCTTACCCTGTAGCTCATTTTAAGGAGCATCTTGTAACAATTCCAATTTTGAAGTTCCTTCTATTCACCTGGTGAAAGTCACGTGTTTCTTTGGCTCCTTTTGCGTGCTGGGTCATTAAATTGCTTCAAGCTGTTCCCGTGGGCTGTCACTGTTAATCACACACGTTTGTTTTGCCTTATGCTATTAGCATGATGCAATTTACTAGCTTCTTTGCATGATCCTGTTACACTGATACACTTAACATCTGGCATAAATCATTTATTGAGATTTGGTGAATATTGGATATAAATATATTTAGCATGCAAACATGGTTGTAACCATAAATGGTTTAGTAACATTTTGGTGCTCTCCAATATTTTCTAATTATAATTAAAACATAATTTCATTTCATTATTATTTTGGAGAGCTACAGTATCACAAGTTATCTCTTTTTTAAAAAAATTCCTTTTAATATGCCCATAAATTTTCATCTTATCCAGGTGGGTGCTGGCCTTTTGTTGCAATCTTTCTTAGATAAGATGCATGTTTTATAGGATGGGAGGTCTTGTGATTTTTTTCAGAGTCATGGAAAGGCTTAGGCTATGACCATAACTTAACAGGTGCAACAGATGCAGCAAATAGAATTTTGTGTTGGTGTATTTATTTTTATATTGCTCATACCGAAGGTTATTTTATTCAACTGGGTCAAATCACTTCGGTCACTGAAGCTAATGTAGGAAGTCTGATTGCTTATGTTAAAGCATTGGCTTAATGGATTAATATGCCTCCTCTGAATAAACAGCTCTCTAGGGACTGCTTCTGCACAGAAGTTCAATAAATTTACCACCCCTAAACATTAGGCTTAAATAGAGTTCTCCTCTCTGGGGAGTTTGGCCTTGCCAACTTGGAATCTAACTTCTGAGAGCTTTCAGCTGTGTTTCCTTTCCACCCCCTCTCTCTTCCCCAACTGGAGATTTGGGAGAATCTATGCCTCAGTTCTTTTTTTTTTTTTTTTTTTTTTTAGTTTTTTGAGACAGGGTTTCTCTGGAGCCTGTCCTGGAACTAGCTCTTGTAGACCAGGCTGGTCTCGAACTCACAGAGATCCGCCTGCCTCTGCCTCCCGAGTGCTGGGATTAAAGGCATGCACCATCACCACCCGGCTTCTCTTTAACAATTTTATTAAGTGAAATTAAGGAAAATGTACAAATCGAGAAAAAACAAGGGCAGGATTGCAATCCCGAGTTCTGGGAATGAAAATTGACCTTTAATGTGTTTTGTTTGATTCTCAGAAATGGTTTGGAAAAGTGAAATGTGGGGTTCTATGAGCAGGACAGGCATCCTTCAGTTTGCTATAGGCTCCACGCCTCTGCCTCCTAAATAGTGTGAGGTTGCCAAGGTTACCTAATTGTGTCTTTCTGGCCTTTGTTGCTGATGGGTCTCCATTCTTTGTTAACTAGGCATCTTGAGTGGTCAGCTTATTGCATGACAGACATGTACAGGACCTAGGGACACTGCGAGCTAAGAACAGGCAATGTCCAGCCAGCAGGAAGTATCCAGAACAAGCAAGAGGCTCTCTCCTTGGACTGTTGCTCAGAATTCTTATTCCTTATTGTTGAGTTAGGGTCTTTTTATATGTACCCGTGACTGGTCTGGAACTTTCCATGTAGACCAGACTGGCTTAGAATTCACAGAGATCCACCTAAGGACTGCCTCCCAGAGTTGGGGTTAAAGGAGTGTGTCATCATACCTGGCTTAAAATTCTCATTCTTGAGGGCAAAGTAGCACTTGCTACCAGAATCTCAGTGTGAATTATCCACTGATGTTAGAAGCATTTATGAGTTGACACCATTTGAAAACACCAGTTTTTTACTTTTTAGTGTGAATTAAGATTTCTCAACCCCTGGCCTTGAAAGAAGTAGTGGTATTTCTCTTGCTGTGCTATATACAGAGTTAGTGGATGGGAATTAAGATCCACTGCCAGTATTTATCTCATCTGTGGACAGTGGACTTTTATTTGATTTTATCTTTTTGTACAATGTTTGAATAAGTCTATAAAAAATCTTAAGATACTTGTTTTATGACTCATCAGCTCATCTTTGAGGAATTTGTTTGGTGGAAATGACCAGAGATGTGCAGAAAGATATTGTTAGGAGCATTGCTCATACCTATTGCTCGAATGAGATGCTTCAAAATGGGCATTTGTTGAATAAGTTCTAGTGTGGTGAGTTGACATTCACTGTAGTCATAAAAAACTTTATTAGAATGTACAAAAAGGGAGAGAAAATGTTTACAGCCCAGCGTTCTATAAGAACATTTTCATTTTGTAATAAAGAGACTTTGCTTATTCTCAAAAAAGTAAATATAAAGTTATAGTGTAGGCTTAGAACCATGCTCTCAACTATTAATCAGGAAAGTCATTGATTTTCAAAGATCGTTTTAAAAACTTCTCTCTCTCTCTCTCTCTCTCTCTCTCTCTCTCTCTCTCTCTCTCTCTCTCTCTCTCTGTACACCATGTGTGTATAAGTGTCCACAGAAGCTAGGAAATGGTGTTGGATGTCCTGGAGCTGGAGTTACAAGTGGTTGGGAGCAACTGTGGGTGCTGAATCACACCCAGGGTCCTCCGAAAGAGCAACCAGTGCTCTTAATTACTTAATCTCGTCTCCAGCTGTAGTATAGTTGATTTTAACTTCTGAGAACTTTTTAAAATTTTACTGGTTTTGATGAGAAAAATACTAAAGATAAGCAAGTTAGAGTCACCACTGTTCTTGGTGGAGACTACTGGGGATAGTCACTATCCTTAGCTCATTCTACCTTTGGGTTCTTCTGCTCCCCTGGACCAGAGGATGTGAACACCATTTTACCAGAGGGTCCACTCAACTACATGGTCTAGGCCTTTAACTTTAAGAAAAGTATGATTTGTTGATCTCTTGACATCTCAAGCAACTTTACAACTGTAGAGGAATTAGAAGCTTTTCTCTGTCAGAGTCAATGGCCCTGAGTAGTGTTTCTACCCTGAAGAATAATTCTGCTTAAAGCAGGAAATTCCATGATTACCCTGTGATGGTTAGCTGGGGGATGATTCTGTTTATTTCAGGAAGAGTTGCTCTAATTTAATGCTTCTGAATGACAGAGAGAGGAAGGGATATTTGTTCTCAGACAGGCCTTCTTACTAGGTTCCTTGTCTTGAAGCAAGGCTCTTTTGGAAACTACTTGAAGTCTGTTGATGCAGCAGGGAAACTGGAATGTTAGAAGCTGCATGCTCACGTGCATATGTGATATTGAAATTATTCCAATTAGCACAGAGAAAGGACTGTAAAATTTGTATCCTAAATAGCTAATAAATAAAATACTACACTTTTGTTCCAAATAGGGATACACTAAAGAGAAAAGCTAAATATTAAAATTCTTCCAATGTTTATAAGGTGGAAATTTCATATCTAAAACACAGAACTCCCAGGCACATGTGGCAGATGTGCAAGGGAAACTGAGACAGATGGTTGGTCTTTGTGTTTTGTCACAATTCAGTGTGTCCCGAGGAGACAACAGAGAATGGAGAGGTGGGAGTTCATTGGTTAGAGGGGTGTGGTTAAGGGACTATGAAAAATTCCCAGGAGTTCTTGCTAAACATGTATGCAGTGCTTTAGGTTTTCGTGTTTTGAGCCACTCTTATTAAATAACCTATATTTACTTTAAGTTCTCAATCCTCCAGCATTAGCCTCTTGAGTGCTGGAATGTCATACATGTTCTGCTAGCAAGTTTCACTTTCAAAATTTGAGAATGAAAATACCAGGTTTGTAACAGTTACGTTGTTACAGAAAATTGTCAAATTGTTTTTTACTGTTGTTTTGTCACGTCAGAGTCTTTTGATGTAGCTCCATCTGGACTGGAACTCACTGTGTAGTGCAGGTTTTTCCCTTTGCCTCAACCTTTAGAGTAAAGGGACAAGCATGTATCACCACATTTGGCACCGAGTTTATCTCTGAGAGCACTGAGATAAACTCTTCATCCATGGTTGAAAGGGGCCGGAAGGAAGGAGACTCAACATAGTGAGCCAAAAGTGTTCCTTAAAGTGGTTTACACTTTCTACCCCAACTCAACTCAGCTCTTGCCTTGCCACTGAATGTATTAGTTTTGAAATGGGGGTGCTTCTATGTTGTCCAGGTAGCCTGCAACTTCAGAGCTCAGGTATCCTCTTGCTTTTCTTCCAGGTAGCTGAAAGGACAGATCTGTGCCACCAACTTTTCACTTCCTGAAGGGACTCAGCTGCCATCTTAATTACTGGTAAAGTTTACTATTTAAGAAAGGAATAAATGGTTGATTTTTTGTTTTAATTAAAGTAAAACAAGTTGAAAAGTCTACCCATGAGTACCAGATTTCCATCATTTCCACCCTTCCCTCTCCTCTCTCTGAGTCCTCTCATGTTCCCTCAAATGTTTGTTGTTTTTGGAGGCAGGGTCTTACTGGTGTGGGATGTCCTTCTGTATATGTGTTGCCTTTATTGGTTAATGAATAAAGAAAAGCTTCGGCCAATGGCTTAACAGGATATGGCCAGGCTGGAAAAGATATATAGAGAGAGTTAGGTAGAGTTAGTGAGAAGCCATGTAGCCACATTCTGGGATGGACGACTCCACTGGAGTTCACTGAAACTTTGCTGGTAGGTTACGACCTCATGGTAATGCACAGATTAGTGGAGATGGGTTAGTTTAGTCTAGTCAGGGCAGGTGGGAACGGATGAACATCCTCCCCCAATATCTTACTTTGTACCTCACACTGGCCTCAAATTCACAGCAACCTCTGTCTTACCCTCCTGAGTTCCAGGTGCCTGGTTTACAAGTCACACTAAAAATGAAAGAAATCAAGAAAGAAAAAGAGGAGACTTTGAACACAATACAGCTTATCTGAGGAGAGATTGTGGAGGCCTGTGCTCAAGTGGTGGAGGAGGCTACAGGTGAAGGCATGGGCTCTCTGCCTTTGCAGAGCAGAAGAGTCGTGAGCCATTGTGTGTATAGTGGTGGTGACTGCAGTCTCTAGAACTATTTTCTCAGAGATCCAGGAAGCAAAGTCTGAGAGTTTTTCATCTTCCCTGAGAGCGAAGATTAGGAACTTGAATTTTGAGGTAAAAGAGGAGATGAAAAGAGCTTTTAGGGTAGTGAGAAAATTAGGTAGAATTATACACCCATTTTCTAGGAGCCACTAAAACTGCGAGATTAAAAACAATAATTTCGAGATAGGGCAGGACTGTTTTCTATACGTTTGACTTCATGGATGGCAGGACAGAGATGGTGGGGAGTTTGACTTAACCATGACAGAGCTTTGCCAGGATTGCGCCCGAGGACAGAAATTAAGGGAGCCGATATTTATGTGAAAAGGAGATGATGAGATTTAGATTTTAAAGTATATAATGAAAGTAACATATGAATAGGATGTGGGAATTACTCTATTCTACCTAACTCTCTCTCTATATCTTTTCCAGCCTGGCCATATCCTGTTAAGCCATTGGCCGAAGCTTTTCTTTATTCATTAACCAATAAAGGCAACTAGCTAAAGATACTAGTTAGAAACGGGATGTTTGGAAGTTTTGGAATAGAATGAGATTCTGGCTATTCTGCATGTATAGACACTGCCACTGAGGGTACCTGGATTTGGTGGACATTGGAACAGATGAGTTCCAGTGTGTTGTAGGGAATGTGCAAGTGGAAAACGAGTGAAATCCTGAAGTCTGATGAGAAGTAAAGGGATAGGAGGAACAGTGGCCCAGGTGTGTAGGTAGCTGCAGGGCAAACAGCCTGAGGATGTGAAAGAAAACCCTGTCCTTTTGGAGATGAAGATCAAACTGAAGTAAAGGGGATATTGCTTATTCCATGGCACATTGGAAGTGTTTCAGGATTTAAAATGAAACAGAGATACACAGTAAGAAATCAGGGGAAGAAATCATAGATGGGAGTGTGGGGACAGCTGAGCCTCATGACAATCAGCAAATCTAAGTCAAGAAAGAAAGTGTAATCCAGGGTCAAGAAAGGTAAATTGTCTGAGTGGGAAGAGGGGACATTGAAGATGAGATTCTAGTGATAGCCCATAAATTTGGGAACCTTTTTATTTGTGTCAGAGACATTATGGACATGATTTTGGTGCCTGAAAGCCTTCAGTCCAGGTGAACTGGATTGTGTAGAGGTAGCACCTACATCAGAATCAACAAACATGAGCAGGGGACCATGGCACCTGGCTTTAAAGGCCTTTAGGTTAAAACATGAGACTTTTGTCATCATAATGACTTATCTGAATATGTCATGAAAGCCACGGGTGAGTAGTTAGGTATTTAGCAATTACATTAGGACCAAGAAATTAAAAAGCATATGGTGAGAACATGAATATTTGACAGCTGCATGAACCAGCACACTTTGCCTGTCAAGGTTTTCATTTCCGTAATTTGTAAGTATTACTTTGAGCCAAGCACTCTCCCTGGCTTCAAAGAACTTTCAAACGTGATAAAAAAAAGTGCCCAAACTATTTAACATGGAAAGAATAAATCAGGGCTGTGTACCTGTTTCCCTCTGCATGGATTACATTGCAGCGATGAATTTTATTGTAAATGGATCAGTTTCACAGAGGAAAAGTACTCAAGCAAGTTGTCTACTACTGTACTTAAGAGACTTAGCCTCAAGTTTGTACAAGGTTCTGAAGACTAGAACTCTTGGAGCAGATTAATTTACATGCTTCTTAGTACGAAGACCCCTTTCAAATTGAAGCCTACAAATACCAAGTGAGGTCACTGGTGGTTTCAAATAGAAAATTTTGCATGACAATTGGGACAGAAATGTAACTTATTTTTATAAGGTACATTTTCATAGAGACTTCATTTCTATGACAGAATTTAACTTTTTGCCCATTTTAATTTATGTTGTTAAAGTGTTACATTTGAGTACTCTGCTTAATTGGCTTCCTGAGAGTGAGTGACAGGCTATGCAGTCAGCTCTGACTCTCTATAGAAATTTTCTCTAACCCTCTCTGATAATGTTATGCTTAGGGACTGCCAGGAAACCGTAGAAACGCCCTTGTGAATCCCAATTCTAGGAAAGTTGATCAGTGGAATGATAATAAAGCCTGTGGTTTCAGTGGACATGAGCTAATGGGAGCCCACCAAGTCAGGCCTGACGGCAAGGGAACCGGCATAGGACCAAACTAGGCCCTCTGATTGTGGGTGACAGTTGTATGGCTGGGGAAGACTGTGGGGCCACTGGCAGTGAGACCAGGATTTATCCCTACTGCTTGTTCTGGCTTTTTGAAACCCGTTATCTCTGGCAGGATACCTTGTTCAGCCTAGATATAGTAGGCAGGGTTTGGTGCTGCTTCAAAGCAGTGTACTAGACTTTGTTGACTTCCCATGGAAAGCCTTACCCTCTCTGAGGAGTGGATAGGGAGTGGGATGGGGGGAAGGTGTAGAGAGTGGGAAGAGAGGAGGGAGTGGGAACTGGATTTGGCATATAAAATGAGAAAAGATAGTTTTAAAAAATTAATTATTTAAAAAATTTCTAAAGTTACTGAAACCCATGTGGTCTCTTGACGCTTGCAGTCCTCTAAGTTGGGAGACCGAAGCAACTGAACTATGGGAGTCTGAGCCTCCACTGTGCTGCATTTAAAAGTGGGATACATTTTAGTTAATAACTTCCTATATTTTGGAATGGAGACCATAGATACCCTAGCTGCTTACTTAGCTTTTAATTTCTTGTAAATATCAACCAGAGACAAAGCAAAACAGAGCAATCTACATGCACGGATGGACACACGTTGTTATATGTCATTTCATCTTTCAGGTAGAAGTCATAGTTGACTAAAGTATATAACATAGTTTTTATTAGGTGGTAAAAGTAGATTGTAGGATTATTGTTTATTACTGTTCATTATCATTATTATTATTAGTTTTTCAAGACAAGGTTTCTTTGTGTAATAGCCCTGGTTGTCCTGGAACTCACTTTGTAGATCAGGCTGGCCTGGAACTCACTTTGTAGATCAGGCTGGCCTGGAACTCATGGGGATATGCCTGTCTCTGCCTCCTTAGTGCTAGGATTAAGAGCTTGCACCATTAAGCCTAATAACTGCAGGATTATTTGATGTAACTTTGGTTCACATCTTTGTAATTTGTCATGGAGAACTTACACATTAAAAAATAGTTAACAAATTAAAGTATACCCCACACAGTGATTTCTTTTTGTATTTGACTAAATAAAAGTTTTTAAAATCACAGAATCTCACTTTCTAACTCAGTAGTTTGCAGTGTGATGTCAGCCAAAAGAGCCATCTGGTTGAATGGTAAAGGAGAACCAATGCAGAGGGCATTGTACGTAATGTTTTCCACTTTAGCTAATGTTGTGTAGCGAGGTTTGGTCACTATAAGATAAAACAATGTCAGAAATTTGTCAGTCATTTGTCTTCTAAATTGCTTCTAAAATATCATTTCAAATTGCCAAGAAGGCTATCACTATTAAAAAAAGAATTATATTAAGTAATGTAAGTAATGAAAAGTGGCTTTATCAGTTTTCTCTTCCTGATGCCCAACAAGTTGTCATAGACTTGCTGGAATAAAACGGTACAGCTAGGAGTTATGGAGTTCAGAAGGCCAGCTTGGGCTGCACTGATGTCAGCAGCTTCAGGAGTGACTCAGATTTCTGCTTCCCCGTTTCACTTAGAAACACCCGGTGGCTCATGAGAACAGTCTGCCGTCATCTTCTACGGCCACCAGAATAGCATTACATCCTTATTCTTCTTGTGATGTAATCCAACTTCTCTATGAGAGATCTGTAGACTGATGTTGGGTCTGAAAAAGTTTAAAGACACAGATTGTAACCAAAGGGGTTCTAAACAGTTCTTGTTCCACACCTGGAAAATGTAGCTTTTGATTTAATGATTGTTACTAATATTTTATTCTTTCACAACCAACTTAAGTAATTTTTCCTGTGTTTGAATATTAATATTTATTTATTCCATTCCAAAACTTAATCTCCTAAAATATGGAAGGAATAGGAAAAAGAGAACGATTGAAATATGCTAGATATTTCATTATAAATTTGTTCAAACTATTATTAGACTATAGGGCATTAAAAATAAACTCTTATGAGAACTATGGACTTTGGGTGATAATGCTATCAATTATAGGTTTCTTAGTTGCACTAAATGCACTTCTATGATGGGGAATGCTGATAGTGGGAAGCCATGAATTTATATGGGGAGGGGACATATTGGATATCATAGCTCCTGTGAGTTCATGTGTACAAGGTGCTGCCTTGTCTGGAAATCACTATTTTGCAGCAGTCCTATCCTAGCCAAGGTTCTTAGGAAAGAAAATAAAGTATAAAGGATCAAGACAGATGACAAGAACTTTCTCCAGAAGTGGCAAGAATAAGTACAGGACAGGGGAAGAAGCGTGTGAGGGGAGGTGGAGGACAAGAATCAGAGGGATGGAGTGCACACAAGCTGGCAAGTTTCCTGGGAAGGTAGATGGTGGACTGGTGAGAATGGAGGGAGTTCGTGGAGCTGAGGAGGGGAGGGATCAGTATCATGATGTTCAATGTAGGACTTAGGTACCTAGCTACTGAACAGTGGAGGTCAGAGAAGAGTCCCCAAATCACAGAATTCTTCTATCTGTTGGCTATATATCCAGGCTGTGCCATTGGAGCCACAAGAGACTGTCAGGGCCAACTAGAAACTCATGCTTCCTTTTGTTTAGGAGAGAGGCAAAGGGAGTCATATGTGAAGCTTGAGTTGCTGGAGAGACAGCCAGCTGTCAAAGAGACAGTCAAGATGGGAGCTGGTGAAGAACTGGAAGAGCTGTAGATGGAGAACAAAAAGCACAGTCAGGCAGAGCAAAAAAAAAAGTGATATCCAGGGACAGGTATTTCCATAGGAAAAAGAGCTGCCAGCAGAGAATCCGTGTTTGGTATAAGATATAAGTTATCATTTCTAGGCAAAGACATGGCTAATAAGGTCAGACAATGCAGTAGGGTCAAGGATGGTGAATGTTATTAAAGTCTACTGATGTTGGCATTGGCAGAGGCTTCCCAGCTGTATGCATCTACAATGTGACTTGTAACATACCTGGTGTGGTCTGCTTCCTGTATGCCTGCTGGAGCCTCCCTGATGTGTGGTTTCTTTTTACCCTTCCTCAGAATTTTTTGTAGGTCCTATCTTGATATAAATAGTTGCTATTGGCTCAAAGAAGTATTGGAGGGCAAGTCAAAGGAGGCCTGGCCAGAACTGAATATGAATGGAAAGAAGTCAGGGGAGAACAGAGTAAAGAAAAAATGGTGAACTGGCCAAGACTATGAAGCAATGAGTCTTTTCTCTAACAAGAGAAATCAAGGAAAGTTAAACATAAGCATAGATATTGCAAAGTACTGAGGTCGAAGCACAAAGAGCCAGGGGTGTATCTGTCTGGAGGAGTTTTTCTGTGATGAGTAATAGAACCGGATGCCTATACTGAGTTGAACCCTTGTGCATGGAGGAGAAAATGTCCTTTTCATAGTCACAGGACTGGAACATATTTTGCAGGGATTGCAGCCTTCTGGAGGTAGGCATTTGGAGCTCATTGTCACTGATGTTCAGGTCTGCCTGTGCATCTGTCTTTGTCTGGGGTGATCTCTCTCACCAGAGAAACCGATACACAACATTAAGCAGGCTGTTTGGACTCCCTTTTGAGTCATAATTTTTTACAGCAACTAGGTCTGCTTATTCCAGGTCCTGGTCTCCATGCTCTTTATGTTAGAAGCTACTTCCTTTCTGGAAGAGGAACACACACGTTGCCAGGGTACGTAGTCTGGTATTCGGTTAGTAGATGGATACAGTAGAATTTGCTATCGATTATTGAAACTCATTGTTTTGACGTGCAGCCTGATGATGAAGTGAGCTTGTGGAATTGGAGAGAATTCTTCTGCGTGGAATTATCCTGCAAATCCACAAGAGGGAGACATGTTGCCATCAAAATGGAAGTGGGGCCCATGCTCTGAGATAGCCACTCAGAAGCATGATGTTTTCATGTGTGTCCCCAGTGGAAAGTGAGAAAAGGGCAGGAATTGTAAAGCGAGGCTTCACAGTTTTCTGTTGAGATGGGAGATTAGACACAGGGATGCTTGGTAGTTTACCTCTGGAATATGCACCATGTGTCCAGGTTTACAACTATATACCAGCTTCAGTGAACATATTCAATGGACTGGAGGGGTTTTGTTTGGTTAGTTTTGATTGGCTTGTGGCTTTCTCTGGAATGGGTTGTAAAATTGGCTTGGTTCTTCTCCCCATTCCCTGTCTTGGCAGCTGTGGTACATTTAGTGCTGGCCCAATTCGGGAAGGATCCTGGGTGCAAAGACCCCCAGAAGTCTCTTTGTGCCTTTTGGGCCAGTTGAACCCCTCATTCACTAGTAGTTCAACAAAACAAAACAAAACAAAAAACTGGTATCAGTTCCAAACAGGACAAAGCGAACATAAACTTGTCCTTTGGGCTTGCTGCTCACTAGCTGGCTTTCTCTGCTCTAGGTGGCGAGTGTAACAGAAGCCCTTCATAATTTCAACAGAACCATTTTCAGTATTTTTACTAGTTTATAAACAAGTTTTCTTTTGTTTTTTTTTTCTGTTCCTGTGTGCATGGATGATATTATTTAAGGGTATTTTTTTCTGTTTTGTACTCCTGACATTCTCTCATTTCCAAAAGCTGTTTCTTTCCTTGATATTTCCATTCTCAATATTTTTATTTATTTATTTATTTATTTATTTATTTATTTATTTATTTATTATACAGTATTCTGTCTGCTTATATGCCTGCAGGCCAGAAGAGGGCGCCAGACCTCATTACAGATGGTTGTGAGCCACCGTGTGGTTGCTGGGAATTGAACTCAGCACCTTTGGAAGAGCAGGCAATGCTCTTAACCACTGAGCCATCTCATTCTGCTGTCTGTTGTTGCCAACTCTCTGTGCTTCACACTTACTCTCCCTCATGAAGGCTGTACTTGGGAGGTACAAGAACTCAGACCAGAGACATTTTGTTGAGTTCCCCACCCAACACTGACTAGCTGCATGAGACCTCGAGAACTTGACTTAACTCTATAGTGCTTTAGTCTCACAAGCTGAAAAGCCAAGAGAATGATCCTGCCCATGTCACTTCACTGCGTGTCTGTAACAATGAGAAGAGTTCATGTGTGTGAAGGGTTAGGAACAGGGCCTATATAACTATTAATAGTCCAGTTAACCTTATGTGTCCATGGACCCCATGCGGATACAACTGACTGAAGGTGAAAGTCTTTTTAAAAAATTGGTCTGTTCTGAGCATGTACTGAACATGTACAGTTTGACTTTCCCTCCTGTCTGGATTTCCTAGATAGTACAGTCGTGACTTACACAGCATTTACATGGTATTAGGAGCTAGTCAAAGATGATTTAGCTTATGTGGGAGGACATGCATGGGTCATGTGGCATTTTGCATAATGGACATGGACATTTTTTGATTTTAAAATATCTGGAGGGGGACTTGATTGGGGGAGGGGGAGGGAAATGGGAGGCGGTGGCGGGAAGGAGGTAGAAATCTTTAATAAATAAATAAATAAATAAATAAAAATAAAATATCTGGAGGTCCTAGACCAGGGGAGGGCTGTTGCTATCATTAATCTTTTCCATTATAGTCATTCTTTAGAGAAGCTCATCTACACTGAGGCCCTCACTTTCTCCCTTCATGAAGTTTCTGAGCAGCGGACACATTTCCTTGGGGGTTCCCAAACAATTGCACAGAGGTTCTCACAGGTACTTCAGTCTTAGCATGTTCCTGCAAGCCTACTTTTACTTTTCTTTCCTGCTCCTTCTTGTAGCAAACAGTACTGTCTCTTGTCTAGTAGGCAAAGCTGAGAAGGGATGAGTTGTCCTTGACATTAGGGTCTCACTTCCAGTTCATTTGGCTATCAAATTAGGCTCATGCACTTTGTAAACTTTATCCACACTCAGGATTTTAATAAGTCCACAGACTGAGTGCTTATTTTCTTGTCTCTACTTGTCCTGTGTATTTATCTTCCCAACCATGACACAATTATCTTTCTCAAATGAAAATCTGATCCCATACCTCTTAGGATCAAAAATATGAAGGCTCTGTGTGACTTGACACATGGATCTTTAACGATCTGGTCTCTGATTCTCTCCCTCTATTAGTTTATTGCTTCTCTCTGCCACTCAGAAAATCTCATCTCTACCTCAGATTGACAGCGTAAAGAGACTGTATGTGAAAATGCCTTAGAGTAGTGTATAAATCCCTTGTGTCTATTTCACATCCTAGCACATAGTAGGAACTAAATATAGTTAATATATGAATAAAGGTCTGGACCCTGGTGAGTGGGAATTCTCTCTGGCACAGAGACTATAAAACCATCCTCATCATGTTGATTGGAATCAGCATGTTTCGCAACATAATTAAAATGTGAGAAATGCTTCTAGTGCATCAGTAACATAGACACTTTTAAATAATGTCTGAGAAAATGCAAGCCCAAACTTACAAATCGCCTTTTACACAAACAACACTCAGAGGTGCATTTTCTCCTTAATGCATGTACATAACTTCCATTAGCGTTCTTTGCCTCAGTGTTTAGCTTTTATTTTTATGTCTGTTATATAAATCTGACTCTTGACACTTTAATGGAAAGATCTTAGTTCGTAATGACATCATATCAAATGTGAAAAGTAGAGGCGGTTGGATGGCTTAGAAAACTTCCATCTGAGAATACTCATCTGTAATTCCCTAGAAAGTTTTCCTTAGAGCAGCGACAATCTTCCTGACAGGAAGTCCCTCTATGCCGAAGATCCTGATGCTACCTTCATTCCTCCGCCACATCTCTCTGTGCTGAAGGCCCTAAAGCTACCTTCTTCCCTCCACCACATCTCTCTGTGCTGAAGGCCCTAAAGCTACCTTCTTCCCTCCACCATAGCTCTTGAAGGAGATTTTATGGATAGCTGGAAGGAATTAGATTGAGGAATCCTAATTTATGGAATAACTGAAGGGCCAGACTGATTTAGATGCCATTATGTCTTCTGCAGAATGCTGCTGAGGTGGGGCTGGGAAGATGGCTAAGTGGGTGAATGCTTGCTATGAACATGAGAGGACCCAAGTTTGAATCCTCAGCCCTCAGATAGAAGCCTGGCATGGCATGTCTGTTACCTCAGGTTTGGGAAGCATATGTTGGCAGCCTTCCAGAGATAACTGACTAATAAATTTAGCCAAAAAAGGGGAGCTTCAGAGTCAGTGGAGAATCAAAGGCATCTAATGTCTTTCCCTAGCCTCTGCATGCATGCACATATGTGCGTGCATCTGCACATACACATACTCTTTCTCTCTCTCTCTCATACACAGCACACACACACACACACACACACACACACACACACACACACACACCAATCACATTGAGAGAGAGACACACACAGACACACATATATACAAAGGAGCTGAGGTGCTTTAGGAAATGGCAGTAAGAAGGAACAGATGATAGAAATAACTACTTTGTGTGTGTGTACATGCATGTGCATACATGTGTAAAGGGAGGCTAGAGCTTGGCATAGGGTGTCTTTTTAAATCATCCTCCACTGTACTTTTCGAGGTAAAGCCTCTCACTAAACCTGGAGGGCACCTAGAGAACCTGTCTATGTCTCCCCAGTGCAGAGATTTCAGGTGTGCGATACCATGTCTGCTTTTATGTGGGTGTTGGGAAATGGAACTGAGGTTCACATATTTGTGCGGCAACCACTTTTCTAGGCTAACCATCTCCCAGTCCCTCTCTTGGGCTTTCTTCTATTGCTCTGGGATCATAAAAAGTTGGGCATAACTATTGTTCTTTGATTTTTTTCTCACAATTTTTCAGGTTTCCATGAAAGACATTTTAGATGCTGGTCTTGCTTGATACAAGTGGAAATCTGAAGCCCAGCATCCTCCTAGCTAATCTTTATTCCCCTCCCACCACATCTGCCTTGAGCACAGAAACCACCCTGATGAATGATGCATGCCTTTGACCTTCATGCTGAATTGGGGTCCTGGATTTTTATTCTTCTAATTTATTCATGGTATTAGATTGAAATTGAATGTTTTAATTCCTGAATGATACTATTTTTCTAAGTGTAAAGTGCAATGAATCTCCCTGGGATCATAGGGTATGATCTGAACCTGCTGCGGAGAAGGAAGCTGAATCTCAAGACCGAAATGACTCACTCAAGGCAAGTTTAGTTTTAGTGATAGGATGGGCCACACAGACTCTTCTTCCACTGTGATATTCCTGTGTTTCTTTCTACCCTCTTCCCCATCTTTCTATTTTTTGAGACAGGGTTTCTCTGTAGCTCTGGCTGTTCTGGAACCAGCTCCTGTAGACCAGGCTGGTCTCGAACTCACAGAGATCCGCCTGCCTCTGCCTCCCAAGTGCTTGGATTAAAGGCATGTGCCACCACCACCCAGCTCTATTTCCTATTTTTTGAAAGCTTTAACAACATAGGAGACACAGCCATTTTAAAAATTACAAGCTTTCTTTCACACTTTCATGTATGGGTCTGTATGTAATGAACTATGATCATACCTTCATCCCATTATCTTCTCTTATCCCCTCTCCACCCCATTGAATTTTTCTTTCTCCTCAGCATTCATGTCTTCCCAACTTCCATGTCTTCTCCTATGTGTGTGTGTGTGTGTGTGTGTGTGTGTGTGTGTATTTTCCACTGTATGTAATAAGGGTTGCTTGCATAAGTATTCACAGTGGTTATTTACTTGAGCAAGAAAAACTTACCAGAAGTTATACCACTAGCAAACACGACTCACCTCCCCCACAGCCATTATTTGGTGTCTGATCATCAGTGAGGGATAGTATCTTAGGAGCCCTTCAGCCTCGATGGAATGTTGATGGGCACAGCCTTGTGTAGGTTTTGTGCAGGTGGTCACTGCTGCTGTGAGTTCATGGACTCGACAGTCATGCTCAGAGTATAGGATTTTATAGTAATCTTTCTCATCCTCTCTCTCTCTTACGTTCTCCCCACCTTTTCTACAATGATCCCTGAACTGCATTCAACACTCACTTACTTTCATTAATTTAACTAGAGTCTGTATTGACCATTGCCCACAAAAACAAAAACATCTCTTATTAAGGCTGAGAGTACAGTTTGTGGGTACAAGCATAAATATTTAGAAGGCAGTTAGACAGATACCATGACTATTCAGCAAAATAGCAGTAATAACCTCTTCCTAGAATCCATGATCTCCCAAGTCATGGGTTCTAACCAGTTTACAGTACCAGATACGAGTTCCTCCTGAGGAATGTGCCTAATATCCAATAAGAATGTAGTTGGTTATCTTCATAATCATCACGCCACTATTGCTTCAGTGGGCACATCTTGACCGGCAGGCTGGTATTGTACCTACAGGGTTCCTGTCTGGATTAGACTATTGTTGACTTTTCTCTCCTATTTCTACACCATGAAAACTAACCAGCAGGTGTGAAACTTACAGTTCAGTTCCAGTTTGACTTTAATATGTTCTGTAACCAAAGTGCAGAATTTTTTCAGCAATAGGTTCTTATCATGTTTTATCATGATACAGTTATCAGTTACAGATGGGTAACTGATGTGGGAGTCACCTCTCTATATGCGAATACCATTGGTTAAGAAAGGAACTTATTTGGGCCTATTTCATAACTATAGGGGAACAAAGCTAGGTGGGAAAAACTAAACTGAATGCCGGGAGAAGGAAGGTGGAGTTAGAGAGAAGTCCTGTAGCCCTGCTGGAGGCAGATACCAGAACTTTAGCCAGTAAGCCACAGCCATGTGACGATACACAGATTAATAGAAATAGGTTAAATTAATATGTAAGAGTTAGCCAACCATCGCCAGATGAAGGTTCTATGGTGATATGCAAGATATTAATCAGTGTGGCCATAGGATAGGGCCAGTTCAGGTACCCTCTTCTCAGCTGCCCAAGGAACAAGCTGGGGATATCTCCTTGGACACCTGGGAACCCCTCTAGAGTCAAGTCTCTTGCCAACCCTAAAATGGCTCCCTTAATTAAGATATCTACTTCCCTGCTCCCATATCCATCCTTCCTCCATCCCAATCATCCCATTCCCCAAGCTCTCTCCATCCTCTCCTTCTCCCTTCTCTCTTCCCCTTACCCCCACCCCGCCCCCACCCACAAGGTCCCAATTTTTGCCTGGAAATCATGTCTACTTCCAATATCCAGGAGGATAACTATATGTTTTTCTTTGGGTTCACCTTCTTATTTAGCTTCTCTAGGATCCTGAATTATAGACTCAATGTCCTTTATTTATGGCTAGAATCCATTAATGAGTGAGTACATCCCATGTTCCTCTTTTTGGGTTTGGTTTACCTTACTCAGGATAGTGTTTTCTATTTCCATCCATTTGCATGCAAAATTCAAGATGCCATTGTTTTTTCCACTGAGTAGTACTCTAATGCCTATATATTCCACATTCTTTATCTATTCTTCCAATGAGGGGCATCTAGGTTGTTTCCAGGTTCTGGCTATTACAAATAATGCTGCTATGAACATAGTTGAACAAATGCTTTTGTAGTATGATAGGGCATCTCTTGGGTATATTCCCAAGAGTGGTATTGCTGTATCCTGGGGTAGGTTGATCCCGAATTTCCTGAGAAACCACCACATTGATTTCCAGATGATTAAAAGAAACTAAGCAAAAATTTAGGTCATTCTTCTTTTAGTTGGAGATATTTTCAGTGTTATGAGGGGCTAGGGTTGAAGTGACTTCTTGCTAAGACTGATGTGCAAGGTCCAGGCTCTCTTTTTAGCTCCAACA
Source organism: Microtus pennsylvanicus (assembly GCF_037038515.1). Taxonomy (NCBI): domain Eukaryota; kingdom Metazoa; phylum Chordata; class Mammalia; order Rodentia; family Cricetidae; genus Microtus; species Microtus pennsylvanicus. The sequence goes on from NC_134592.1 coordinate 64,719,250, forward strand.
AGAGCCTGGAACAACAGCCACTATCCAGAGCTAGACTCATGGTGAAAATAGAGTAATAATGGATTGTACACTAGATGCCTTGTTAAGGGGTTACTGATAGCATAATATTAGTTATTGTGCATACGAGTGGAAATAAAAGAGAAAATAGAATGAAAAAGAAAAAAAACAGACTTGATTAAAAGCAAGTAGAGGAGGGCAACACAGATAGGGGGGCACAAGAGATGTAAACAGTTGGGGAAATGAGAGATTCAGGCCTAAAGATAGAATGCAGAGAGAAAGGGAAGCCGAGATGCAGTCCCGTCTTTCAGGAGGCTGAGGCACAGAAGCCCTGCAAACAGAGCCATACTGGGTTCTGTAGAAGAGGAAAATACAAGGAAAAGAGTAGAAGGAGAGTGAGGAGAAAGAGTAAAAGGGGAGACAATGTAGGGCAAGAACAGCTTGCTGCTAAAATAATCTTGGCTGTTAAGCACAGATAGGAGTCAATTCTTGCTTCCTGTCACATGGATCCTGGGGATTGAACTCAGGTTGTCAGATTTAGTGGCGAGAGAATTAGCATCATGATCTTTTTTACAGGCACCTCTGATATTTTTTTTTAAAAAAACAAACAAAATATTCTTAGATATATTAAGAAAGTTCCTGAGTTTTCAAATATCCTCATAGATAATCCTTGTATTAAAGTTAATATGTGTTCATTTTTTTATGTTCCCACTTGTGTTTCTTGTAACATACACAAATACAGTATATATACTCTTGTAATTTTTAAAAAATTTATAATTAGTTATTTTTAGGTCATGTATACTGATACGGTAATTTATTTTCATTGACCCATATATTGTATGTATATGAAATGATTCAAATGAAAGTATGATAATTTAGCTTTCCTAATTGTGGTAGTTCTAATGTAGTTGGCCCCATAATCTCATTTGGAGTGGCACGATTAGAAACTGTGGCTTTGTTGTAGTGCTATGGCCTTGCTGGAGGAGGTGTGTCACTGTTGGGGTGGACTTTGAGGTTCCCTCTGCTGAGAATACTGCCCAGTGTCTCAGTCAACTTTCTGATGCCTGCAAGATATAGAATTCTCAGCTGCTCCAGCACCACATCTGCCTGCATGCCTCGATGATCCCAGCCATGATGATAATGGACTGGACCTCTGAAACTGTGAGCAAGCCACCACATGTTTTCCTTTATAAAAGTTGCTATGGCCATGGGCATCTCTTCACAGCAATAGAAACCCTAACTAAGACACAATAATTAATAAATATTTTCTTACTGTGTGATGCAGTGAGCATCCTTATAAATTTATAATACCGTTTATGTGAAATATTTGATAGGGTATCAGCCCCAAAGTGGAAAGTTTAATTGTAGAGAACTTTAATTTTGCGGCAACTTTCAGTGCTCTATATTTCAAGCACATGATGAAATTCTATTCTTTCAGCTCTTTAGAGGTTAAGTGGATTCATGAAACTTTATTTGTACAATGAAATATTTTACACATTTCAGTATTGCATTACAAGTCAGCGAGAATTCATTCACCACTTATGTCTTTGTATTTGCCTCAGTAAATGTAATGATCCGTATAGTGATATTTGGGTCTTGAGTATGACGTGGTGATGTGGGAGTGTCATATATTAATCTGTTGATTTCATTGGTTAAGCAATAAAGAAACTGCTAGGTCCATTTGATAGGCCCACCCTTAGGTGGGTGGAGTAAACAGAACAGAATGCCGGGAGGAAAAGGAAGTGAGGTCAGACCCGACAGCTCTCCTCTCGGGAGCAGACGCCTCAGGAGAGAAGCCATGCTCCAGGCTCCTGGGCAGACACACGCGATGAAGCTCTGAACTAGAATCTGAACTAGAACTAGACCGGTGCTCACAGATTGTTAGAGATGGGTTGATCGGTATATCAGAATTAGCCAGTAAGGGCCAGAGCAGTGATTAAATGAATACAGTGTCTGTGTAATTATTTCGGGGCATAAGCTAGCCGAGCAGGCGGCTGGGGTGTTGGGGACGCAGCCCCGCCGCCGCCAATATTACTACAACGTGGAGCAATAATGATCATTCACTTGCAATGCATATTAGCTATCTGATATCAATTAGTCAATTATATTTTATATCAGGAGTTTCAGAGTATGGGTGTTTGGCCTAGTCTGACCTATTGTCTGGCTCTTTATTGTGTAGGTTGACAGAAACAACATGAATTTACATAAAATACAAATTTGAATTTATTATGTACAATTTGGCTTTTTGAAGAAAATATTTAATTGACCATATTTTAAATAGCTGAGGCTGTTAGTGAATTCCTGATCCTCCTGCCATCTTCTCCCAGGTGCTTGGATTACGAGAATATAGCACTACACCTGACTCTGGACATATATTATTTTGATACTCATGTCTATTTCCTCTTCCTCCTTTTTCTACTCTTCTTCTTCTTACTCCCTTACTTCTCTTCCTTCTTCCCCTCATCTTCTCTCCATTTTCTTTTCTTCCTCCTCCTTGTTTTCCTGTCAGTAAAGCAATTTTAGTGAAATATCTTACATACCATTAGTTTACACATTATACATATATAATCCTATAATTTTGTTAAATGTCTGGAGTTATGCAACCATCCTCATGGCATTTCAAGAGGATTGAGACTCGACAAGCCATATCTCAATAGCAATCCAGTTTTTATAATAATCAATTTTAGAAGAGTCATTACAAGTTCCCTTGTTTCCATTGGTAGTCATTTCTCAGCCCCAGGCAATGCATGTATCTTCTGTCTGCTTATACACATTTACAGTTTCTGTAAGTTTCATAGAAATAGGGTGATATCAGATATAACCTTTTAGAGTTGGCTTCTTTTATTTAGTATATTTGGAAACCCATCCTTTTTAGAGCCAATCAGTACTGTGTATGTTGCAGAGTGGTTTTTTATTATATACATACATACTCACATTTTTTATCCATTCACAGGGTGATGGGATTTGAGTTATTTTTACTTTTTTGCTTTCATCAATAACACAGGTGTCACTATTTATGTCCATGCCTTTACTTTCCTTGGATGCATTTCTGGAGTTGGAGTTGATGAATCACATGGTAAAATTTTCATTCACTTTCTAAAGGATTCACAAACTCTTCTCGGATGTGTCCATTTTATTTTACATGTTCATGAGCAGTGTAGGAGGATCCACTTTCCCCACTAGACACTGTTGGTCTTTTTATTAGCTATTATAATGGGGGATGTGGTGGCACCTGAATGTTGGTTTAACTGATTTAATTCTCATTTTACTTATGGTTCATGATTTTGAGCAATATTTCATAAGATTATTGATAATTCACACATCTTATTTTTGAAACATATACTTTGGTTATTTTGTTCATCTTTCTTCAGTTTTATGTTTAAACAGTTATTTTTGTACCTATCAAACCCAACCTTTTTAGTTTAAATTTTGATGACTTGAGCATGGGGAGTGGGAAAGGGGGAGGGAGAGGGAGAGGAAACGGGAGAGAGAGAGAGAGACAGAGGAGATAGATAAATAGACTATATGGAGAAAATTTGGTTATGGTCCATTAAAATATTCAATTCAATTTACTTTTTGGCTTTACACTTGTGTACTTTCTATGTGCTCTCAGCTGTATTGATTGGCATGCAATTTTCTCTATCAAATCATTTATCTATGCTTTAATTTTTATGACGTGAAGCATGTATGGATATTTTTTCCTTTTTTAAAAAATTAAAAAAAAATTTTTCTGCTCCCCCCTTTCTCTTCCCTCCCCTCCTCTCCTCTCCCATGGTCCCCATGCTCCCAATTTACTCAGGAGATCTTGTCTTTTTCTACTTCCCATGTAGATTAGATCCATGTATGTCTTTTAGGGTCCTCATTGTTGTCTAGGTTCACTGGGATTGTGATTTGTGGGCTGGTTTTCTTTGCTTTAAGTTAAAAACCATTTATGAGTGAGTACATATAATAATTGTCTTTCTGGGTCTGGGTTACCTTACTCAATATGTATGGATTTTTTAATTAAAATTTTTTACACAATATATTTTGATTATTTTTTTTCCTTCTTGAATCTCCTTCCAGATCCTGTCCACCTACCTCTCCACCTAACTTTATGTTCTCTCTTTGTGTCTCAAAGAAATAAGAAATGTAAACAAAACCCACAAAACAAACAGCCGTCCCAGTAGAAACACAAAACTGAAAATAAAAACATACAACCAAAAGACCAACAAAACAAAACAAAAAGTCAAAATAAAGCCAAATAAAAGAGAAAGTCCACAAAATTCTATTGAGTTCATTTTTTTTTTCAGCCAATTACTCCTGGGTATGGGGCCTTCTCTTGAGTGTGACTGATACAACCATTAACACTCTATTATAGAAAAATAATTTCCCCCTCGCCAGGGGGTATCAATTTTAAATAGCTTCTTGGTTAGATCCTGTGTCTACTTTTCCTTCTTTGTGCTGAGACTTCATTTGTCTTGAACCTGTCTGGTTTTGTACCTGTTTCTGCAATCTCTGTGAATTCAATATGCACACCGGTGCTGTTGTGTCCGGAAGACACTGTTTCCTTGGAGTCATGCATTACCTCTGGCCCTTACCATCTTCCTGCCTCCTCTTCTGCACAGATCCTCGAGCTCTGAGTAAAAACGCCTGATGAAGATATCTTATTGAGCACTGAGTACACTAAAGTCTCTCTCTCACTCTGCACATTGTCCAGCTCTGGGTCTCTTTGTGGATTCCAATATACTGGAAGAAAAAGCTTCTCCATTATGGGTTGAGTGAGGTGCTCATCTATAGTTATAGCAGAATGCCATTAGGAGTCATGTTATTGCTATGTCCCTTGAACAGAACAACAGGATTAGGTTTTTTAAGCTGATGATTGATCTCGATTGTTAGCCATTCATACATCCATTCTCTAAAACACCTCCAATTTCTTTCTTTTCTTCTCATTTATCTGAAGTTCAGGGTTTAGACAATCCTTTACCCTCATTCTCTCAGTGAAAGAATGTTACTAAATATACAATCTGCAAATACAATTTCCCAGGCCATGGTTTGTCTTTTTACTGTATTTACCTATTTTCATGTAAATTACTTTGATTTTGATTAAATCCAGTTATCACTTTTGTCCACTTAGTTCATTTTTGGTGTTATTTTAACTAAGTGCTCAGCCCAAGGTTATAACAATTTTGTTAGAAGTGGTAGAGTTTCAGCTGACATTTAGGATTATGGTCCATTTTAAACTGACTTTTTTTTTCTGGGACAGGTATGTTGGGTTTTAACTCATGTTTTTGAAGATTATTGTTGTGTTCTGAAGGGAGGACATAGCAGAGGTGACAGTCAGGTGCCTCATTGAGTTTGGTGGAGAAGCAGGATGGTAGGAAGTCAGAGAGTACATTTCCTACTTAGAATAACTTAACACGTAGGGAAATGTGAAATGTCTAAAGTATGAGAATACCTTGCATTAATAAAACACCCATTTCAAAATATTAAGAATGTTCATACTATAGACAAGTCATAATGAGTGCTAGTCTCACTCAGCTAAGTGCTAGTCTCTCTCAACTCTTCTAAGAGCTCGAAGTAGTGGATATTTGAAAGTATCAGCCAGAGCTTACACAGCCTTATCGTTCCTTGGCAGCTTTAGAAACTTCAAGAGAGTTACACAAGTCCAGAGAGACCCAGATTTTCTTCAAAAACTTCAGGACATGACTCAGGAAGGAGCACTTTCACGCCTCTTTCATAAGATGAAGGGAACAGGGATGTCCCTCAGTAGGACTAACGCTGCTTTCTGAAGAGTTGATTGTACACATGGAGATAAGACTGCTTTTTCTTTGTAGCTGCAGCAACTTGGGAGCTGAGTGGGATGCTACACTGCAGTTAATTAGCCAAGAAATTGTGTGATATGTGATGAGGCTGTTTGCAGCCTAAAGAGGCAAGCACCAGTGTCATAGTCAAGATAGCAACACCAAAAAACAGAAAACAAAAAAACCCACCCTTGCCATCTCTACTCAACTCCTGAATGCTCTAGTCTCCTTTACTCCTTTACCCTCGTGCTTCCTTCCTGGGGTTGTCCGCATAGCCCATACTATGGCCCTGGAATGCATTTGCTGCTGCTCTAAAGCCAAGCTGGCAGACTATCATTGCTATGTTGCTGCCCAAGGCACCTATGGGCTTTGAAACCAAACAGACTTGCTTGGGATCCTGACTTTGCTAGTGGCTCTGTGATCACGAGCTTCTTTGATAGTCAATGTTTGCATCTGTACAAACAAGATAATAACAACCGACTTTCAGAATTGCAGTGAGGATTAGTGACAACATGAAGCATGTACCATGGAGCATATCGTTCATCACGACCCTTCTCAGCACCCTTCTAAAGGAACATTATTGAGTGCATGCTGTAAATACTCATCATGGTTGTGGTCCCGATAGACTTCCCCCTCCTTATTACTTTCCTCTGTCTCTTCCTCTTTTTATTCCCCTCCTTTTCTTTCTTCCCCTTTCTTTCTCTACCCCCTAACAGCAGATGGCACAGACGCTACAGATGGCTTGATGAATGGTTCCACATCTGAGCCACTGTCATTGCCATAAAATCCGCTCTCCTTTGCAAGTTCAACATTTCTACCACTTGTCCCATAATACTTAGGATAGGGCCATGTCCATCATCTCGAATGAAATCTAATACCTTTCATTGCAGAGTGGCAATGAAATGTTTGTTGTATGGAGTAAGAATATTAGAGCAAATTCTAGGAGTGGGGGCACTTTTGAAGTTGGACTGAATGCATTTCTGCATTATGTTATGTTTACAAGCCTATTGGGGCCAGGAAATGGAATGTGGTGGTTTGAATATGAATTCCTGCCCTTCTCCCCCGACTCATGTGTTTGAGAGCTTGGCCCATAGAGAGTGGCACTATTAGGAAGTGTGGCCTTGCTGGAGGAAGTGTGTCACTGTGGAGGCAGGCTTTGAGGTCTTATATGCTCAAGCTGTGCCCAGTATGGCACACAGTCTCCAGCTTCCTGCAGATCAAGATGTAGAACTTTCAGTTTCTTCTACAGCACCACGTATGCCTGCATGTCACCATGCTTCTCACCATGATGATAATAAACTAAACCTCTGAAACTGTAAGTCAGCTCCAATTAAATGTTTTTCTTTATAAAAGTTGCTGTGGACATGGTGTCTATTTACAGCAATAAATCCCATTATTGTTCTTATATATTATTATCATTGTAGTAATGCATCATATTACAAAAAACACCTTATTATCTGTACCATATTATGCATTAAGGTTTTAGTAACTATTTGGCTTATACATTTGGCTAACATTTCCCCAATTTATCATTTCCTGCATTTATCAGAAAACTTCCAAGAAGTTTCTAGAAGACCCTGTCCCGGTTTCATAGAAGCTGTAAGCAACTGTTGGGGGAGGAGACTCCAACTAGCAAAATTGCTAAGGGATTTCCAGGCCTGTCTAGTTGACTAGAGATGCCTTCATTTCATGTAGAGAACTCCAGGGCTGAAGTTTCTGTGAGTTTCCACTCCTAGTGGAAAGCAATTTTCCTGTGGTGTGGTCGCTTTGAGTCATCCCTGTTTCACTAACTAACCCCTCACTCGTACTCCTATTAGTAATCCTAGTAAAAACATTGGTTTATCAAGTTGGAGTTAGGCAAAAAAGTTTCTTATTCTGCCATGGGTTCTCTTTCTGTGCTGAGCAGATGTGTGTGTGTGTGTGTGTGTGTGTGTGTGTGTGTGCACGTTGCATCTGTCAGAAAAATGATTCTCACAACACCACAGGAGTGAATTTGTCTCTTTGAGTTACTGGTTTTATTTCCTTCAATATCTGCCCCCAAATGGGAATATTGCTTATTTTCTCCACGCCATCTCCAGAAGTACTTGTAATTAGATCTTCAGGAGTAAAGCTTGTTTCTCTGTTTCTAGGCATATTTATTTAGTCTTTTGTATCTTCATATACTTGCTTATTAGAGGATACTGTTGCCTGAAAACTTCAGGGCAGAGCTCTTTGAAATAATACTGAGAGTTACTGCCTGAAAGAAATCTCTAAATGTGCTTGAATTTGCTGAACTCTAACAGAATGCTCTAGAGTTGATCATTTTACAAAACAGTAAGTAATGAACACATCTGATAACTCAAAATAACATTTAGTTTAAAAGAGTATGCTTACCTTATTCATTTATGGCATAGCATAAGAGAGTACATGCAGAAGCAATTTTTTGTGCTCTGGTGGAATATTTATGCATTTTTCTCAACTCTGCCATGTATAGCGTGTGAATTCTGGTTGGATTCATTACTGCACAAAGCTATTATTTGTTCAAGGTGCGGTTTTTTTTTTTTTTTTTAATTTTCACATCTCAAAGTTGCATGCAGAAGTAACAGCCTCCACACCCTGCAATCTCTCCACCAGGCCTTTTCATTTGTGCTCCTCGACAGCCAAGCTAGGTGCGATAATCTCTGTTTTGCAGCTGTAGACACAGATAGAACAACGGACTTCTTACAAATGTGGCTGGGGCCTCACACGTTAAGTCTTGCTTTCTGAACAATAGCTGTTCATCTTACTTCAAATCAAAATCCCAGCAGGATTTTTAACTTCACCAATTTCTTTTCAGTGAGAAGGGAGCTAAACAACAATGTGTCTAGGAAATGAGCAAGAACTGCGGGCCTTGAGCTTTTGTTCTGCAGAAGGAGAAGCAGAAAGCATATTGATTTCTGTCCTTTTCATCTTCACTCAAGATGTGAAAGTCTACAGATGATGTTGTTTTGGAAAGAAGCTAACTAAGAAGTGTAAATATACTGCAGTGTTCTGGCTTTAGGGGAGTGTTTATTCTCTCTCCCTCTTTCTTCCAATAACCCTTATTTACCTGATTGTGAGGTATTTATCTTAAAGTTTCAATACCCAGCAAAATCTAAAGTAGAATAGGATATCAATTAGTAACTGCTGCTTATCCAGTAGTGATTCTATTTATTCAAACAAAAAATGTACAAAATTTGATAATAGCAACTAGGGAGACCAATGAAACATAGTTGGATATTTTAAAGAGAAACCGTTTTAATATATATTTAAGACGGAGAATTAAGGGAGGGAAAGAGGAACAGAAAGAAGTGGGGTGGAGGAGGTGGATATGGGGTGAATCTAAGAAAAAGACAGCACTCATCGAACAAGGGTTGAAACTGCTCAAGAAAGAGGTTATTTTAATTATTTTGTCATGAGATTAATTTTAGTCATGCAGAACATAAAATTATGTTAAGTATTTGATAGAAATTTAACTGTTATTTTCTCTGAAGTAGTAGGGACTTTAAAAAACTCACTCCATGTAGCCTAGGCTAGCCTTGAACCTGAAACCCTCTGGACACTGCCCCCTAAGTGCTTGGATTACACATATGCACTACCACACCTAGCAAGAAAGCATTTTAAGAAATATATTTAATCATCTGGGGTGGTGGATCCTGAGTTTGAGGTCAGCTTAAGTTATATAATATGATCTTGTCATAAGTAAGTAAAATAAGAATACCTAAAATAAGAAATAATAAATCATATCCCACACAGTAGAATTATTTAGAAAGTGTTGAGGAATGCAGAAAACTCTCTGGGACCACCAGTACTTTTTCTATTTACAAATTTGTGAGAGAAGTAGATGATCTCTTGCTAGGAAGAAACCCACACTGTGAAAGGCAACGTGTGAATGCACTCTGGAGACCAGAGGTAGCAAGTGTTGGAAACTGAAAATTGCCGGAGGGAAGGGGGGTGCTAAGGATTAAAACAATACATTTTTTTTTTTTTGGTTTGAGAAACTAGAGGGCTGTTGTCATTTGCTTATAACATACTTTATGGATTCAAAGTGCTGGGCTTTGTACTCAGAGGTCCTCAGGAGAATGAATACAAAACAGAATGATCAGTCTCTACAATAACTACTGTATGGACACCAGGAACAGAGTAGCCAAGAGGCGAGTCCCTCCGCGAACTTGTGGCCTGAGGACCCCTTAAACACACTTATAACCCAAGCGGCAGCCAAGTGGAGGACTTGGAATTTGGAACCTGGATTTAGGAATACACTTCTCTGAACCAAACCAAGGTTTAGGTGAACCACACTAGTCTCTTACAAATGCTTACATATGGAACTATGCTAGGATATAAAGTGATAAAAACGTCAGTGTCACCAGTGAGTTAAACAGTTCTAATAAGACATAAACATACATGATGTCTCAATTCATTTTCAATTTTTAGTATATCGTAAGTCTTTAATTCCACTTAATAAAGAGGCTAAAAATGACTGGCTTACTTTTCAAATTCCAAAACCAGGTGTCACATTCTCTTCATTATAACTCAGCAGCAATACTTCAGAAGCTCTCTCAGCAGGCTACCATGACATTTTCTTTCTGTTTCAATTTTTGAAAATCAAAGTATTGAGTTCATCTTCTATCTATTTGAAATGAAGAAGAATTCCAATTTTTAAAACTCAAAGTATTGATTTCATCTTCATATCTATTTGAAAAGAAGGATTAATTTAATGAAATAGCATAAATACTATGGCTTCAGGAATAGTCCAGAGCTTTAGGATGGAAGTACAATGAGAAGAGCTCCTTACAGATAACAGTCACTGGAAGAGAAGACAGAGCCTTTTTCTGTCTAACACACTCCCTCTGAGTAAACAAAGGCAAGTAAATAAGCCCTTACTAACAAATACTGCGTGAGTATATATAATACAGGGTATATATGCATGTCCTACACAAGTAAATGCAAATTAATAGTGTTTGCTTTGTGTTCAGAGATTTGACAGGAGAAGAAGGAGACTAAAAAGAGAAACATGCTGTGTCGTTGAATTTACATGGTGTTTGGAAGGTTATGTGTTTTACAAACATTGCTAGGTACAGTGTTTTCAACTTAGAATGACTTTATTGGAACACAGTTCCATTGTAGGTCCAAGAGCACCTGAAATTTGAATTCTGCAGAAATTTCTAAGCAGCATATCCGACAGTAGTGGGAAATTTAATTGCATTATCTCATGTTATTTAACAGCCTGCTTCTATGATCCATTTTTGTTCATTTTGTTCAATCAGTGGCTTATGTTTTTATTAAAATTTGTGTGAATCATGAACATGAAACATTAAACTCCTAGGATGGCATTGTAGAAGAGTTTGGTTGGTGATTTAATGCTCTGTTAACAAACTCTCATATCTTCACACTGAAAATCAAGACTATGATAAGATTATGATATTTCTGAAGTTTATAAGTAGACAAAATAAGACTAGCTTTTTAGTAAAAGTAATTTCCTTCTACTCTCAGCTGAGTTTAAACATGTGTAACTCGGAACCTAGTATGCTTTCATGTCCTTAGCAGTAGAAAAGGAAAAGTTTAATGAACATTAATTGAACCCTTTTTCTCCTTTTATGTTTTTTTTTATGAATATAGGATAAAGCTTTTAGAATTATGGCTGCAGGGAACTTTTAAAGCTTTAAGGACTACTAGAGGAGCTGGCTTAGTCAACACAGCTCAGCTCTGGGCTCTTCATGTTGTTCCTTCCTCCACCATGATTCACAGGGAATCACAGTTGCTTGAAAGACCATGCATTTAACTATTTCTAACTTTCATGATAAAGCTGAAAACCTTTATTGTCCTCTGAGATGAGAACCAGAATAAAATGAGCAGTTGAGACTTCTGAACATTAGACTGGGGGACATGTTTTACTTGGCAGATCCTGTCAGGGAAGGAGGTACTGATAATATAACATTTACTATGAGCTACAAAGTTGGTGTAAAAATCACCTCAGAGTCTGTTTTTAAGGAAACATCCTTTTAGGATGAAAGGGCTAAGCTGTGTTGACTGATCACCTCAGCTGTGTTACTTGCTTTAACCTTTAAATAGTCATTTCTGCTCTCTACTCGCTGAAAAATAGCCAAGCCTAGGCTGATTTCAAAAAAGGGACTCCATCTTATTCCCAAAGGAAGTGAATCCATTGTGAGATGTTTTTAACTTAACAGTTGTGAACATTTCATTAGTTTTCTGGCAGACCCAGTGCATCTGGATTCTCTTTGTTATAAAGCCTGCCATTTCTTTCTAAGACTGAGAGTACACCTCTTCTTAACTAAATTCAGGGCCATGCTGGCTTCTCTGGTGCAATCCAACAGAAGGCATCTTAAAGGATGTTTTGTCCTTCTTTGTTTGTGTACCACATACAACAGTATCTCTGTTTTTTAAAGATAATTTGACAAATGGAATTTTTAAAAGGAGTATTAAAACAGTAGAAATACAGCCTCAGAAATTCTGGTAACCTAAGGTAATGACTTATTTTTTTATTGATTAGTTTTATTGAACTATACATTTTTCTCTGCTCCCCTCCCTTTCTCTCTTCCCCTTCTACCATCTCCCATGGTCCCCATGCTCCCAATTTACTCAGGAGATCTTGTTATTTTCTATTTCCTATGTAGATTAGATCAGTGTATGTCTCAGGGTCCTCATTGCTGTCTAGGTTCTCTGGGATTGTGATTTGTAGGATGGTTTTCATTGCTTTATGTTTAAAAATCACTTATGAGTGAGTACATATGATAATTGTCTTTCTGAGTCTGGGTGACTTCACTCACTATGATGTTTTCTAGATCCATCTATTTGTCTGCAAATTTCAAGATGCCATTATTTTTTTCTGCTGTGTAGTACTCCCTTGTGTAAATGTGCCACATTTTCCTTATCCATTCTTCAGCCAAGGGGCATTTAAGTTTTTTCCAGGTTCTGGCTATGACAAACAATGCTGCTATGAACATAATTGAGCACATGTCCTTGTGGCAAAATTGAGCATCCTTTGGGTATATACCCCAAAGTGGTATTTCTGGGTCATGAGGAAGGTTGTTTTCTAATTTTCAGAGAAATCATCATACTGATATATCCAAAGGGGCTGTACCATCTTGCACTCCCACCAGTAATGCAGGAGTGTTCCTTTTACCCCACATCCTCTCCTGCATAAGTTGTCATCAGTGTTTTTGATCTTGGCCATTCTTTTCTTTTTAAATTTTTTTTATTGATTTTTATTGAGCTACATTTTTCTCTGTTCTCCTCCCTGCCTCTCCCCCCCCCCTCAACCCTCCTCCAAGGTCCCCAGGAGATCTTGTCTTTTTCTACTTCCCATGTACATTAGATCTATGTAAGTCTCTTTTAGTGTCCTCATTGTCGAAGTTCTCTGGGATTGTGGTTAGTAGGCTGGCTTTCTTTGCTCTATGTTTAAAAACCACCTATGAGTGAGTACATTCTTACAGGTGTAAGATGGAATCTCAGAGTTGTTTGGATTTGCACTTCTCTGATGGCTAAGGATGTTGGGCATTTCCTTAAGTGTCTTTCAGCCATTTTAGATTTTTCTGTTGAGAGTTCTCTGTTTAGGTCTGTACTTCACTTTTTAAAATTGGATTATTGGTTCTTTTGATGACCAATTTCTTGAGTTTTTTTGTTGAGAACTCTCAACAGAGGAATCTAAAATGGCCGAAAGTAATGACTTCTTAAACGCATTCCTTGATCATTTACTTTTGATGTTTGAGGAAATTAGCAGGAATTAGCATAAGACAATATGTTTCCTAAGATCTCACTTGGCTAGGTGGGTCTAGAAAGACATGGTACAACTGCAGTCATTTCTGGGGATCTTGTCAATGTCAGGGTTGGTGCCAAAGATGGGTAGGGACATCACTGAGGCTACTTAAATGTTGGGATCCATTTGAGTTACACACACTATGTTTTTTAGTCATATTGTTGGTCAGTAATGCTTTGAGAAAAACTGAGACTTATTTCAAATGTGCCAAGCACAGGTAGATTCATCTAAGGACAGGAGACACAGACTGCTTGACCTCAGTTTTGTGATGATTGGGAATTCTTTGGCATCCTTGGATCTTAGTGACAGAAATTTGTGTTCAACCATTCCTGGGACATAACTGTACTCCAAATGTCTGTATTTTAGTTTATTCTAGTCCAGTTGACTGTAGGATGAGGGACATTTATGGGCATTTGTCCTTTTATCAGGGATTAAGGATTAGAGAATGTTTTTAAGATTATGGTTGAGGTATTGTCCTAAAACACTATGTTACCAAAAAATTCTACTGAGTAAAAATGAAGATTGAACCAGAGAACTCCATGTTTTGGAGAAGAGATATTATATTTAAGATTGCTTATACTGAGTAAGGAGTAACTACTAATATTCAAGTGAATCTCTCTAGAGCAATGGTTGACTCTGAGGCTCCAGACAAAGGGCAGGTTTGTATATGCAGCTTTGGATGTCATTAGTGCATAGGTGAGAATTCAGATCTTTAGCTCAAACAAGAATCATTTATCTGTCTGTCTGTCTGTCTATTTATTTTTTGTGTTTCCAGACAGGGTTTCTCTGTGTAGTCTTGGCTGTCTCAGACTTTATTCTATAGACCATGCTGGGCTCTGCCTCCCAAGTGCTAGTTGCTTTTAAAAAGTGGTTTTATGTAATTGGAAAAAATACGGCAGAGCAGATTCATGTGTGGCAGAGAGAAACTTTTTATTATTATTATTATATTTATTTATTTTTATTAAAGATTTCTGTCTCCTCCCCGCCACCACCTCCCATTTCCCTCCCCCTCCCCCATTCAACTCCCCCTCTCTCGTCAGCCTGAAGAGCAGTCAGGGTTCCCTGGCAGAGAGAAACTTATCTAGAGACAAGGCAGTGACAAGGGCCTGTCTGCCAGGAGGCCAGGACCACCACTGGGCCCACCTCAACTGGTTAGGCTGGCTAGCATCATGGAGCCACCACTGCTGCTACTCGCCCTGCTGTGGGGAGGAGAGCAAGGGGCCAAGGATCTGCCTGCAAGCTGCAAACACTATGATTAGGCTGAGGACTGGGTGCTGCACAGCAGCTTGGAGCTCTCATAGATACTGTCCCCGAACGTGAGGTCAACTGCACGATTTCCCTGATTTTGAGCAATAACAAGATACCCTAGATGAAGAACCGCTCATTTCCTGGATTAAGCATCCTCAAGTCTTTAGTGATCTATCCTGTCTCTGGTGGCCTTGTTGTGTAGTAGTAGGAGCGGCGGGGCTGTGTCCCCGGCACCCGGCCGCCCCCACGGCTAGCTTTACCCGAAATAATTACACGGAAACTGTATTCTTTTAAACACTGCCTGACCCATTAGTTTCAGTTTCTTATTGGCTAGCTTTTACATATTGATCTAACCCATTTCTATTAATCTGTGTAGCCCACGAGCTGGCTTACCAGGAATGATCTTAACCTGCATCTGTCTGGAGTGGGAGAACCATGGCGACTCCTTGACTCAGCTTCTTTCTCCCAGCATTCCGTTCTGTTTACTCTGCCTACCTAAGGGTTGGCCTATCAAATGGGTCTAGGCAGTTTCTTTATTAATAAGAAATCACTCCCACATCATTGTTGGTTTCCTTGGTCCATGCAGATGCCATGTTGATATCCATCATTTGTTCTATGCCAGAGGCCATGCTGAGGTCTGTATTCTGTGTTGTTGCTGGAGGCCCTATGTGCAGCGCACAACGCCTGTCTGCGCTCTATGTGCAAACATACAGTTCGTGAGCTTCAGGCAAGGGGCTAGAGGTTGAAACACATACAAAGGCACACAGACAGAGAGACAGCACAGACGGAGACACGGACCTCTAGTTACTGGCAAGAAGCCTTTTATTCAATAGCACCATGGAGGCTTATATATTCAACAGTCAGGTGGGCCAACAGGTGAAAACCTTATCCTCTGAGCCTCAAGGCCAAGGCAACACGTGCTTGTGAAGCAGAGCTGGTAAACAACTTTAACACAGTTTTCAGTAACTCAAATCAGAAGGAAAGTAAAGATCTCTAGCAGGGAAGAGCAGCTGGAGGCCAGGACTCCAAATGGTCCCAACACCTATGGATGTCCATGGTCCATATTGCCAGAAACCATGTGGAAGTCCATGATCCGTGCTGCTATGCAAGGAAGCTTCTTTTGCAGCGGTATTGGTTACTACAGACTCCTGAGAAGGAGAGACATCCAAGGCTTCTGTGACACCTGCCCCCACAAAAAGAGAAACAGTATCTCAAAAACTGTGATAAAGATGCTGAAGTTTAGCTCTTCACAGTTCACGGCTTCCAGTTGGCATGGGTTGGGGTGGGGCTAAGTTTTCTTTAAGGGATTGGCCACTGGGAATTTGACCATGTTCCAGTGAGTATGTGGGCAACACAAATTGGTCTTGGTGTATTTCTTCTTTTTGGGGGGGGGGGTTGCAGAGGGGCATGAAGGTAGAAGGATGGACCTTTGAGGAATGGAAAGGGAGTGTGCTAGGAGTGAATTAGAGGAAATTCCTAAACAATTAATAAAATTTTATGTTGGGGAAAATAAACATGTGAAACAATAAATAATGAGGGCACACAGTTTTATTTGTTTGTATATTTATTTATTTTGTGTTTGTGCATGTGCCATTGCACATGTCTAGAGGTCAGATGACATCTTTTGAGAAGTGGGTATCTCTTTCTCCTGTGTAGGTCCTGGGTACTGAACTCAGGCCATCAGCCTTGGCAGCAAGTGCCTTTACTTGCTGAGTGTGTCTTCACTGTTTTCAGTCGGGACAGAAAAGACAGATATAGTTGATAATAGAATATTGATAGGTTTTACATTGTGGATGTAATTGGTAGCAGTTTTTGGCCGAATTGAGACAGGTATGTGATAGATTATAAAACACAGATTTTTATATTTAAGCACTAAGAAGAAACTGGGACCAGTGAGGATGCCACGTGGCCGTTCTAGAATGTTCTCCAGAGGTAGCTAGCCAAGGAAAGAAGCAATCTTAGGGCTTAGGCCATGGAAGAGATACATTTTTTCTGGATAGAAATTTAACCAAGCTTATTAGCTGAAAGAGTGGAGAATCCAGGAGGACTAAATGATTGACAGTCTCAGAAGATGATGTGGAGATTTTACAATAGTGAAGTCCTGGTGGGTTACAGTCATTATGCAATATGCATTATATATGAGCTGCATTATCTAGTTAACTTGAACTTGTTTATTATGTCATGGCCATGTTTGTTAAGCTCTGTCGACCTCTATTACAGGTAATGACATTTCCTTTCTCCTTTTTCTTCTCTGTAATGGTCTTCAGGGATGGCAGAAGCAGCTGAAGTCTTCAAAAACCCAAGAAACTGATTGTTTTTTTGCTTCTTTTAACCATTTTGTTCTGCTTGCCATTTTAGAGAAATTCAAAGTTTCATGTCCCTGACTGATATCTACCTATGCTTCTTCTCCCTGACTTTCTGATTTACCCCCAGTGGAAAAAATCTAATTAGACAAAAATTGTAACAATTTCCTCAGCAGAAAGATTCACCAAACACTCCTACCTCCCCTGACTTTGATGCAAGTGGTTTACTCAGTGGAAAAATTAAAGACAGGAAGTTTTGATGATCAGGAACTTTCTACCATTTCAGAAGTTGTAACTGCTTTCTTATGGTATATTGGTGAGCCTCAACTTGCTTTTGGATGTCATCAGAGCTAAGGCACACCATGTTAGCAGAGATAGAAACTTGGAGATATATAGCATGGGACAATTATGCATAATGAATTACAGATATATAGCCTTGTGCCATCTGCCGCAAAATAATTTACAGTCTCCACACAAATTTCTGATACTGTGCTTTGTGTTCCCTGAGACATGAAGTCAGATATAACAGTTAATTCTTTATCTCGGAGTGTTTGTCATTAACAGCCTCACTCAGCTGTGTATGTGATGAACAAAGCTCCAAGGAGCAATGAAGACTCAGAGCCATCAACGTTTTCTCCTTTCTGTTAGAACAGCCTTACCTGGCATCCTGGTAAGACCCAGAATGTTCCACATCTTCTTCAGTTGCTGTTTCTCACTTGAAATATTGGTGAAAAATAATATATGCATTGTTACCACTGGGAGACTTCCAGAGTGTTTCTTTTTCTTTTCTTTTTAAATGCATTGGCTACTTAGAATTAAAATTTTAAACCAGGGAAAGATAAGACCCTAAAGAAATACCAGGGAGGAAACAAAAACCTCTGAGAGTAAAGAAACCATGTAAATGCTCTGTAATGTTTTGAAGAGGAGATGGGATTCAAATAGCTTCTTGTAGCACACAAATAGGTTGGTATCAGACAGTGAGGTGTGGATCCATGTTCAGGTGTCCAGGTCGTGACAAGCCCTGGGACATGGTACACAGTCCATAGACCTGGAAGGTGTCACTTGCCTGTCTGCATATGGGAAGTAGAAAGCTTTAAATGAAAACTGAAGTGATAAGCATGAGGTAAGGGATGATGGGGGAAAAAAAAGAAACAACCTGGGAGCGAGGCACAAGCTGCTGCTCCCTGCCTGGCAGCACTAGTAAGGTGTCCTTCCCCCAATTTAATAGGAAGTGCACCTGTTCAGGTGAACTCAAGGAGCAAGGACAATGGGTCTCCGAAGATCTTTAAGATATGTCTGTATGTACATGTGCATACATTTATCTATATCTTAAATGTATATATTCATATTCTTGGGCTGACTAAGAACTTCCCTGCCAATGTGAGTTATCAATGAATATGCTGGAAAATGGTTTTAGAATTCATATATTCAAAGCAACCTCAGTGGGTTTTACAACTTAGTTCAAAGGCCTGGGGTTAGGATACGAAGACTCATAGGGGAGAACCAGTTAAAAACAAATCTGTACCAAGGCAATGATTTCAGAATGCATTTGGCAGGTCTTGAAGCTCTCTGAGAAATCTTATATAGAAACACTGTAATCTTTAAAAGTGCAATGCAGGCCTACCTGAACAAATCGGTATACATTTCAAAGCGTTCTTCCACATCGGAGGCTCAGCAGCACCAGACAAAAGGGCTCCAGCTGTAAGTGATTATTTGTGAAAATAGAACCCATTATAGCATAGTCAACAAGGAGTGGAATCTGGGGGTTGTTTCTGGTTGTTTGTGGCAGAGGAAATGGCTGTCATAAAAATCCACTTCTTCCTGGTACAGTGTAGTTCCTTCTCTTCTCTTCTCTTCTCTTCTCTTCTCTTCTCTTCTCTTCTCTTCTCTTCTCTTCTCTTCTCTTCTCTTCTTTCTCTTCTCTCTCTCTCTCTCTTTCTCTCTCTCTCTCCCTCTCTCTCTCTCTCACCTACGTGTGGCAGTAGTGGTGGCCTGCATGTGAGCAAAGATGTCACATGGCACTTACAGAAGGAGACTGTTACGAAGGAAACACACCTTCTTTATTTCCTTCTTCCCCACCTTTAGGGTAGATGAACATTTCTGGGTTGCCTTTGGAAAGCATGTGTTGGAAATAGGAATACATTGAGTGGAGAGCTTGTCTGAGAAAAGAGCTGGCAGCTCACTGGAAACATCCTTCTTTATCTACATTCAGGAGAAACAAACTCATTACATGTTAAACTACTCAGTTGGCTCGGTTTCTTGTTTTTAGGGAATCAAGTGTGATCTTAAATGCGCACTGTAGATTTTTGGAACTCTTGGTAGAGGATTTAGCTCTGACCACTTCCTGAGAGATAAGGGTCAGCTGTGTGTGTGATCTTCTGCTTTCGATCAGTAGGATACATGACCCTGGTTGAGGATCACACATCTCTTAAACAGTGGTATGCTTGGAGGCAAAGTGATGAATGAGGACAGAGCTTTTCCTGGAGCACTGTCAGAACTGAGTCAGTTAATGTTCTCTCGGCTCTCCTTTTTTAGGTAGGCCCAGTTTTCAGCTGATTTTACCTTATTCTGACTCAGAGCTGTCAATACCAGCCTTCGGTCTGAGCTGCGAGAAGAGTTCCTTTTTCCTTCTATCGTTTCAGCATTCACATTAAAAAAAAAAATGAAGATCTTTGATTCCCATTCCCTAGGTAGACATGGGGAGCGTTGAAAGAAAAAGGACTCAATGCCACTATGGCAGAGACTCCCATTTGGTCCCAAATCTCTTACCTTACCTTTCCTTCCAAGCACACTTCCTACTCTGGTCTTACAGTTCAGTGCAGCCGTGAGAGTGAATTGATCACGACGAGAAGTGACGCAAGCCCTGCATTTCTGGACTTGCATGATCTTCTGTGCTATTTTCCCTTTTAGAACTGGCTGGAGGAGGGGACCTTCCTGCTCACAGTCGCCACGTATTGAAGAGGGTAAACATGCCTACGCTCTTACAACCAGCCTGACCCACATTCAGCTCTCACTTTGGATCCTCCCTTGATTGGCAATGGGGCGGAAATTCCTACTGATGTGATCGCATTCTGTGGTAGTTTGAATGTAATAGGCTTCCATAGGCTCATAGGGAATGGCATTATTGGGAGGTGTGGCCTTGTTGAAGTAGGTGTGGCTTGTTGAAGGAAGTATGTCATGGTGGGGCAGGCCATGAAGTGTCTTGTTTAAGCTTTACTCCGTCACAGCCCATTTTCTGTTGCCTTCTCTTCAAGATGTAGCCAACACCATGTCTGCCTGATGTCGCCACGCTCCCCACTGTGATAATAATGGACTGAACCTCTGAAACTGTGAGCCCAATTAAGTATTTTCCTTTATAGGAGTTGCTATGGTCATGGTGTCTCTTCACAGCAGTCAAAACACCAACTAAGGCACCTCCCCAGCCAGAAATAAAATCTTATTGAATTAGGTACACATTTGGGGGTCTATGTGTTAAGAACAATGGGAAAGTCACAGAGGGACCTGACTTGATACACCAGATGTTAATAGCCAAGTATTTCCTTATTTCCCTTATAGAGGACCAAATTAGTCAATGGTAAGCAGAAGGATGGCTTTGAATAAGAAATGGCTTAACTTCAGATTGCCTTTTTAAAAATGAAAGTAGGTGGAGTCATTCTGCAATAGTGAGAAAGTCTGAGCAGAAGCTACCTAGCATGTACAGGTCCCTCCTAGCACAGTCTGGATTCTGTGAGCTCTCAAGTTGCTTTTGGATAGGACACAATCTCATTATCTTAGAAAAATATAACACATTTTTCCATCTCTTATTTTCTACTGTGTGTACTTGATAAATAACACTGAATTCCATTTCCACTTTACTTTTTGATTAATACTAACCTAATGAGACTGAACTGATGGGAACCCGACAATACTTTATCTTTTTTTCTAAGGGACCTGAATTTGAAAACACTTGAGTTCCCAGGACTCAGACTAAATTACCATATAAGAACAGTGTCAACATTTCCATAATTAATTTTGTGAAAGAACCTTCCCAGTTGCTTTTAATGATAGAAATATTGCTACCACCCTTTGGAGTTTAAGTAGAATTTTATTCCTGTGTGATGCCTAATATTTGCAACAATAATTCATAGTACATTTGATTAGGGTACTCTTTAAGACCTGTGAGAAAACCTATTTATGTGTTAATTTATAGTTTTAAGCCTTATTCTAAAGCATTAGTAAAAGAAAATGTTGTCTGATTTCTTCAGTAAGCAAAGCAGACAAGATACTCAAACTGAGCAATAAACAGAGTAATTGTAAGTAAGGAGAAGGTACTTGGATTGAGACAAGACACAGTAGGTCTCTGGGAACTAAGAGCATCATAGTGCCATCACTCTCTTAGTCACGAGGGAGGGAAGTGGGGAGGAATTTCTAGAACTTGGAGACAGAGCGAACATTGGAGGAGGTAAGTTGAAAGGAGCTATGCCCTGTGGTTGAGGGAGATTGCTAGTTTGTAAAAACCTGCTGGAAGTAAGTAGGGAGATAATAGCTGAACTTTACTCCTTTCTCTCTTCTGTCTGTAGCAGATTCCCAATAACCAACCCCAAGCAGAGAATCCTTTTGTATATTCTGTACCCTTAAGATTAAGGAACTGAGGGCAGAAAGGAGAAAGATAGTTTCAATTTCAGAAGGGAGCCAGGATATCTAGACTCTGCCTATATACCTTTGTTATGAAATTTAGGACTGTTAGTGAAATTAGAGTGATTAATTCTCATAGTTAAAGATCTAATAACTTATTTTTATCATAAGTAAGGCTACTATCAACCCTGATAAATTGTGTAGTGTACACATCTTAAAAAAGGGGAATGTGTATTTGGCTCGTGGTTTCTGCAGACTTAGATCATGGTTGCTTGACCCCACATCATTGGGCCGAACCTCATGGTGGTGGGAGTATGTGGCAGAGGAGCTTCCCAACTAGTTTATAGTGCGCATGAAGCAGGAAGAGGGAAGGGACCAGAAATCAGGCATAAATTTTAAAAGTGTAGGTCGAGTGGCCACTTCCCTCAACTAGATCTAACCCTCCAAAATGCATCCTCCAGCTGGCCATCGAAGCTGTAACACATGACTTGTGGGGAAATTTGATAAACACACAGATAAAGTGTTATTACTCATAAAGTACTAGCATGCAGGCTCTTTGTTCTAAAATAAGAATTAACCATATAGGACATTTAAGTTAAGGTTAGTTAATGTACTTTTGGTTCCTGAGTATTCCTGTGCCTAGTGGCTTTTGCTTATTCAGCAGAGGCAGAGGACATTTCAGATTTTATAAAAAGTTTTTTTTTGTGTGTGGGGGGATTAAATTTCTTATTTGAAAGGCAACAGAATATTTTATTTTATTTTATTTTATTTTTTTTTACTCTTAAACATTTATATTTAAGAATCTCATGGTTCACTCACTTCAACAAATTGCACAGGATTCTGAGGAAGAATTCATATTAAGTAATTATTGATATTACCATTTTGATTGGTGATTTTATCCCTTTTTAAAAACTGTCATAACATATATATATATATATATATATATATATATATATATAATCAGAAAAAATTATTGAAAATGTTGGGGAATATTTGTAACATTAAAAAATGAAGTTATGTATCATAGATATCATCTATAGTTTAGACATTATTTAAAATTATGGAAAAATATATGTATTCATATAATTTTAAAAGTATAACTGTGAGAATTTTTGAGAACAATCTTTTTTTTTTTTTTTTTTTAAATTTTTTTATTGATAAAAGGAGGATAAAGAAAAGAAAAAAAAAACACATTTCCACCTCCTCCCACCAGCCTCCCATTTCCCTCCCCCTCCTCCCACTCTTCTCCCCCTCCTCCCACTCTTCTCCCCCTCCTCCCACCCCTCTCCCCTTCCCCCCACTCCTCTCCCCCTCCCTCTCCAGTCCAAAGAGCAGTCAGGGTTCCCTGCCCTGTGGTACGTCCTAGGTCCTCCCCCCTCCATCCATATCTAGGAAGGTGAACATCCAGACTGGCTAGGCTCCCACCAAGCCAGCACATTGCGTAGGATCAAAACCGCGTGCCATTGTCCTTGGCGTCTCATCAGCCCTCATTGTTCGCCATGTTCCGAGAGTCCAGTTTTATCCCATGCTTTTTCTGGTAACAGTCCAGCTGGCCTTGGTGAGCTCCCAGTAGATCATCTCCACTGTCTCAGTGGGTGGGTGCACTTCTCGTGGTCCCGACATCTTTGCTCATGTTCTCACTCCTTCTGCTCCTCATTGGGACCTTGGGAGCTCAGTCCAGTGCTCCAGTGTGGGTCTCTGTCTCTATCTCCATCCATGGCCAGATGCAAGTTCTAGGATGATATGCAATATATTCGTCAGTATTGCTCTAGGGTAGGGTCATTTCAGGTTCCCTAGCCTCAGCTGCCCAGGGAACTAACTGGGGACCTCAGCTTGGGCGCCTGGGAGCCCCTCTAGGGTCAAGTCTCCTGCCCACCCTAAAGTGGGTCCCTTAACTAAGAATTGTGGTTCCGTGCTCCCCTATCCAACCTTCCTTTATCCCGATCCTCCTGTTTCCCCAAGTCCACCCTCCTTCCCTTCTACCTTTTCTCTCCCCATCTCCCCTATCCCCCATCCCACCCCACCCCCAAGATCCCACTTTTCCCCCCGGCAATTTTGTCTACTTCCCTTATCCAAGAGGATAACTATATGTTTTTCCTTGGGTTCACCTTCTTACTTAGCTTCTTTAGATTCGCCTATTGTAGACTCCGTGAACCCTATTTATGGCTAGAAACCAATTATGAGTGAGTACATCCCATGTTCGTCTTTTTGGGCCTGGGATACCTCCCTCAGGATAGTGTTTTCTATTTCCATCCATTTGCATGCAAAATTCGAGAAGTCATTGTTTTTTACCGCAGCGTAGTACTCTAGTGTGTATATATTCCATACTTTCTTCATCCATTCTTCCCTTGAAGGGCATCTAGTTTGTTTCCAGGTTCTGGCTATTACAAATAATACTGCTATGAACATAGTTGAACAAATGCTTTTGACATGTGATAGAGCATCTCTTGGGTAAATTCCCAAGAGTGGTATTGCTGGGTCGAGGGGTAGGTTGATCCCGAATTTCCTGAGAAACCGAAACACTGACTTCCACAGTGGTTGCACAAGATTGCATTCCCACCAGCAATGGATGAGTGTACCCCTTCCTCCACAGCCTCTCCAGCAAAGGCTATCCTTGGTGTTTTTGACTTTAGCCAATCTGACAGGTGTAAGATGATATCTCAAAGTTGTTTTGATTTGCATTTCCCTGATCGCTAAGGAGGTTGAACATGACCTTAAGTGTCTTTTGGCCATTTGAACTTCTTCTGTTGAGAATTCTCTGTTCAGTTCAGTGCCCCATTTTTTAATTGGGTTAATTAGCCTTTTAAAGTCTAGTTTCTTGAGTTCTCTATATATTTTGGAGATCAGACCTTTGTCTGTTGTGGGGTTGGTGAAGATCTTCTCCCAGTCAGTAGGTTGCCTTTGTGTCTTAGTGACAGTGTCCTTTGCTTTACAGAAGCTTCTCAGTTTTAGTAGGTCCCATTTATTCAATGTTGCCCTTAATGTCTGTGCTTCTGGGGTTATACCTAAGAAGCGATCACCGGTGCCCATCTGTTGTAGGGTATTTCCCACTTTCTCTTCTATCAGGTTCAGTGTTATCGGGCTGATATTGAGGTCTTTAATCCATTTGGACTTGAGTTTTGTGCACGGTGATAGATATGGGTCTATTTTCATTCTTCTACAGGTTGACATCCAGTTGTGCCAGCACCATTTGTTGAAGATGCTTTCTTTCTTCCATTGTATACTTTTAGCTCCTTTATCGAATATGAGGTGTTCATAGGTTTGTGGGATTAAATCCGGGTCTTCTATACGATTCCATTGGTCGACTTCTCTGTTTTTATGCCAGTACCACCCTGTTTTCATTACTGTAGCTCTGTAATAGAGTTTGAAGTCAGGGATGGTAATGCCTCCAGACAATCCTTTATTGTATAGGATTGTTTTGGCTATCCTGGGTTTTTTGTTTTTCCATATAAAGTTGATTATTGTCCTCTCCAGATCTGTGAAGAATTTTGATGGGATCTTGATGGGGATTGCATTGAATCTATAAATTGCCTTAGGTAGAATTGCCATTTTTACTATGTTGATCCTCCCAATCCAAGAGCAGGGGATGTCCATCCATTTTTTGGTATCCTCCTCAATTTCTTTCTTCAATGCCTTAAAGTTCTTATCAAATAGATCTTTCACTTCCTTGGTTAGATTTACCCCAAGATATTTTATGCTATTTGTGGCTATCGTGAATGGAGAAGCTTCTCTGATTTCCCTCTCTGCTTCCATATCCTTTGTGTATAAGAGGGCGACTGATTTTTTGGAGTTGATCTTGTATCCTGCCACATTACTAAAGCTGTTTATCAGCTGTAAAAGTTCTTTGGTGGAGTTTTGGGGGTCGCTTATGTACACTATCATATCATCTGCGAATAACGAAAGTTTAACTTCTTCCTTTCCAATTCGAATCCCCTTGATCCCATTATGTTGTCTTATTGCTATTGCTAGAACTTCCAGCACTATATTGAAGAGGTATGGTGAAAGTGGACAGCCTTGTCGTGTTCCTGAGTTAAGCGGGATGGCTTTGAGTTTCTCTCCGCTTAATTTGATGTTAGCTGTCGGTTTGCTGTATATAGCTTTTATTATATTTAGGTATGACCCTTGTATCCCTAATCTCTCCAAGACTTTTAACATAAATGGATGTTGAATTTTGTCAAATGCTTTTTCAGCATCTAATGAAATGATCATATGGTTTTTTTCTTTCAGTTTGTTTATATGCTGGATTACATTGATAGATTTTCGTATGTTGAACCAGCCCTGCATCTCAGGAATGAAGCCTACTTGATCATAATGTATAATTTTTCGGATGTGTTCTTGGATTCGGTTTGCCAGTATTTTGTTGAGGATTTTTGCGTCGATATTCATGAGTGAGATCGGCCTGTAATTCTCTTTCCTGGTTGAGTCTTTGTGTGGTTTTGGTATCAGAGTAACTGTAGCTTCATAAAAGGAATTTGGTAGTGACCCTTCTGTTTCTATATTGTGGAATACATTGAGGAGAATAGGAATTAGGTCTTCTTGGAAGTTCTGGTAGAATTCCGCATTGAACCCATCTGGCCCTGGGCTTTTTTTGGTAGGGAGGTTTTTGATAACAGCTTCTAATTCTTCGCGACTTACAGGTCTGTTTAGATTGTTCACCTGGTCCTGGTTTAATTTTGGTAAATGGTATTTATCTAAAAAAGTGTCCATTTCTTTTACATTTTCCAGTTTAGTGGCATACAGGCTTTTGTAGTAAGATCTAATGACTCTCTGAATTTCCTCTGTGTTTGTGGTTATGTCCCCCTTTTCATTCCTGATCTTATTAATTTGCGTGTTCTCTCTCTGCCGTTTGATTAGTTTGGATAGGGGTTTATCAATCTTGTTGATTTTCTCCAGGAACCAGCTTTTTGTTTCATTGATTCTTTGGACTGTTTTCTGTGTTTCTATTTTGTTGATTTCAGCCCTCAGTTTGATTATTTCCAATCTTCTACTCCTCCTAGGTGAGTCTGCTTCTTTTTTTTCTAGAGCTTTCAGGTGGGCTGTTAAGTCTTCAATATGTGCTTTCTCTGTTTTCTTTAAGTGGGCACTTAGTGCTATGAACTTTCCTCTCAGGACTGCTTTCATAGTGTCCCATAAGTTCGAGTATGTTGTTTCTTTATTTTCATTGAATTCAAGGAAGACTTTAATTTCTTTCTTTATTTCCTCCTTAATCCAGGTATGGTTCAGTAGTTGACTGTTCAGTTTCCATGAGTTTGTAGGCTTTCTGGGGGTAGCATTGTTGTTGAATTCTAACTTTAATCCATGGTGGTCTGATAAGACACAGGTGGTTAGTAATATTTTTTTGTAGCTGTGTAAGTTAGCTTTGTTACCAAGTATGTGGTCAATTTTCGAGAAGGTTCCATGAGCTGCAGAGAAAAAGGTATATTCTTTCCTATTTGGGTGGAATATTCTATAGATGTCTGTTAGGTCCATTTGCTTCATTACCTCCATTAATTCTCTAATTTCTCTGTTAGGTTTCTGTCTGATTGACCTGTCCATTGGTGAAAGAGGAGTGTTGAAGTCTCCTACTATTAGTGTGTGCGGTTTGATGGCTGCCTTGAATTTTAGCAATGTTTCTTTTACATACGTGGGTGCTTTTATATTAGGGGCATAGATATTCAGGATTGAGATTTCTTCCTGATGAATTTTTCCTGTTATGAGTATAAAATGTCCCTCTCCATCTCTTTTGATTGATTTAAGTTTGAAGTCAACTTTGTTAGAAATTAGTATGGCCACACCTGCTTGTTTCTTAGGTCCATTTGCTTGATAAGCCTTTTCCTAGCCCTTTACTCTGAGTAGGTGCCTGTCTTTGTGGTTGAGGTGTGTTTCTTGTAGACAGCAGAATGTTGGATCCTGTTTTCGTATCCAGTCTCTTAGCCTGTGCCTTTTTATAGGTGAGTTGAGTCCATTGACATTAAGTGATATTAATGACCAGTGGTTGTTAACTCCGGTCACTTTTTAAGTAGTAGGGTTTGTGTGTTTCCCTTCTTTGAGTTGCGCTGGTGAAGGGTCTCTAGATGTCTGAGTTATTGAGGTCTTTGTTGGACTCCTTGGTTAGTGATTTTCCTTCTATTATTTTCTGTAAGGCTGGATTTGTGGCTACGTATTGCTTAAATTTGTTTTTATCCTGGAAAGTTTTGTTTTCTCCATTTATGGTGAACGAAAGCTTGGCTGGATATAGTAGTCTGGGCTTGCATCCATGGTCTCTTAGTTTTTGCAGTACATCTATCCAGGACCTTCTGGCTTTCATGGTTTCCATAGAGAAGTCAGGTGTAAGTCTGATAGGTTTACCTTTATAAGTAATTTGGCCTTTTTCCTTTGCGGCTCTTAATATTCTTTCTTTATTCTGTATATTTTGTGTTTTGATTATTATATGGCGAGGGGATGTTTTTTTTTGATCCAGCCTATTTGGGGTTCTGTATGCCTCTTGAACCTTCATAGGTACATCCTTCTTCAGGTTGGGAAAGTTTTCTTCTATAATTTTGTTAAGTATATTTTCTGGACCGTTGAGCTGCACTTCTTCTCCTTCTTCTACTCCAATTATTCTTAGGTTTGGTCTTTTTATTGTGTCCCATATTTCCTGAATGTTTTGTGATGAGAGTTTGTTGGACTTGCTGTTTTCTTTGATCAGTGCGTTTATTTTCTCTATGTTATCCTCAGACTCTGAGATTCTTTCTTCTATCTCTTGTATTCTGCTGGATATGCTTGTTTCTGTAGTCTCTATTCGTTTACCTAGATTTTCCATGTCCAGCCGGCCCTCTGCTTGTGTTTTCTTCTTTGCCTCCATTTCATTTTTCAAATCGTGAACTGTTTCCATTATCTGCTTGATTGTTTTTCCTTGCTTTCCTAGGGAATCATTCACTGATTTACTCAATTCCTCGAACTTTCTGTTATACTTCTCATCCATTTCTATAATGGCGTTTTTTATATGCTGTTTAAGGGTGTCAATCACTGTCATGAAGTCAGTTTTTTCTCCTTCTTCATGATTAAGGTGTTCATGTCCTCCTGTTGTGAGGTCGCTGGCTTCTGGAGGTTTCGTGTTGTTTTTCAGATTGTTGGGTGAATTCTTGCATTGGCGTCTCCCCATCTCTTCCTTCCAATATTCTCCTATGGGTCTTCTTTTACAGGATCAGGTCTTCTTGCCAACTGATGTACCTTCCAAGTGATGTCACTCCCCCGTGATGTTTCTCCTGGAGTCCAGTTCCGATCTCCTTGCTGCTTGGTTAGCTTGCAAACAAAGGCCCACCCTGCTTGCTGCAGGCAGGTTATGGAGACAAAGGAGCTACCACCTTCCCCTTTGCACTCACCTTCGGGTTCAGTCCCAGCGCCCAGGCAGGCTGAACAGGGAGGCACTCTGCCCCAAGAAGGGAGGGATGGAGGGAGACAGGGGGTAGGGGGATCTGGATGTAAGCTGGATGGGATAGGAAGAGAGAGGAGGTACCGGGCAGTGTAGCCCTGTAGGTCGATCAGGTAGTGTAGGCGGGCTGTTGCCGGGTGCCGCAGCACTCACTCACCACAATGATGTCTCGCTAGGTGCCCTGATCGAAACTCCGTGCTGCTTGGTTCGCTCGCAGACAAAGGGCCCACCCTGCTTGCTGCAGGCGGGCTATGGGGACAAAGAAGCCCCCGAGCTCCCCTTTACCCTATGCTTGGGGTTAGGACCCAGCGCCCAAGCAGGCAGAGCAGGGAGGCTCTCTGCCACCAGGGAAGGGAGGGGGGAGAGACACAGAGGGTGGGGGGATCTGGATGTAAGTTGGATGGGATAGGAAGAGAGAGGAGGTACCGGGCAGTGTAGCCCTGTAGGTTGATCAGGAAGTGTAGGCGGGCTGTTGCCGGGTGCCGCAGCACTCACTCACCACAATGATGTCTCACTAGGTGCCCTGATCGAAACTCCGTGCTGCTTGGTTCGCTCGCAGACAAAGGGCCCACCCTGCTTGCTGCAGGCGGGCTATGGGGGCAAAGAAGCCCCCGAGCTCCCCTTTACCCTATGCTTGGGGTTAGGACCCAGCGCCCAAGTAGGCAGAGCAGGGAGGCTCTCTGCCACCAGGGAAGGGAGGGGGGAGAGACACAGAGGGTGGGGGGATCTGGATGTAAGCTGGATGGGATAGGAAGAGAGAGGAGGTACCGGGCAGTGTAGCCCTGTAGGTTGATCAGGAAGTGTAGGCGGGCTGTTGCCGGGTGCCGCAGCACTCACTCACCACAATGATGTCTCACTAGGTGCCCTGATCGAAACTCCGTGCTGCTTGGTTCGCTCGCAGACAAAGGGCCCACCCTGCTTGCTGCAGGCGGGCTATGGGGGCAAAGAAGCCCCCGAGCTCCCCTTTACCCTATGCTTGGGGTTAGGACCCAGCGCCCAAGTAGGCAGAGCAGGGAGGCTCTCTGCCACCAGGGAAGGGAGGGGGGAGAGACACAGAGGGTGGGGGGATCTGGATGTAAGCTGGATGGGATAGGAAGAGAGAGGAGGTACCGGGCAGTGTAGCCCTGTAGGTTGATCAGGAAGTGTAGGCGGGCTGTTGCCGGGTGCCGCAGCACTCACTCACCACAATGATGTCTCACTAGGTGCCCTGATCGAAACTCCGTGCTGCTTGGTTCGCTCGCAGACAAAGGGCCCACCCTGCTTGCTGCAGGCGGGCTATGGGGACAAAGAAGCCCCCGAGCTCCCCTTTACCCTACGCTTGGGGTTAGGACCCAGCGCCCAAGCAGGCAGAGCAGGGAGGCTCTCTGCCACCAGGGAAGGGAGGGGGGAGAGACACAGAGGGTGGGGGGATCTGGATGTAAGTTGGATGGGATAGGAAGAGAGAGGAGGTACCGGGCAGTGTAGCCCTGTAGGTTGATCAGGAAGTGTAGGCGGGCTGTTGCCGGGTGCCGCAGCACTCACTCACCACAATGATGTCTCACTAGGTGCCCTGATCGAAACTCCGTGCTGCTTGGTTCGCTCGCAGACAAAGGGCCCACCCTGCTTGCTGCAGGCGGGCTATGGGGGCAAAGAAGCCCCCGAGCTTCCCTTTACCCTACGCTTGGGGTTAGGACCCAGCGCCCAAGTAGGCAGAGCAGGGAGGCTCTCTGCCACCAGGGAAGGGAGGGGGGAGAGACCGGCAACAGAATATTTTAAGCACTGGGGTTGCATGCTCAGTTGTACAATTAGAATAGTATTGGATCTAATTTATTACCTGGATTATATTAGTATTTAACTAGTTGGCCGACCCTGCTTCCCCAAAACAGTCAATTTACTCTTACCCTATCAGTTCACCAGGCTGCCAGAAATCTATAATCATGAATTAAAGTTTCTTCTTTAATATTTTTCCAAAATCAAACAAGCTGTGAATTCAGATCACATAATATATATTGAGCATGGTTTAGGCTTATGGTTGTAATTTACCAGGGCAAAAGTATTGTTTTAATAACTCCAGGACAGTTTAGATGGGACAATTGAGTTTCTTTCCTGTTCCAGTCTATGCAGCAGGGATATATGTCTCACTTGCTCTTGCAACATGGGTATACCAGGGGTCACTTTGTAGAGCACTCCTGCCTTGAAGAATTCTGACACGACTCTCATATTCTTGCCCCTCTAAACAGCTGCCAAAGCAGAAGCTCAAATGTCACATTTTCTGTAGCAATCTTTAAGTCAAAAGTCAGCCTTTACCTTCAACTTCCTGGCTCCTTTTTTCTAAGGCACTTTTGTAATGTCTTAATGATGAACTGGAAAATTACTCAGCTGGAGGGTTTGTAGCTCACTGGTTGAGTCCTTGCCTGGTGTGAAGCTCCAGACTTCATGCTAGCAATGCAAAAACAAAAAAGAAAAAAAAGCCTTAAAATAATATGGCATCCTACTTTACTGAAAAAAAAAAAAGATTGTTCAGGTTGTCTATTCTGTTTGACATCAAATATGGATCTCTTCCACCTTTATTTCAAAGGTAAAGAAAAAGGTTCAGTGGGATCAGGCCTTCCCAAAGATCACACAGCTCTTTGGAACAACCACATATGCTATGTAGATACTAATTTTTAAGACAAGGCAGAGTCAGGCTTTCTGATAAAGCTTGTCAGCTTGTTCTTTCTTCTGTGCTGGAAAAGAATTAATGGCTGTATGAAAGATATTTCACTCTAAGAAAGAAAGCCTGTTAAAATATGCTAAACCGAAAGGAAGATGTGGCTTCTAGAGCCTAAAGGCAAGAGGTACAGTGTGACCTACTTTTGAAGAAAAATCATCCCTACCTTCAAGACCTTCATCTCTGCCATCATTTGTATTTGTTTTGTCTTTTACTTTCCTGTCAACTGATTATCTCTGTTTGCATAAGGTGAAAGATGATCTCTCTGAACATTTTAAGTACATCACAACTGTCAGTCAACAAAGCCGGATTGGGGACTTTTAGACCTAATAGTCCTAATTTCAATACAATTGGTACAAAACAACACGGTTGTCTTTGCATGGAATTTTTTCTTCCTGTTTCCTATGGCCAGTGCCAGCATGGTATATAATTATAACAGCAGACTGACTTTATGAGGATGGGTCTGTAGATGTTTAAAAAGAGAATGAAGAGAGAGAATAATTAAAATACATATACAATTCTAATCTCAATAGATATGTATTTGCACAGAGGCATACACATACATATATACACACACTCTGTTGGAGGAGGGAGCCGCTTGTTGGTTCCTGGCCACTTAGCCTCAAAATAATCACACAGAAGCTATATTAATTAAAACACTGCTTGACCCATTAGCTCTAGCTTTTTATTGGCTAACTCTTATATTAATTTAACCAATTTCTATTAATCTGTATATCGCCACGTGGCTGCGGCTTACTGGGTAAAGTTCCCAGTGTCTGTCTCCTGTGGCTGTGTGGCTTCTCTCTGACTCTGCCCTTCTTTCTCCCAGCATACTGCCTAGCTTTCCCACCTAGTTCTGTTATTTCTGGCCATAGGCTCAAAGCAGTTCTTTATTCGTTAACCAATAAAACCAACACACAGACAGAAGGACCTCCCACACCAACACACTTTCCTAGTCCATGAATTATGTGGAACTTTGAAGTATACTAATATTTGTTTTTGACAGGGTCTCTGTATATATCCTGCCTAGTCTAGAAGTCGTTATGTAGACCAGGCTGGATTCATACTCAGAGAGACATTCCTGTCTCTGGCCCCTGAGTATTGAGATTAAAGATATATATCACCATCCCTGGTTACCAATAATCTTAACCTTTCTTGTTGAACAAAATATTTTAAAAGTATTTTGTTTTGATATTAATCACATATTATGTTTTGAAAGTGCCATTGCTTTCTGAGTTCTATAGGGAAGAGTCAGTAAATACAACTTAATGTTTTGCTGTAGTCAGTATGTGCTAAATATAAAACATATAATAAACAACGTATATCAATCCAACTCTTTGTAGATGACAGCTGACAAAGAAAAGGTATCTGATAGGCAGGGTTAATGGATGGGACAATTTGCCATAAATAGGGCAAGACTTATTTTAATTTTGGGGTAGACTGAGAGCCTGTTTCATGTTTTACCCCGTTATCTGTATCAACAGTTCATCAGTTCTTTCCTTGGTTTGTCTTATTTATTACAATTATCATATCTTTAATTAAGTTCCTCCAAATACTAGATAGATAAAAGAAGTTTAGTTCAAGTGTATCATGTGTATTATGTGTGTCAGAGAGAGATGGAAGAAGGAAAGGAGGGAGGGAGAGAGAAAAGGAGAGAGGAGAGAGAGAGAGAGAGAGAGAGAGAGAGAGAGAGAGAGAGAGAGAGAGAGATTTTAAAGAATTAACAAAAGTATCCTCTAGGAAGTAGAAAAGAAATTCAAGGGCAGTAGTGCACCCAGACATACTTTGCAAAGGGAAAAGAGAGTTAGGAATGGATGGTTCTCTTTCTGCCTATTTGATAGCTGCAAGAGCAATGGCAGGAAAATGAAAAAGAAAGGAATGGAACAATTTAAAATGTTTCCTTTACAGGGGAAGGTCACTTCAGGTACTCTCTCCTCTATTGCTTAGGGTCTTAGCTGCAAGCATCCTTGAGAATTCCTGGGAATTTCCCCAGTTCCGGATTTCTTGCTAGCCCCATGTTTCCTTCAATCAAGATATCTCTTTCTTTGCTTTCTCTCTCTGTCTTTCCTCCATCTTGGCCATTCAGTTTGCTCATGTTCTCCTCCCTCTTTCCCTCCTCCTCTCCCCTTCCCCTTCTGCCTCCTCCCCACCACTGCATGCTCCCAAATTTTCTCAGGAGTACTTGTGCATTTCCTCTTCCTAGGGGAATCCATGTATGTCTCTTTTAGGGTTCTCCATGTTGCCTAGCTTTTCTGGGGTCATAGACTATCAGATTGATGACTGCCTTATTTGTCATTGTAGAAACTTTCATCTAGAAACTAATAGAGGCAGATTCAGAGATCCACAGCTAGCCCTGGGCCAAGCTCTCAAAGTCCAGTGGAAGAGAGGGAGGAGGGCTGATAATATGAGCAAAGTGGTCAAGACCATGATGGGGAAACCCACAGAAACAGCTGACCTGAGCTAGTGGGAGCTCACTGACTCTGAACTGACAGTGGGAGAACCAGCATAGGACCAAACTAGGCCCTCTGAATGTGGGTTACAGTTGTGTGACTGGGGCAATCTGTGAGGCCTCTGGCAGTGGGACCAAGATTTATCCCTACTGCATGAACTAGCTTTTTGGAGCCCATTATCTTTGGAGGAATAGTTTTCTCAGTCTAGATATAGCTGGGATGGCCTTGCTTTTTGCCTCAAAGTGATGTGCCAGACTTTATTGATTCCTCATGGGAAGCCTTACCCCTTCTGAGGAGTGGATGGAGGATGGGGTAGAGAGAAGGTGGGGGGAAGTAGGAGGAGGGGAGGGAGAGGGAACTAAGAATGGTATGTAAAATAAGAAAGGAATGTTTATATATATAAACAATCATACATATATATGTATGATTCCTTTTTGTTCAATGGATACTCTATGTATCAATTAAATGCTACTCAGTCTTCTAGCACTATTCAGTTTTGTGTTTGTCAGAAGAAATGACTATGCATTCTGAGACCTTTAATCACGTGGTACCTTTAAGACACATACCATCTCAATTTTGATTGAACTCTAGATAGTGGTCACCTTTGTATGTGTTAAGCCCTGCTCTCTGAATCTACTAAAGGAAACCCAATTTAAGATAAATTTCTTTCTGTCACATAGATCTGACTTGCCTGCCCCCCACAAACCTACCCAGAAATCTTTTCAGGAATTAAGAAAAAAAATACCTTTTTTAGAGTTCCCAAACTTTTACAAAGAAGTCTGATAAAAATATACTATGCTTCTAAGAAATCATGGACAGCTTTTTTCATCAGCGTAGATGGCATTTGTACCTAATATGCAGGTGGCTCAGTGTGTATTCCATTATTGTCTGTTGGGTGAGTAGACAAGGTACTTGCTCTATTATTTCTAAAAAGAGCAAATGACATGATATACCACTATAGACCTTTCATGGGGTTTTCAGGGTATAATTAGGGAGTTAAAATAAAGATAATTGCTATTAAATTGATTTATAATTTAGGCTTGGAGGCCTAGGAGTTCCTGGGTCATAAAACGATAGTTAAGACTGAATCCACATAATGTATACTAACTGCTGGTTTGTCCCTGAAAACCTGCCCAGAGAGCTCACTGACACTCAAGAGATCAGGAATTATGAAGTTCAGCCTTTCTGAACATATAATTTATTTACTTTCATATGGCATTTACCTTGAATGGTGATAAATATATTAAAGTATCATAAGTAACAAGTTATATTAGCCTGCTTTATTTTAGAATTTTGAAACTGAAAACTTCGGGAAGAAAGGATACAACAGTACACACCTAGATGCCCTTCAACGGAAGAATGGATGAAGAAAGTATGGAATATATACATATTAGAGTATTACTCAGCAGTAAAAAACAAGGACTTCTTGAATTTTGCATACAAATGGATGGAAATAGAAAACACTATCCTGAGTGAGGTAAGCCAGACCCAAAAAGAGGAACATGGGATGTACTCACTCATATTTGGTTTCTAGCCATAAATAAAGGACATTGGGCTTATAATGCATGTTCCTAGAGAAGCTAAGTAAGAAGGTGAACCCAAAGACAAACACATAGGCATCCTCATGAATATTAACCTTCATCAGGCGATGAAAGGAAACAGAGACAGAGGAGCACGGGACAGAAATCTCAAGGTCCAAATCAGGAGCAGAAGGAGACGGAGCACGAGCAAGGAACTCAGGACCGCGAGGGGTGCACCCACACACTGAGACAATGGGGATGTTCTATTGGGAACTCACCAAGGCCAGCTGGCCTGGGTCTGAAAAAGCATGGGATAAATCCGGACTGGCTGAACATAGAGGACAACGAGGAATACTGAGAACTCAAGAACAATTGCAGAGGGTTTTTGATCCTACTGCACGTACTGGCTTTGGGGGAGCCTAGGCAGTTTGGATGCTCACCTTAGGAGACCTGGATAGAGGTGGGCGGTCCTTGGGCTTCCCACAGGTCAGGGAACCCTGATTGCTCTTCGAGCAGATGAGGGAGGGTGACTTGATCGGGGGAGGGGGAGGGAAATGGGAGGCGGTTGCGGGGAGAAGGCAGAAATCCTTAATAAATAAATAAATTTTAAAAAAAAGAAAGTAACACATTCTAGTAAAATAAGTTTTAAGTATGATGAGGACCTCATCACATTTACTTATATAATTAGAACTAAGGAGACCGTCAGTTGCTAGGTTAAAGCTTTCTGGACTGAGCATCAAAAGGACAGGTATAATGGACTATTCTCTTCTGGACTGTCGAGTCGCAGAAAAAGCCTATCTTCATTCTCTTTCCTGGGAAGTGTAATTGACAACAGCCAAAGCTGGGTTAATTGGAGAGTGGAGTTGCATGTGGCTCTGAACCCGCTCATGAACGCTTTTGTTGATGGATCTAGTGAAACTACTGAGTTTTTCAGAACTTTACTTCCAAATTCTTAAAGACGTTTGAGTACAATGTTGCTTTAAAAAATGTTTACTGCATGTGAATGGCAAGAATGTCACTACAAGTATTATCTAAAAATTCCATTTTCCGGGGTGGGGGGCAGAAAAGATAAACTGAAGAAGACAAAGGCCTGCATTTCAGTTTTGAATTGAATGTGTCTTGAAACATGAGGCAATATATCCTTGGTTGACACAGGCAATGTGTAAGATAAAATACCTCTTACAGAATCCGTCTTGGAAAGTATAAGCCAAGACAGGCAATCAGTTGTTTTTCAAGATGAGATAAGAACATTGTTAAAAGCTTTAATGTTGATGAGAAATGGTCTTGACGATGCTTTAGGGAATACAACAGTTTGTTTGTGGGAAAAGAGGTTTACGTTTTCAAGAAAATTTTAAGGCTAATAAAATGTAGTTAAAATGAGTTATTGAGGAATAGTCACTGGTCAGAACAAAACCTGAGGTTCATTTTCTTGGACCCATCGTTGCTATGGTAAGGGATGCTTAGTTCTGTGTATCATCGCCACTCTCTCATAGTTTTATGCTTTAATTTCTGTATAAGCCAGGGACCTCTGTATCCAGCTTTGACCTTTTTCCTGACCTTGAGGATCATAGCTATGCATTCCCAGTGTCCACCTTCAATTGGATATCCTGTACAGCCTACACTTTTTTTTTTGAGACAGGGTTTCTCTGTAGCTTTTGGAGTATGGCCTACACTTTTTAAAATGTGTTTTGCTCCTTTCTTCTTGCACTGCCCAAGCAGTACAAAGTAGCTAGCTCACTTACACTGCAGTCACTGTTGATGATGTCATCATTCATCTTTGTGTGGAGGTCAGAAGATCAGGAATTGCGTGGGCAGAGCTCAGGGCTCCCTAGTTCTTGTGGGGGCTCTTGTGGGAATTTCAAAGTACCAACCTTCTCCTGGGCACTTAAACATCCTTCCTGGTGAGCCTAGCTCCTTGGGTTTTAATCTCACCTTTTCTCCCTCAGTGGGATTGGTTTGTGCTGAGAGCCTGACACACATGCCTTCACAGAATGACGTTCATTCCAGATCATTCTAGTTATTGGTATTGATTTGTGATTTTCAACTCACAAATACCTTGTTATCATAAATACCTATTCCTTTCTGCTTACTTGTCCTTTAAGTAGAACAGAAGAAGTATATATATTACCTATATATGTGTACTTTATAATGTAGTGAAAACTACTGAACTCAGAACCTTCCCTGGGCCATCACATTATTGGCATGTTACCCTGTTCTTTCTGATCCTTACTGTCCCTGCCATAGTTCACATCTCCACCATCTACTTTACCATGGCTGTAGCCCCCTGGTTTAGTTTCAGCTTCCTCAACACACATTCATCCATTTCATTTCCTGCTGAACTTGTCTCCCGCAACCTTTTATTCCTTAAGAAGAGACTCAAGATATACAGTATGGCAGGCAAGGCTGTCTGAAGTCTGTCTCGACATAACTACTCTGTCCAAACTTTTGTTGTCACATCCTGTGGGCAGAACTAATGGGGAGTCTCGGAAGAGCCCACTCAAGCTCATTCTCAGCAATCGCTTACTTTCTTCTTCACTCGCCCAGCCAACCTTTTCACAGCTCACTGAGATTCTTTATCTGTGTGAGTTTCTCTCTCTTCCTACAGTGCTAGCTCTTTGAAGTCAGAAATTCTATTTCATTTATTTCTGTTACTAATTCCATTCATAAAGCATAATAGGATGTCAGCATCTGCATTGGAACTGAGGGGAAGAAGTTTTGGGTGATGCCAAACATTCTAAATATTTGTTTTTGGTTCAACGGGTCGTCTAGACATCTGACCCAAAGCCCTTTGAAAAAGTAGTCAGTTTTTTTTTTCTTATCTTGTAGACACGGAGGCTGAGTTACCTTGGAGGAAGTAGTGTTAATTTTACTTACAGTGCACGAAGGGTACAACAAACCTCAGGGGCTTGCACAGCATTCTATGAACTCAGCTTCTATACAGTGCTGCTCTGGGGATTCTTGGAAAGGTTTCAGAAGTTCATTAGTACCCTGTATCTTCCCTTTATTTTTCCTCCATCTTGGCCTTTTTCTTTTTATGCTGCCGTCTTCTAGGTTCCTAGTACCCTGCAGCTGCTCTGCTGGATCCAGCAAGACTCCCATGAGCCATTGCTCCCACAGAAGTTTCCCTTGTCAGAAAGTTTCCTCTCCTCCCTCTCTGATTTTACATGCATCTTATTTTTTTCCAGTCCACGATTTATTACTGGCTCTTGGAAGAGGATAAATCTCATTAAATTCATTCAATTAGTGTGTGAATACTTGTTCTTTAACTTACTGCATGGACTATCTCGAGTGTGCCTCAATTTTAAAAGAGGGAACTTATTACTTCAAAGGAATGAAGCATGAAAGGCTCCTTGCACAGAGTGGGAGGAGCATCCTCATGTTTTTCTAATCAGACAAAATAACGCACATGATGATTCTTTTCCTACGAGCCTGGTTGGATGTCTAAATCTTTGACTGGTTTCTTTAAAAAGAGAAGTAATAAGCTTTATAAATATTATGCATGTATTAGAAAAGTCAGACATATGTAAAAAATTCAAAGCCGACTCAGGTGATTCTTATCTGTGGATGTTAGCCATGGGAGCAAGATATCATTGAAACAAGAGTAGGTTTTCACCTTTTTTTCTACTGTAACAACTGTCCCAGGCTATGAGACCTAGGTTATTCACTTTTTTTTTCCAATTCAAGCACAGATTACAGTGGTAAGAGAAGTTTGGAAACGTTAATACATCTTTTACAGTGACAAATATTTGTTAGAAATACCATTTTTTCCAGGGCAGTTTGCAATGAATAAGACAAGATTCCTATCCTCACATATCTTATTAGAGGCCTAGAAGAAATGCAGGCTGTGATCAATGTTATACAGGAGGTTCAAAGAGTCCTACAATCTAGGGAGAAGATTAATTCTATATGGCAAAGACAGAAAGGACATAACAAAGGGGCAGCATTTGAAGAATTGTTACAATCTCACAATATAGCATTGGACAAGGGTGCTGTACACTAAAAGCAAGGACCATGAGCCAGATGCAAAAGCAGGAAAGAAAAGCATGGATCAAGGCGTGGCTCAGAGTGCAAGAACAGGTCAGTGTGCAAGAGGCGTCTGAAGGCAATGTGGCTCGGGCTTTTGAACAAGAAACACTCTCAGCACACAGACTCCTTTATTCCTCTTAGAAAAGACATACTCTGCTTTACTACTTAACATACTTAAAATCTAATTGTTTTTCTTGTCAGTTGGTTTGCTTTTGTGTGTATGTTTTGTGTGTGTGTGTGTGTGTGTGGTGCGCGTGTATGCAGGCACACTACGTAGCATGTAACAGGGTTGAATACATGTGGAAGTCAGAGGCTGCTATCCGACTGTCCTCCTCTATCACTTTCCACCTTATCTCTTTTGAGACAGGATTCTTCATTATACCTGGAGTTCGTTCATTTTGGTTGGCTGGCTGGGCAGTGGGTTCCAGGGGTCTGTCTGCATCCGTCGACCTAGCATGAGACAGATATCTGCCACTATGCCCACTTTTTTATAGGTATTTTAGAGAGTGAAGCCTCATGTTTATACAGTAGGTTCATTACCAACAGAGGCAAACCATACGTTCCTTCAATTAGTTAGATTTTAAAGAACATCAAAAACCTTTTTTATATGATCAACCCAGTAAAATTACCTTTATTTAAATTAAAGCATAGTGTCCTCTAAAATCTTGTATTTGTTGAGTTTTACATTCCTATTACATTCAGACATTCATAATAATTTTGATGTAATTATCAAGTACCAGTTATAAGTCAGATGCCATCCCACCCGAGACTGAATGTGCTGGTTTACCCACTTATACCTTGTAGTCTAGTCAGAGATACAGGCATCAAGCAAGCAGCTCTTCTACTTAAGAGATGTCCGAGCTTTGCTGCGGCAGCAAAGCACAGGAGGTCCTCCATTGATTAAAGAGCAATGCTGCGTCTCTGCTCTCAGGTTGAGAACTGACTGCTGAGTGTGGTTTCTGGTCTGTACCCAGTGTTTGCCATACTGACCTTCTTTTTAAAAATGTAGTGTTTATCACAGGAGAGCCTTCTATCCATACAAGAACGGTCATGAGGTTTATGATTGTCTGGGAAGCTCATTGTCACCTACAACCCTTTCTCACTGGCCAAAACGAGACAAGTCAGGTCAACAGACAGGAGAAATATGTACCTCCCATTGAACACAGTGTGAATAAGTGTGACTTTTTAAAAAACTTAAAAAAAATCCCATTAGTGTAGTAAATATACTAATGGGATAGAGAATGTGGGATTAGAAAGGGGGCTTGATTTTCTATAAGAGGTTAAGGAAAGAGCTGACTTTGTACTTGAGAACTGAGTGATAAACAAGAGAAATCTGTGAAGAAGGCAAGGGGAAAGACATTCTAGACATGGACATGAACAAATAAAAAGAAACTGTGCCAAAAACATTGATGATCAATAATAGGAATTGGCATTTAGAATGAAGACAGGTGTTATATCACATGGGTGTTCAGGCTAGCTCAGGAGTCTAGATTTTGTTCAAAATCACTGGACATTCCTTTCAGGGTTGTGCATAGCCTCGTTTGTGTTTAAAACAGTCTCTCAATGCTAAGCAGATTGAGAAATGTGTGAGCCATTTCGGGCAAGGATGGAGATGTGTGGAGATGGACTAGAGAGTTACTTGCGGATGTTCAGGAGAGTAGGCAGTGTAGAGAGATAATATGGATTAAGTAGGGAAGGCATCTAGTTAAGACATAGCTTCTAAATACAACTGAGCAGAATTTACCATTAGTTGAGTAAAAGAGATACTGTTCTTTAATAGTGTAACCAAACACAGTTATTTTGGAAGAAGTGAGAGTATTCCGTCTTTGCCGTCAATAGTCCTCCCTTTATCCAGGTTGTGCTTGGCCAGATATGTTTGACCTAACACAACCATTTTGAACCTCATTTATATATTTCTAATAAACAACAACCTACACAAATGAGTCAATAAGTGCTTTTGTTGGGGTTTCTATTGCTGTGAAGAGACACCATGACCACAGAACTCTTAAAATAAAAAAAAACAAAAAACATTTAATTTGGGTGTTTTACAGTTGTAGAGGTTCATTCTGTTGTCATCATGGAAGGACACGGCAGCATGCAGGCAGACACGGTGCTGGAGAGGTAAGGGAGAGTTCTACCTCTTGATCTGCAGGCAGCAGATCTGTAACACTAGGCGTGGCTTCAGAATATAAAAAGGAATATAAAAGCCCTCAAAGCCCGCCTCCACAGGGACACACTTCCTTCAACAAGGCCACACCTCCTACTAGTGCCATTTCCTATGGGCCAAGAATTCAGCCACATGAGTCTTTGGGAGCCATACCTATTCAAACCAATACAATGAGTAAATGGATGCGGAATGACGTCCAAGCCAGAACTGTGGGAGTTGAAATCTGAGTAAGGCTTACTTTTTTTTTTTTTTTTTTGCTTTAACATGACACTTTGTGGGGTATTCTCAAGGAATGTTTCAGCCACAGGCAATCTCACAATTTGTGCTACTGAGCGGCAGCACTGCCGTTTAAATCTACCTAAACCTATCACTGCTGTGTGTGTCTTCCCATCTATCCACAGGTGAGCACAGTCACTGTGGAAGGCAGGGACTGCTGAAGTAGGAAGTTTTCCCAGTTAGAGGTTTATGATATATATTCTTGGAGTCACCCTCTTACGGTTGACCTGTCTTCTGCTGACAGGGTAAGAGATGGTAGCTCTAAGCCTTATCAGTTACTGCAGCAATTTGGCCTGTAAAAGGAGGGATTAAGCCATTGTTTTGGTGAAAACACCTTAGCATCAAATTGAGCTGTCAGGGACTTGTAGGTAAAATGTAGCAATTTTTCAGACAGAATTCTCGAATTTTCTGATAATATCAATGTTTAATACCTAATTTTTGCTACTGCTATTTGATTGGTGTTTCTGAGAACTTCAGCTGATTCTCAGCTTAGGGAGAGAGGTGACACTTTCTTAAATGCCTCAATTTTTCTTTTTGTGTTTATATAACTTCTCATAAGTTGCTTTCCATTTTAATTTTCTTATGATGAAAGGTGCAGGCAATATCTCCTGAGTAAACTGTTTATTTGAGACAGTGTTCTCACTACTCAACTGACCTTGAACCTAAGTAATCCAGGCTAGCCTCTAAGTTTTGCTCCTCTTATCTAAGGATCCTGAGGCATATACCAACTCACTCAGCTTTCAAACAAACATCAGGGGTTTTGAACAAAAATCCTATAATTATAGTTCTGCATCTACGTTGGCAACTCCAGAATTGAAAATTGAAATGTGTCACCTCAGCATAGATAATCACTTTCTAAGTATGCACATGTCAAATGGTTTCCAGAAAGGGGAAACAAGGAAAAGGAGAGAAGAGGAGGGAGTCCTTTGAAAAC
This sequence comes from Microtus pennsylvanicus, assembly GCF_037038515.1. Taxonomy (NCBI): domain Eukaryota; kingdom Metazoa; phylum Chordata; class Mammalia; order Rodentia; family Cricetidae; genus Microtus; species Microtus pennsylvanicus. The sequence continues at coordinate 64,762,421 of NC_134592.1, forward strand.
CCCAAGACAGAGGGAGAATGTTAAAGAAATCACTATGAATGTGGAGGACCCCATAAACTGCCAATGAAGGAAGTCCTACAGTTTCTGAATGGAAAACAGCCTTGCCTGATGAGACTTGAGCTCTAAAAGAGGGACACGATTCACAACAGTTGTAGTCTCAATGGAATGTGACCTTGAATAAGCATAGGCCAGAGCGTGAACTGGAGAAGGAACAGAATCACCCTTCTCTATTCCTCTGCCTCCTGTTTCCTTTGGTGATGTCCATTGGCCAAGCTCTACTTAAGGCAGACTGCAATGTGGCTCAGATGAGCAGACCCTCAGGCCAGATTTACGAAGCAGGGCCTAGAGCAGAACTGGGGATCAATTCACAAAAATTAACCAACAACAGCTGTGCAGTGTAGGCATCTTCGTCCTCTGCTCTATACATGGAGTATGCATCTGGTAGCCTGAAACAGCTTTAAATGCTCTCCAAATAATAATTGAAACAATCTTGTGCATAATGTTAAGAAGGCCAAGAGTTTTGAAATTCTTTAAACAGCCATGGAGTCATGAAAAACATTCAAAGCATGTGGCTTTAGTTCTACATTGAGTATTCCCATTGAATACTTTTAAGTTCCATAAAGTGCTTCCACAGAGTGCTTCCAATAAGTTTCAGATTTTGGCCCGGCCAGCCAATTAAGAGTGAGTGACTAGCCATTCACTGATTCTGGATTTCTTTCGTAATGTGAGAAAGAGTTTAGCTGTTATGACCATTGTAAGTAGTAATAAATCATACAACTTTTAGAATGTATATTTAGGAAAGGCAAATGCACAGTTAAAATTTTATATGATAAAAGCTACACATTTATTTTTTTAAATTTAAGTTATCACTTTGGGATTATCTATAACATTGCATTTAAAACAGCAAGGTTAGCTACAAATTGGCTTAAACACAGATGTCTGTTGCATAAACAGTCTGGCATAGGTTTGTGATGTGAATTAAATGCAAACATTTGGGATCGCGGAAAAATGAAGCGTAAGCATTGCTGGAATTCAAATGCTGATTTCATGCTTCCCTTTGAACCCGGCCTTGTGAACAAGCATCTGCGGGCAGTCACAGATAACATTTGTGAAGCCACTGGCTGCTTCCCAGGAGCTCAGCATTCTGAAATCACAGGATATTCTTCATTTCTGCTGTCCACGGGGCAAGGATTTCATTTCCTCCTAGATTGTACCGTTCTCCTTTTGATGCCCCTTTCTATATGCAAGTTCCTCCTCCTAAATTCTCTCTATGGTCAGCATCCCATGGCTCTCCTCTGAGAGCAGATGGTATTTGTTGTTTGACATGCATTGCATTTGAGGGTGAGGAGTTCACAAGAATTGCATTATGGAAAAGGCGGTTGGGATCAAAATGCTTGTTGATACTAAGAACTCTAAGTGAATGGAGGGGCCCGGTAAGAGGAAGTTGGCTTCCCATTCAGAGGGTTATTGGGCAGTAGGAGAGAGACAGAGCAGGATGAGGAGTTGGGTTTTATGTTCACCACAGAGGGGATGTCAGCTCAAAGTTGGAGAGTGACATGGCCAACCTCCAGGTTCACAAAGATCATTCTGGCTGTTTCCTAGAGAATGGATTTTGAGGGCATCAAGAGGTAGGCAGAGAAAGCTAATGAAGGGAGATTTCACTGTCAAGGTGAGATGAGGTAATAGCTCGAGTAATGGCTTGGAACAATGTTTCTAACTCCAGCGAGGAGACAGAAAGCCTGTGATGTGAATGCTGTGGTGAGCCATTAAATTCTCCCTCGAGACCAAGGCATCTATTCCCCTGGTGCAGGGAACATTGGATGCTAACAACCCTGTAGCGCAGATTCTAATTTGTCTTAATAGTAAAAACCCAGAGTCAGATGCAGGGGCTAATGCTGAAAGATCAGAGAAGCAGAACAGCCAGCCACTAGTTCATACCTCTACGAATTCCTTAGACTGAATGGGTGATACTTTCTCTATGAGCACTCAACTGAATGCTCGGAGCACCTACATCCTCCCACCTTCTATTTCTTTCTCTGCCCAGCTGAATCACTCCTGCCTCCACCTCCCTAGTGCTGGGATGAAAGGTGTGTGATCCCAAGTGCTTGGATCAAAGGTGTGAGCTCTGTTTCTCTTTCAGACTGATTCAATCTCTTGTAGCCCAGGGTGGCTTTGAACTCACAGAGATCCATCTGCCTCTGTCTCCCGAGTCCTGGGATTATAGGTGTGCACCACCACTGCCTGGCCTCTATGGCTAACTAGTGTGGCTAGCTCTGCACTCTGATCTTCAGGAAAGCTTTATTTGTTACAGCACAAACAAAATAACACTGCGTAACCCTGAGCATAATCTACCTCTGACCCAATGAATGTGCCTCCTGCAAGGAGTTACCTCTAGATTGATCACTCCCAGCAACTGACAGAATGGATGACTAAAGCTTTTGTCTTAAAGAGACAAATGGGAAGGACCGGAGCCTCTTGTAGGATCAGCTGAAATTTCTTTTGTAGCAATTTTGCTGTTCAGCTTCTCCTTCTCCCACCCTGGATTCCTGAACCGTTAGAGAGACTGCAATGTACAATCCCTTGGATACAAATCATTTTCTCAGAGCCACTTTGCAATCCGAATCAAGGAAACCCCATGTAGATTCAACAGGTGGGTTTGTTTACTTTGTTTTCCTAGTACCGAGTAGGGCATCTGGCTCTAGACATCACTCAGTGAATTTATATGTTTCTGGAAGTAGATGTCTGAACTTCAGATTTCAATTGAATGATTCTGTATTTGTGCTTCTGTTGGGCCTGAATTGGAGCTGGACAGTTCTTCATAGATATTTCTCTTCCTTGCTCCTTTGAAGTGCATCTTCTCTGACAAGCATTGTCCAGGACATGGAGGAGCCTATCAGAGTCTGGATCAGTGAGAGGCTATGACACTTGTGGTCTGTAGCGGCCTGTAGAGGTCAGAAGAGGGCATCAGATCACCTAGAATTGGAGTACTGGATGGTTGTGAACCACCCAGTCGCTTCCAGGAACTGAACTTGCATCCTTGGCAGCTAGTGTTCACAACTGCTGAGCGACCTCCCCAGCAAGTCAGTGCACACAAACTAAATACTTAATTTGACGTAAAATTCCAGTGTGGCTCCCTTTCAGGTATAAACTGAACTCTTCCCTCTCTGACCAACACATTGCTCTGCTGTGTTCTAACGTCTATCTTCTGTAAAGACTATAACCCTCTTGAAGGCAAGCCCATCACCCACGGTACACTAGATATAAATGGGCGATTGTGTGCACTCCATGATGAATTATAACTTATATCCAGCAAGAACTGAACTTGACAGCTGACATTCTGAGAGCTCGCCATGGCAATCTGGGATTTCCTTAGCTGAGAAAGCTTAGCTTCCATTAGAAGGCTCAGGGATCGAAGGGCTGATTCCCAGTTGGTGGACCTAACCATTGAGAGGTGATTGGATCAGTAAAGTTCCGACTTAATCAATGTATGAAATAACTGTGGGTCTATAATTTGATGGCATAATTGGAGGTTTTGTACACCTTTTAGGATGCATTGGAGGAAGTAGATTTGTTAGTGTGTGTTCTGTTTGTTGCCCCCATTGCTCTTCTGCTTCCTGACCACTGTAAAGCAAGCAGCTTCCTCATGTGCTCTCTACAGTGACATCCTGCCTTGCCTTGCCTCACAGCAATGGGTATGGACAATTCTCCACCCAGACTTTAGAAACCATGAACCAACACAATTTTTCCTTCTTCCAGTTATTTTGTACAAGTATTTTGTCACAGCAACAGAAAGCTGGTGGACACACCAGTCTTACAAAGTTGATAGAGTCCTAGCATACAGCAGGAACACCAGAGACTTTAAATCTTTAAGACCTGAAGTGAAGAGAATATGCTGGGAAAGCTTATTGAATAATTTGGGGAAAGTTGCATTACAATTCTGTGCCTTGTTTTCATATCATGAAAAGAGGTCAAACTCCTATCACTAAGACTTCATCTGAACCTTAGAAAACCAACAGTTGCCTTGAGGGCAATCATTCCAGATCACTTGTGGAGCTTCTCCTGCCCTCTCAAGGCCATTGTTGTTAATCATCTGGATCAGTAAGGCAATTGAGAGGTGGGGGAGACTGATTTTAAAGAGGGCATTTGAATCTGTATTCCTAAATTTCCTCTTTTTTTTTTTTTTGCCTAACGGGTTGGAAGAATTCTAGCTGTCTTTGTTGTTTGAATATTGGAATATTAATTTAACCATTATTTTTCACCCATCTCTATAGCTCTTTGAAATTCTGGGTAATTTGAAACATCGAATTCAGCTATGCTACCATATTTGAAAACTTTTTGCCACTCTTTATATGTGTCAAGTATCAAATATATTTCTTTTTTAATTCCTGTTTTGTTTTATGGGTATTAATGTTTTGCCTACATGTATTCCTGTGAATTATGTGTATATCTTCTGGCCAATGAAGTCACAAGAGGGCATGAGAATCTCTGGAACTGGAGTTATAGATGATTGTGAAGCACCATGTGGGTGCTAGCAACCGAGTTTGCGTTCTTTGCAAGAGCAACGCGAGCTCTCAACCAATGAGCCATCTCTCTGGCAAGTCAGGTTTTTAAAAATATGAATACTTACTTTTAATGTAAAATTTTAGTGTGGTTTCTGTTATGAGGTTGTTTTCTATTTCTAACCATTGCATTATTTTACTTGATGTCAACCTAAATGTTGGTTGAACTTCTGCTTCATTCATAGATTTTTAATAGATGATTTAAAATAACTGTCTCTCCATTCTGGATTTAGAAAAATTCTAAATAAACCTCACAAAAATCTTCTTTTAAATATCATTAGCTAGATACTGGTTTTGGCAAAGTTCTCCTGATACTAATTATTTCTTCTCGACCAATGAGATAATATTGTTGTAATGACACATTTTCCAGATTCCAAAACAGTGAATAGTAGACCAGACATGTCTGGCAAAAACCTATTGGATTGCTATTAGTGTTTTTCACCCCAGGCCTGTAGATAGAAGTTTCTGTCCTACCCAGTCCCACAGTCATTCAGTACCAAATAAACACACGGGCTTATGCTAACTATAAACTGTTTGACCTATTGTTCAGGCTTATTACTAACTACCTCTTTCTGTTGTTGGAGGTTTCTGTCCCACCTGGTCCTGCAGTCATTCAGTCCCAAAGAAATCACACAGAGGTCTGCATTGATTATAAACTGATTGGCCCATTACCTCAGGCTTCTTATTAACTCTTAAAACTTATATTAGTTCATTATTCTTGTCTGTGTTAGCCATGGGGCTCGGTACCTTATTTAGCAAGGCAGTCACATCTTGCTTCCTCTGTGTCTGGGTCATGACTCAAATTAAATTAACTTAAATTAACCAACAATTCTTGTCTTTATTTAACCATGTGGCTTGGTACCTTTTCTCAGTAAGGCATTCTCATCTTGCTTCTCCTGCTTCTGGATGATAACTGTGTCTCTACTTTTTCTTCTTCCTTAGTCTGGTCGCCCCACCTATACTTTCTGCCTGGCTACTTGCCAATCAGTGTTTTATTAAACCAATATGACTGACAAATCTTTACAGCATGCAAGAGCATCATTCTACAGCACAGGCCCTCACTTGACAGTCTGTAAATGGAGGCAGTGGGATGAATGGAAGAAGTTTCAGAATGACACACAAAGTCTCTGCTGTCTACGAACTTGTGATAAAGTTTAGAACAAATGAGAGCCAAGCAAAGCCTACAGTGCACACAAACACATTGCATATTTTCTCCTCAAGGTACCACCTTGTGTGTAAGCATTCACTGTGGAGTGTTGCTGACTCTTCGCTTCTCAGCAGCTGCCTAATCCTTGCTTTTGAAATTCCTTCTTCCATCTTATTTCAAAAATCTCCTTTAGGACATCAAAGATTTTATAGCTTTTTTTCCCTCTTGTTTTTGTTTTATTTAATCATTAAATTGTATAAAGTTGTGCTTAGGTAGTATCCAAGCAGGAAGAAATTCTGCTGTTTTGTGAGTGGGCATAGTAAGAGTCCAAGTAGACAGTGTTCTTTGGGGTGCACGATAAAAATTCAGACACAGTTACAGCTCAAGCAGTTGCATAGGTGCAGAATAGGGGAGCTATGGTGGAAAGAGGCCAAGTGCTCTTTCAGATGCCAATAGCCAGATGTGAATAAAGCAGCATTAGCAGTGGATTCATTCTACCACGTGCATCACGAGTGAGCAGTGAGCCCATGAAGATCCTTGCTGTTAGGTGTGTGGTGCTTTGAGCACCGGAAGGCACATGCTGCTTTGGGGGCCTCATTAGCATCACAGTCTTGAGGGCCTGTCATAATGCCAAACGCAGCTGAGTGCTGCCATGGGCTCCTCCACACCTGCCATGCGTGGATCACTGATCACAGCCAAGCTTTCATTGCTTCTGAATGCCTACCTATCAGTTCAGCTTGGGAAGGGAAGTGATGTACACAGAAGCAAAGACAGTAAATAGTGTTTGCAGGAAGCGCTGGATCAAAAGTCCTGTCTTTTTCTTTGTCTTCACAGCACATGAATGACAAGGGCAGGCTTAGCGAAGGTTCCCTGAATCCCCACTTCGGGAATGAGCTGGCTGCCTGTGCTCCTGGGGATTAAAGGTGCTGGTCTGTGGATCCTGCTCTGTCAGTCTGTGCTGTCACCAATAACACCAATTACTGTCAGTTTTAATGATGGTTCTTGAGACCTAAAGGGGACTACTGTTCTGGATACTGAAATAGGAGTTTGGTTTTCTATTCAAATCTCAAGAAAAATAAACAATCTTTTCGGGTCTATCGATGTAGATGAAGGGTGAGCGAGCCAGTCATTTGACAAGCATCCATATCTATGCATGATTAATACTTTTATTTTTTAAGGAAGTGTTCTGGGCACATAGGCTTCTGTGGTATGAACTGCATGTGGGATAAGGGTTTCCCCGAGTATTTTATTTTTCTGTTTTGGCACACATGATGGCATACATTCAAAGTCTGCTCTCCAGGAGTGAAGCTTTATCTTGTATAGTTCTTTCCCCTCACACAGGTTGCTTGCATTTCTATCTTATCTGAACTGAGTCCTTACGCAGATTGAAGTCAGTAGCAAAAACGTTCAGGGTTTGTATGTGTAAACTGTGTTTCCTTAGGCCGTGATTCTAAGACTGATACACTCTTAGTACCGTGCAATCTTGGTGAGAGGTGTTGGCCCTGGTTGCCCTCCTGTCTTGCTTGGCTTTCTTTAATTATACTTCTATTTGAGGAAGGAACTGAAGTGTTCAAGTGGCCAAAGCCAGGGACATTATCTGTATGCAGCACAAATTTCCTGTCAGTGCTGATAATCCAGTAGCTTGGAGATACTGACAATTAAAACTGAGCAGAGAAAAACACTTCACAAGCAAAGAGTTGACCCTGGGAAGAGGAACTGGTTCAAGCTGTGACAGTGTTGGTACCCTTGCAAGTCTAACTGGTAGCTATGAAAAGACCTATAAACATAAAAAAGGAACAACAATACTATCTTTTAGGAAAAGGGAAGCCACTGCATTCTTACAGGTTTCCCTTTGTTTATAGAAGTGCTATGTAGTAGCAACCACAGTCTGTGCTTTCCTGTAGAAATAAAAAGGATGGTGTTTACAGTCTGTCGAAAGGTTGAGTCCATCCAGAGGTCAAAATGAGCCAGGACACATTTCTGTTTTGTCCTTCAATGTCCTCTATCCCTCTCTACGTCATGGCAGAATCTAATAGGACCTGTTGGGCCATCTCAGGACCACACACTTCACATATCTTACTGTTTTCATCCTAAGATCGGCGTGCTTCTGAGGGTTCAGTGAGAAGGGGAATTTGGGACTCAGAATACATTTTTATGACCAGAGCTAAGAAACTTTAATAAATAAAACATGTCAAAATTTCCTAAGACTCTAACAGTGAGATATTCATTAGTAATTTGAAACAGATAGCAAAGACTACAGTGAAAAAATGTCAAAAAACGACTGGATTATCTCAGAACTATTATAGCTTGTAGCATTCCAGTTCTGATTTGTGTCACACAGAGACCCATGTTATCTGCTGCTGCTGTGGAATTTTTTTTTCTCATGGCTCCTACCTAAACGGTAAGGAAGGAGTTCTAGGTGGAGTTTAGGGCAGGAAGGAAGTGAGAATGATGATACATGATGGCCTTGTATCCATTTTCTTCCTTGGCTCAGAATCTAAAATTTGTGTTTTTGAAGGGCAGGACGACAGAACAAGCAGAGAGAATCATTTGGAGAGATTTGAAGAGATTCTGGGTATAGAAAAGGTTTTGTGGGGCACAGATATTGTAGACAGCATGCCATATGTATAGGTGGGATACTTTAGGGCCGAAAACCACCTGGGTGAACCACTATTGAGCCAAGAACAGCTCTCAGTTGTCTCAGCCATGAGTTTTCCACACTGGCTGTTGAATAACCTTCTCTCCTTTCCCCTTCTTCTGGGTGCTAGCTGCCCTGGCCTCCCGGAAACCTCAGTTCTGCTGCCTTTCCCTAGGTAGTCCACAGAGACCTCAGTTCTGCTGCCTTTCCCTAGGTAGTCCACAGAGACCTCAGTTCTGCTGCCTTTCCCTAGGTAGTCCACAGACACCTCTGTGGGCTCTTTTCCTTGCAGCCTAGATACTCTTCCTGAGCATGAGTTTCCCTTCCCTTAGAGAGTGCAGGCTTATATAACCTCATGTCCAATGTCTAGCGACCATTGCTTTCCCATATTTCCCACTGGTCTATGCATGAGGATACATTTGGCCTTCTATTTCATCTTAGTCAGATGGAGAAGACCTTAGGTACCATTTCCTGTCCTATTGGTTTTGTTTATCCAGGTTATTGGGAAGAATGTTAAAGACACTGAGACTTCGCTTTGCTTCTAAGCCAGCACGCAAGTCTGTCACAGTTTAGTATATAGGCAGAAGACTCGAGAGTCTCATTTGCTTGAACTTATTGTTATCACTTCCTCCTTTTTTGATGCCTATGGAGTTGTAGATATGAATGGCGTGCCCACAGTGGATCCATGCCACAGTTGAGAAATCCAGAGCCCCAGGCTTATAAAAGAGGCAGCCAGCTAACTTGTCAAATTTTGTCCTGGAAGGACATATTGTAAAAGTACTTAGGTTGTTATATAAACCTGCTGCTTCCCCAGAGGGACACTCTATTTTTATCTTTCCAGGACTGCTTGACATGCAATCGTTCTTGGAAAGATAGCTAGGACAAACATTGTCACAACATTATGGAGGCTATTCCTGGGACACCAGCCTAGTAAGTGACCTTGCTGAGGATTTTCGGTATGATGGTTATTTTGGCCACATTTTGAAAATCAGATATTATGAGATACAAGTACTTGTGCAGCATGGCTTAAAAGTAAATAAACTCCCGAGTCAGTCTGATAATGAGCATTAGCACATACACTGATTATTTGGCATTCACTCAATTCCAAAAGATGGGATTCTATATAAACACTAGAAGGCACTCAGAATTTTCACTTTGTCAAAGCAAATTATGAAACAAGGTTGAGAGCTGCTTTTTTAAAGGACTATTCAGGATTTCAACATAGGCATGCGTTTGCTGTGTAGATTCAAAGGCAAGGCCTCATGGCTGAACTTTAAAAAGGTGTAATGGTATAATTTGGTACACCAAAGATGATTTCCAGTTTAAACTGTGCATGCCTCACCATTGACATGGACATTTGCTGGGCTGGAACCCTTTCCTTGTCACTGAAGATACTGAAGACTGTGCCAGGGCACAGTGAGCATCTTGTTTACAATGGAAACTTTGGGAGCTTTGATGAGCTTTCACGTGAAAGAACAGAGTCTAGCAGACTATATGTGTGCCATGGTTAGATTCGATAATAGAAACATATAGCTCCATTATTTTCAAAGCACTGTAGAAAACTAGGACCTTTGGGTAATGCTATCTTGACAATGTCACACGCAAGCTTCCAGAAGCCACTCAAAGGCTTATGTGATTCACAGAACAATTTAAAAAGCATTGTATTTTCCAAAGAGGCGTGCTTTTTTAAAAATCAGGTTTCAAGATAAGGTCACAATAAATAGAAATACATCTTTCTTGTTGGGTGTTTATCTGGTAGCAGAAAGGGAAGGCCCTAACATCTATGAATGAAGTGAAAGGTAAATTTCAGGGTCTAGCATGTCATGATCCTGAAGCTGTGGCTCTCTTGGAAAAGTGTGTCATTTTGTAACAACTCAGGCCTGTCATTTGGATAAGGAGGTACAAGGAGATGTTTCTAATAGTTCATGCCTCTATAAGTTGGTGTTTATGGGTATGTTGTTGCTGTTTTTGTTTGTTTATTTGTTTTGTTTTGTGTGTATGCGTGAGTGAAACTCAGTAATTTTGATCAAATTCTTGAGGATCACTCAAGATTAAGAGCAGTGCTTCAATGTTTACTAGATTAAGGAAAGAACACCCCCAAGACTTTTAGCGGGGTATTTATCCAGACTTCCACAGTTATTCTGACAGGAAATGTTCATCCAGAGGTAGAGACAGAAGCAGTGAGATGACTCTGTAGGTAGAGCTGCTTGCCACGAGACCCAAGAACCTGAGTTTAATTCCTGGGACTCAAGGTGTAAGGAGAGAATTGACTTCTGCAAGCTATCCTCTGGTCTCTATCTACACATGGTACATGTGTGCTCCCCTCCTCTGGTCTCTGTGTACACATGGTACATGTGTGCTCCCCTCCTCTGGTCTCTGTGTACACATGGTACATGTGTGCTCCCCTCCTCTGGTCTCTGTGTACACATGGTACATGTGTGCTCCCCTCCTCTGGTCTCTGTGTACACATGGTACATGTGTGCTCCCCTCCTCTGGTCTCTGTGTACACATGGTACATGTGTGCTCCCCTCCTCTGGTCTCTGTGTACACATGGTACATGTGTGCTTCCCCCAAAAAACAAACAAACAAAGAAACCAACAAATGTTTAAAAAAATAAGATTAGTAGTTGAGTTGGTAGGTGGAGTAATGGGACAAAGGTAAAAGCGGGATTGAAAGAAAAAGGGGTAAGGGAGATGAAAAGAACGGTATATTTTGAGAACATGAAATATTGCTTGCACATTTTCAAAGCAAAGCAATTTTTCTGATGGCTAATATGTAGGCCAGTCTGGAATTTCCTCTTTTGAAGTAGCCAACAAGGGTCAAGAAAAGCATTTTTTAGGTGCCAAAAACTTTTCTAGAAAACTTTGAGAACGGATCTGAGAAGTACAAATGGCAGGCTTTCTCTTCACATGGAACCTCCTGTCAGCACGTGGAGCACTTATTGGCCACACCAAACAAAATTCTTAGGGAAGAATGCATGGTTACCTCAGTGTTTCTGTGAGAAATGCTCTCTGATCTTCACCAAACTCTGAACTTGAATTAACTTTGATTTTATGCCTATCTCATAATTAGGATCCCTTCATTACGAACTGTATTAGCTTGGATGTGTTGAGCCATCATTCCCCACATTGTATTTTAAATGAAAACCTGGATTTAAGAACACAAGCTTTTATTATTGATTGTTACACAAAGCAATTTTATATTAATTAGGAAAATGTCAAAGAATAATTAGAGGCTATATAATGATTAATTGGTGTATAAAAATTTTATTCTTGAACATTTAGGAACCTCTATTGACCTCATTGTACCCAAGAACTCAATTTGAGACTATCATTATCTTTTTCAGTCAGTTTTAAAACATTATTGCTAAAACCAAAGTAAAGACATTGTAAGACTGTATGGAATTCTGTTTAATTATTAATTATCTGGTTTATACATTAGCAAATATTTTATAATGTTGTACTTCAAAATATAGGATTATTTTTCCTTTTTTCTTGTAATCCATGTTTACATATACATGTATACATATTTATATATTTTATATATTTATATTTTATCTCAAATATGCCTTTTCCAACTCCATATTCTATTTTTTATTTTATAAATAACCTACTGAGTCCAATGAGTGCTGTCCTTATGTGCATAGGTGTGGGGTTCTCCTAAAGCACAGTCAACATACCGTGGCCCACATCCTTTTAGGGACTTTTGTGCTCTTCCCCAGCCATGCTAGAATGGTGGCTGGTTTTATTTTTGTGCAGTTCATGTACAGAACCCAAAGATTGCCTGAGTTCATGTGTGCAATGTCCCTCTCATATGCAGAAGGCACTGCTTTGAAGCAGTCCTTGTCAACCTATGGCTTTTTAATTTTTGTCTCCATAATGGGCTGCCCTGGTTTGATGCTGGGTATAGAGTTGCATTCAGCTGCTGCTCCAAGGCTTTCTCCTTCTGCATGGATATCCTGGAAAACAGCAGCCAAAACAGTCTCGTTTGATGGCGTTTTTTGCTGCATTCTTTATGGCTGAAGTAATTGGGCTCATGAGGGAATGAAGAGATACCAAACTTATGTACAGAAGAGCTGCAATTAGGTGGGGCATGCGTGCTGATGGAGAGGCACTAGCCACAGCAGAAACCCTAAAACTCAGCGTGTTTATTTTTCTCACTGCTGTGAACACACATCAGAGAAGAAGGAACTGGAAGGAGGAAGCAGCTTACAGATACTCAGGGCAGGGAAGAAAATGCAGGAGCAGGGGCAGGCAGGAGGCTGGTCACATTGCATTTCCAGTCTGGAAGCGCTTAACTCACTTTCTTCTTGTTATTCAGACCACTCCCCCAAACATGGAATAACGCCATCCCCGTGGGTCCTTCTATATCTATTAACCTAATCTAGAAACTCAATCACAGACATGCCCAGAAGTTTGTTTCCATGGTGACTCTAAGTCCCATCAAGCTGACAGTCAAGACGAACTGTCACCTTATTTTTACTCCAGGTAATCTTCAAACCAAGATAGGATAGAGAATAATTGTAATAAAATACAAAATAATAAGAGTCCATAGTAAACCCGAAAGGGTAAGAAGAGTGGCTAACAATGAGTTACTGCTTTGCTATTTTGTTCTTTATTCTAAGAGCTCAATAGCTAAATTTGGAAATCAAGATGTTCAACTCAGGTGCTATTAAAGTGGTATTTGACCTATGCCCTTTAGATGGTCTGTTTTAATTTTCTCCCTAGGTATCATATTTTGCATTCTGTGGTATTATTTAAATTACTATAAGAGTTATTTGAAACAAATAGGACAGAATGTCAATTAATAAAAAAAAGCACGAGTCCAGTCTCAGAGGAGCTATCTGTATAATTTTGAAATGCTGATTTTAATGCTCACAATGATGAACTGCAGACTGATTTATGAGCATCTCAACTAAACAGATGAATCAGCAGCTTAGCAATACAGGGTCATAATTTTATTGACACTTTCCATCTAAAAAACTCAGTTTTAGAAAAGGTTTTTAAAAATAATCATCAACTATCCTTCTTGGTGAAATGGGGTAGAACTTGCAAAAGTAAGTAATTGAGGAACCAGTTAAAAATGGCTCAGTCCTACTGATCCAAAGGGCCTGAGCTTGCTATCAAGGTTTTCTGCCGAATTTTTTCCCATTAGCTGTCATCAAAGAGAAGAGAAATATGGTTCCTATAAATTATGTTGCAGAGCAATTGCTGTAGAAAAATGGCAGCCATTACTTGATCAAATTACTTTGTATCTATAGGACGGCTCTCTTTGCTGCCACTGTGTTGTAAATTAGGTGACAAGGTTTAAGAAGGGGAGTTGTTCATTTCTAATCTCTACTTCCATCACCGACAAAATAAGTTTGTCTCTTAAGTAAATCCCATAACATCTCATTGTTCCTTCGCAGACCTGGTTGTTGCCCTCGCTTGATGCTGATGCATCCATGAGATAAGGATCAGGCTAAAGGAAGTCTTTTATTTCAATAGTTCATGGAACGAGATTGTGTTAGGAATTTGAAGAACAGTTAGTTAAGCCCTGGGTGCCTACGTCTCTTGATAGTTTAACTTTTAACTGAATTTACTTCAATGACTGAAAATTAAACACTCCATCTTGATAGTCCTTCATAAATATTATTTGGCTGTGAGTAGAAGTGTCAGTTTAGAGGAAAAAAGGAAATCCTAATACTTGTTCAGTGTTAGGATGTATTAGGTACTTTATCTCCTTCAACATCCACAATTCTATAGCATGCAGACATCCAGCAGCTATCTCGGCACATTCCTATTATAGATGATCAATTTTTCTAAGACAATATCATATAGTTACAAAAAAAACAGACTCAAGGCTTCTCCAATGCTAAAGTTATGATATGGTACAAGCTGTCTTAGTCACGTTGTAATGCTGTATCTAAATACTATTCACTGGGAGGCTTAAACAGCTGGACTTTGTTTCTCAGGTTTCTGGAGGTTGCAGGATGCCAGTGAAGTCAGGGTTTGGTGAGGCCCATTTTCTGAGTTTCAAGCAGTTGTCTTCTTGTGGTGTCATCACATGGTGCTAAAGGGCCAGGGTCCTTTCTGAGGTCTCTGCTCATTCTTATGTATAGAGACTCTGAACCATTGCCATCCACAAGGGCTCACCCTTATGACCTAATTCCTACCAAAGACCCATCCTCGACAGCTACCAAATTGGGGGGTAGGACTTTGACATGTGAATGAAAATGAAACACAAAGATTCTCTCACTGTTCCATTCAATGTCATCTTCACACATTTTGCGTAACAGGAACAATGGGAAAGATGAGGATAATTATGACTTTGAGTTTACAGAATATTGAGCATATTAAGCAGTTTTGATGATTGTGGTGAATGATAGCATATGGCAATATTTTTAGGTATCCAGCTCCTTTTCAGGCACAGAAAACCAACCCTTTATGGGGAAATAAACAACACTGTGGGAACATGTGAGGTTCTCTGTAAAACCGTACTTGATTTTAATATTTCTAGGTCTGACTTGTTTTCATTCTGTAATGGTGAAGGATTGCTTGTTCACTTTAGTGTCTTTAAACAAAAGGGGGAAATGCTCCAGAACACACATATGCACTGAAGGTAGCGTTATGACCAGAGGTTGTGGAAACACTTGTTTTTGCCTCTCATCATCCTCTTCTTATTTGGGACATATGGTGTTGTTTTCTCAAGTTTCTGAGTATCATTATCCATCCCAGTATCCCAGCTATTGAAAGGATAATTGACACTATCAGGGTCCTGAGGATCCAGTCTTTGCCTATAGATCCACGTGGTGCCTTGAGGCCATCAAGCTGGTATAATGTTTATTTTGCCTAGGGTTTGAAATTGACTTTATTTAAAAACCAAGGTCTATCACTATGATGAAGAGAATCAGTTTCTCATCTGATACTTCCTCAGATGACTATATAGATATCCTCATTTTATTAGGCTTGGAAAGTTTGGTTTTATGGCTGGCAAATGATGTTCTTTCTATTTTAATATTTTTTATTTTTTGTGCCTACGTACGTAGTATATTCTTGTTAGCGTGAGTGTATGCTCATGTGTGTGTGTATGTGCTTGCCACGGCCTGAGGTTGATGTCAGAAACTTTCCTCAGTCATTCTCCATTTCTCTCTTTTGTGACAGAGTCTCTCATTGAATGTGAAGTTCATAGATTTGAGTAGCTGGTAGGCCAATGAGTGTCATGGACCTGTTCGTCTGGGCTCTCTAGTGCTAATATAGACAGGTGCCACCATACCTGGCCTTTAAATGTGGATTTGGGGACATTCGAACTCAGCTCTTTTAACTTGTGATAGCAGGCATTTTACTGACTGAGCCAAGTTCTTGCTCTTTTTCTTCTTTCTTTTGAGCCAGGGTCTTGCTATGAATCACAACTCCGATGTTGGGGCTATCATCGTGGTAATCCATGAAGTATTCTACTTTAGAGTTCAGTGGGATTAAATTTTTACAAATCTGAAATTTCTTTAGTTTATCTTTTGTAGACAAATGTAGACTTTTGTGTTCAGATCTATAATAACTTTTAAGCTGATGTGGATGTCCTTCTGTATATTTGTTGCTTTTATTGGTTAATGAATAAAGCTGCTTTGGCCTATGGCAGGGCAGAATATAGCCAGGCTGTAATATATACATTTATATATATATATATATATTCACACACAATACACAAATACATATACATATAAAATATACATACAAATACACACATCTATATCTATATGTATATCATCTATATCTATGTCATTTAGAGAGAGAGTAGACAGAGTCAAAGACATGCCATGAAGCTGCCAAAGGAGACAGATGCTGCACCCTTACCAGTAAACCAAAGTCTCGTGCCAATACATAGATTAGTAGAAATGGGTTAATTTAAGATATAAGAGTTAGTTAATAAGAATCCTGAGCAAATAGGCCAAGCGGTGTTGTAATTAATATAGTTTCTGTCTGATTATTTGGGTTTGGGTGGCCAGGAAATGAACAAGCAGTCTCCACTTACATTAATCTAGAATATGGTAGGTTATATCACCTAAACGTATCCTGTCAATTGCATTCCTACAAAATATAACTGTAGGAAACCCATTTGTCACCATCAGAAAACCCCATGCAGAGAACCAGATGTAACCACAGAAGTTTCACAGCGTCTTTAATCATTTATTTGTATTTTCCAAGCAACACAAAATAGAATCGATCCATAAGCATACTTTCCAGTGACCTTTCATGTCCTATAGCCTTAAATCTTTCCCATTAAAATACTTCATTAATATTAATTAAATATATCCTCCTGACCAACTCAAGATCTTATCCTTTTAGCATCATAAGGCTTTTAAGTCCAGTCTGGAAATTGGTTGTGACTGAAAGCATGGGAGAAACAGAGAAACCAGGTCTCCTTCAGGAGTCAGGATGAAAATCACATGAGAGACTAGTAAAGGTTGTTTCGGAGTCAGGTTGCAACTGAGGATGTCAAGGGAGATGCACAGAGAAGCAAGAATTGAGCTGTGCCTTCAGGAGTGGCTTTGTGAGCACAGAGGAAATATGAGATTGAAGGCCCTGCAGCAGTGAGTGTGCAAAGCTTGAAATGATGTTTCTTTAATTCCTTCTGAGGAATAAGACCAGCTCCTTCAAGCAATAGAGTATGAAGAAGCATTAAGGAGGGTGTTGGGGAGGACATTGCCTCCTCTTTGTTCAAAATTTATTCATGTGTTAGGAGAAAGTTTTTAAGAAGAATAAAAAAGCTATAGCTAACTGGTGTTTGAGCTTGGATTTCTGAAAGATTCATGAAGGCTTTGTAGGAAACACAATGCACACAGTCACCTTATACTTGTAGCTTGTTCCAAGGGGAAAATTGAGGTGATGTTAACTTGGAGCATGTGGGTGGTGAGCCACCACATTGGTATGAAGAGGACTTCAATGTCTCAGGCTGGAAATGCTAGCTGGAACTTCATAGTGGTTCTGGACTGCATGTACTGAGGCAGGGGAGTGAAGCCTTTTGGCAAGAGATGCCTCTAAGAAAAGGAAAGTACTTATTGTTTTCCCATTGGTTGGTGGCAACCAGGGTGCCTTATACTCAGGAAAATAAAAATCACAAAGGCTATTGGGTTTGTCAGAGTTTCTATTGCTGTGAAGAGATACCATGACCATGGCAACTCTTATAAAAGTAAAGTTTTAATTAGGGCTACTTTACAGTTTAGAGATTTAGTGCATTGTTGTCATGAGTAGGGGAGCACGGCAACATACAGGAAGACATGGAGCTGGAGAGGTAGCTGAAGGGTCTACACCAAGATTGGCAGGCAGCAGGAAGAGAGAGACTGCCTGGCTTGAGCATTTGAAACCTCAAAGCCTACCTTCAGTGTCATAACACACTTCCTCCAACAAGGCAACACCTACTGCAATGATACAACACCTCATAATTGAACTTCCTAAGCATTCAAGTGTATGAACCTATGGGGGCCATTCTTATTCCTGCCACCAAATTCCATTCCCTGGCCTCCATAGGCTTATAGACATATCATAATGAAGAAATGCATTCAGTCCAACTTCAAAGTTCCCCATGCATGGTCTAATAGACTGTCTTAAAAAACAGAGTTCAAACTCTCTTTAGAGACTCATGGCAATCTCTTAAATGTAATCTCTTGTAAAATTAAAATAAAAAAGCAAATCAAATACTCTCAATACACACTGGCATATACATTTGGATATATGTTTGAGAAGGGAAGAAAAGGACTATAGTGAGGAAATAGAGAGCAAAAGCAACACAAAAACCAGCTGGGCAAACTCGCAACTCTGTGTCTGCATGTCTGTGGTCAAATCAGATCTCCGAGTCCTTTCAATTTTATTGACTGAAGCATACTCTTTCTCTTGGGTTGGGTCTACTCTTAGTTATCAACCTTCCTTGGCAGGTATCCCATGACTCTGGCATCTGCAACATCTTGTTATCTCCAAAGCAGCTCAGGTGTCACCTTCACATAATGGCCTCTCTGGTCCTACATGGAGGGACACCCTGACACATGCGTGGCCTCAGCAGCTTTCCTTAGTCACAAAGGGGGTTTCCACAATCCCTTTCTTGTATCCTTGACTTTAAAACTAGAATCACACGACCAAGCTCCCAAGTTGTTATAGCTAGAATGTGGTTCCTGCCTTTGAACATATTTTTAGTAGCTTCCTGTTTTTGATGGTTTTCTTCATGATTGACTAGCCTATAATGCATTCTATAGGCTGGACTGGTTTTGAATTTAGTGATCCACCTGCTCCTGCCTGCTGAGTGTTGGGATTAATGACATGTACCACCACACCGAACCCTAAACTTTTCTTAATTCCTTTTCACAAACTGGAACTTTGGTGGGTGGGGTCTTGCTCTGAGATTACCAGTTTCTTCATTCCATTTAGAATCTGTCTTTCCTTTAAACATTTTTTTTTTATCTCCTTGAGCACTGCATTTAGCTCCATTTTACTTCCTGGTGCCTCTTTTCTCCTGAAAACTGTATATTTCATATTTTTCCTTGCTCAGTGTACTTGTTTCCATTATAGATCTGCATATGACTGGCCACTAATAACCATTTGACACAGTCAATACTAATCTGTTTTGAAATCTCCTCTGCCAAATGACATTAATCCAAAACTCTCCAATTTGTCCTCAGGCAGACTTTTCAGATAAAGGCAAAAAACAGTCACATTCTTTGTCAAAATATCAAGAATCTCTAGGCCACTTACTAATATTCTACTTGAGCCAGCCCATCATAATCTACATTGTCCTCAGCACCACTGTCTTCTCTATGCCTACTAGTATGGTAGTATGGCCAACTGAAAGTAGTCCCACTGAAAGTACCCAACTTTCCTAATCCAAAGTCCCAATGTCTGCATTCCACTAAAATAAAGCGTGATCAGGCATTTCACAGCAATTCCCCACACCTGGTGCCAACTTCTGTCTAAGTTAGAGATTTTTTTGCTAGGAGGAGATATCATAACCATGGCAACTCTTACAAAGGAAAACCTTGTTTTGGGTTGGCTTACAATTCAGAGATTTAGTTCGTTATCATCATAGTGGGAAGCAAGGTGACATGCAGACACATATAGTGCTGGAGAGGTAGCTGAGAAAATAGCAGGAAGCAGGAAAAGAAAGAGAAAATGCACCTAACTTGAATATTTGAAACCTCAAAGCCTATCCCAGTGAGATACTTCCTCTAACAAGGTCACACCTACCCCAACAAGGCCACACCTCCTAATGCTATTCACTTAGCATTCAAATATCTGAGCCTATGGGGGCTGTTCTTATTCAAATCACCACAGGGATACAGGTGGATTATTTTAGGGAAAACAAGCAAACAGGCAAAGTAGAGATGTTGGGGGATGTTTCTGAGAATCGGTACTATCTTAGTTCATATCTTAATCTATCTTCCATCAAGTTTTTTCTCTGTACCATTCTAGTGAAGTCTTATAGAATTTGAATTCTACCTACAAAGTGAATATGCAGTAAAATGGCTAGCAGTAAATGACCAAGACAAATTTCAGGTAGGTCTGAATACTATATAGAGAAATGGGATGACTCATTCGTCCATTATATGAAATTTTAATAACCTTCATGTATTACATTGACGTTGGTCTAAGTGCTAGGCGTGCAGAAAACAACGCAGGACAAAACCTCCTTCTCTTGGAGCACATTCTTATTTTTATTTGAGGAAAGAACCAGCATCTAAGCAAGAGTTGTCCAATGCAAGGTTAGATAGTGGTTAAAAAGAAAAAAACAGCAGGAAAAGGGGAAGGGGAAGGTAGATAGAGTGGAGGTCACAGGGCCTTCTGGGGTGATGACAGTCAAGTGGAATTCTGTTTGGAATAATGAATTAGCTCATGCAAAGCTGTGAAAAGATTTTATTGTAGATGTTGGAATCTGTAGGTGAAAATAATATTCTAGGACGAACAGGGAGGCCAGCAGATAGCATGTAACAGTGAGACTGGCAGGGGCTGCATCCCGTCCCAAAGCTTTTCAGACAGGGTGAAGAGAAATCATTCTAAATATAACTCAACGCTCTTAGAAGATTTAGAGCTGAGGTGTGAGGTACTCTGGCTTCATTTTTTAAAAAAATGAGAACATGTGATTTTGTTCATTTTGTCAGTTTATGTGACATAAAGGTGACTTTCACTTGGGTGGTAAGGGAAGCTGTATCAAGTAGATTCGAGTTGCACATCACAGTTGAGAGCTGAAGGGCAAGAGCTGCGTCTGTGTGCACTCAGAAAAGCTGCTGTGTTGTAGCTGTAGCAGCATTAGCAAGGGTTTAGGTCTGAAGGTGAGGTAAGCATGCCCGTATGATAGAGCTGAAGTCCAGTGTACAAATGCAGGGCTGAATACAGGAGGCTGACAATGGAGACCTGTGAGGAAGTTAGGATTTTATACTGAAGGCACAGAATATGTTTGAAGGTCTTCAGGTAGTGGGGTATCAGAGCAGCTCTACATGTTAAATGCTTAAGGATGGGGAAAGGACACTTTAGGAGGATATAGCTATGTAGATAGAGGGATAGCAACTTAGATTATAGTAAGTTTTCTAACACCTCTAGGATTAATTTTGTATTAGTTTGGGGCAGTGACTATCGAATGGACAATTCTTTCTTTATTATTAGATCATTTTGAAAATTCACCAATTTGTTTTAGCCTTTTTAAAATTCAGTTATTCTATATTGTTTATCATTGTCAAAAGATGTCTCGTGGGAGTCTTCTTTTCTGAACAAATATCCCAGAATTCTCAACTAATGTGAGTTGAGTGACATTGTTGTGCCCCACTCAACATTCTGCTAATTTCCAGCCTAGGTTTCCTTAACTCAATGTCTTTCTCCTGCCACTCTAGCCTGCTTTTGCCAGCCTAGTGATGGGACCACTTATTTATTTTCCCTCTGCAAATATCTTTTACAGTTCTTCTTGCTATTTCTCCAAAGCATTTCAATAGGTTTATAACATCATTCTGTTTACAGTCAACTAAAATCCCCATTTGCTGGGGCTGGAGAGATGGCTCAGTGGTTAAGAGTACTGACTGTTCTTCCAGGGGACCCGGGTTCAATTCCCAGTACCCACATGGCAGCTCACAACTGTCTGAAGATCCAGTTGCAGGAGATCTGACAGCTTCACACCAATGCACATAAAATAAAAATTAAATAAACCATAAAAAAATCCCCATGTGCTTTCCAGGTACATCACTGTTAGGTACCTTTGCATGTTTAATTGACAAGTTACAAGGATTAGGTTTGATCTGTTGTCCTATCCACTTGGATTCTGGTTTTGGCACCCAATATATTTATTCTCCCTTCCAGGTTCATGATGTCTACAATCATGTGCACACCATGAATCTTAGAGTAGCTTTATTAGTTCCCTTCATTTGAAACTCATACTCTGTTTCCGTAGATTCTTTCCTTGATATGAAACTTCAGCAACATGAACTCTACAAGAAACTTCTAGCTTTTCTGCTGCCTCTACATTATCCTTCCTACAGAAAAGAATATATATTCTGTGGCGCATATTATGCACAGACTTCTGATACTGCTTTCACTAGCTAAAATACATTCTCACTTAATAAGGTCCTTAATAATATTCTAAAAGGGGAAAGAATCACAGATTCTTAATTTGTCTTCATGTTTTAGTTGGGCTGTTCTTTCTCCTCAGATCTAGGAGTTGAATACATTCATATAAAAACTTTTTTTTATGGAATCTGTTACATGTTAAGAAATGTACTCACCATTGGTCATATGTAAACAAGGACTTCCATCATTATGGAATTTATATTCTAGTGGTTGGGAGACATTATAAGCAGACAAATGGTGTATATCAGAGGATAAGAAATACAAAGGAGAAATGCAAGGAGGAAATGGGACTGTGAATAGTTGCTATTCTGTAAGGGTGGTCAGAGAAGGTTGTTCTGCAAGCTGATGTTTATATGGATCCAAGATGGATACAAGCTACAATGGCATCAGGGCAAAGAATTTTCTGGATAGAAGTGAAAACATGTGCAAAAGGCCTGAGCTTGAGATGTTTAAGCCTTTTAAGGTGTTTAAGGCTGAGTTTAAGGCTCTTTATCTGGATTCGAGCAAACAAAGCAAAGGGGAATAGAGAAAGAGAAGATTCCGGATCACCGAGAGGAGAGAAAGCATGGGCCTGTGAGGCTTAAATTTTCAGACAGAAGCCTTCTTCAGGAGACTATTGAAAACATGAGTCTGGATTCCAGAGTTTGTAATTTGGTAATTGTGAGAAGATGCCTGAGGATTTGCCTGTGTGTATCCCACAAACTTTCAAATGACTTTGGTACTGTCATTATGGGCACTGAATCAGAGGTAAGGTACAGCTTCTACCAACGAGTATGAGAAGCAGTGGATGAGAGGGGAGAAAGAGAGACCTACCACTGTAAAAAGCATGATTGCACATAGCGGGTAGCAAAAAGATGTAGGGGACTTAGGAGGAAGTCAAATGTCCAAATAGGAGCTTTTGTATCTGATGTGATAAAATTGTGTCTAGGGCAGAGACAATAGAAGAGGAGAAAAAAGTAGTGAGTAATTCGGGAAGGAAAAATCATTTAAAAGAAAAAAAATAGGCTCAGGTAAATATAAATAAGCAATAGCAAGAAGAAAATCTCTGTTATGCTGTCTCACCTGACTGATCCATGTTCACTCTTGAGCCCTTGTTTGGTGCCCATTTTGCATTCACTAATATAAACAGGACATAATGTAGCCATTGCATTCCAGTGATCAGTTTTAAGTGTGTTCTTTTAAGTACTAGACATGAAGTTTGGAATTTCATTTTGTCTCACCTTTGTTGTTTGGACCTATTCTATCTATTGTAATAATGTTATGAGATCATTGCTGTCAACTTCAAATTCCATTAAATAACTTATATTGTAGTAGAACACAACTCCAGGGATTGGCTGTCCTTTGTGTCTTTTATTTTCTAGGAATGTCATTATGCTTATAGATTTTTGCTAAACACATTCGTAGGAGATGCTCTGCATTTATAGAAGAGATAAGGGCCCCTCCTTTGCCAAGCTTAGCTCACTGCCTATGGTTCTTAATGCATTTTTCATGGGTGTTCCTTTGCACAGGGCACAGTGATCTCAGCCTCTCTGTGCTAGCTACATTTCCATGAGATCAAGTCATCCTGTCCTGTGCCACAACCATCCATACTTTGAACCCATTGTTCAAAGCCATAATTATCTCTAAACAGCCATTCAAGATGGCCATTGCACTTCTTAGCTCAGCCAACTGAAACCCTTAGTGTGAGTTCTCATCAGAGATTGTTAAAGCTGAGGGAACACAATAAATTGTCCTGTCTGTTTCTCATCTTACAGAAGTGGAAAGGGAGACTCAGAGTGGCTAAGATGAAAACGTTTTTTTTTTCTTATTTATTTTTACCATTATCAGAGACAGGAGGCGTGCATTTAAAAAGCTATTATCTGGGGCTGAAGAGCAGACACTAATAAGACATCTTGACAAAATGTCATAGCCATCATTCTGGGGTCAAAGCCACGGTGCTAAAAGCTGTTGTGAAATTACCATGGAAACAAGAGTCCAGAGGAGGCACCTAGGAGATGTGGCTCCAACACACCCTGTACAAAGTGGTACTTTGTTTCTTCTTTGAGATCAAATATTTTTTGAGCCCTACCAAATTATTCTTAAAGGACTGTTTAATAACAGCTAATACAACTCGAGAGGATAAAAATAAGATTAGTGTTCAGTAATGCACGAGGAAAGATACTGTGGAATGATGCATTTCCCCAGCGGGATATTACCTCAAGCACATACCATGTCTTAAGGCATTTCGTATCTGTCCTCCATTTAGCCATCAGCCCAGCACTGATTTCATTTTCTCAAATATGTCTAAGCTGTGAGAGATGACTGCCTAAAAGGCAATCTGGGGAATGTTCCTAGACTAAGGTGAAAATTGACTCTGGGAGAGAAAACAATAGAAATTCTCTATAGAGGGGTACAGAGAGTGGAGCTTCCTCTGAAGATTCTGTTAACATAGAACCGAAGCTTATCCACAGGCCAGATTTGCTTTATAATAAAGGTATTTGCGAAGGAAAGTAGGAACAAATGCTATCTGCATTCCCCTCCCCATGAATACAAGGCTGGATTCCTTTCCCTTCATTTCTTAAAACTCACATTTCATGGATGAGGTGTGCTGGGATTTGGAGCAGTGCCCATGGAAGGCTTATGTACTAGACTTAACTGTGATCCTACCGGCAGGTGATGGAGCCTAAGAGTAGATCCTGTTGGGAGAATAGGTACAGGAGGTGCCTTTGGAAGGGATATTGAGGCCCCAACCCCTTCTCTCTCTTTATTTTCTGACTGTCACAAAGTGAGCAGCTTCCTCTCCCATTTGCGTTTACTTCCTCTACCTGAGACCAAAAGCAATGGGCAGTTGACTCTCCTTTGAAACATCCAAAATTGTGAGCTCGAATAAAACTTTCTTTGTAAAAAAATTATTTATGTATCTCTTATTTCTTCATTTATGTATCTCAAATATTTATTATAGCAATGAGAAGCCTTTTAACTCCTTATTCTATGTAGAGCAATCCTTCTTTCTCTCTGCTTTCTGTCCTGTACTGTTTCTGAGTACAATTATTATACGTACTCACTCATAAGTGTTTTTTAAACATAAAGCAAAGAAAACCAGCCTACAAATCACAATCCCAGAGAACCTAGACAACAATGAGGATACTAAGAGAGACATACATGGATCTAATCTACATGGGAAGTAGTAAAAGACAAGATCTCCTGAGTAAATTGGGAGCATGGGGACCATGGGAGAGGGTTGAAGGAGAGGGGAGAAGCAGTGAGAAGAGCAGAGAAAAATGTAGAGCTCAATAAAGTCAATAATATAAAACAAAACCAGAAAAAGATGGTATATTACTGTTCCCAGCACAGTACCCCTATTTACAGCATTCATTTCACTATGCTCATACAAAGTTTAGATGCTCACTTTCATGTCTGTAACCCTAAATTGTAGTTTTTTTCTGAGCACTATCTCATTAGCTTGTGTTTTCACACCCAAAACAGTGACTATTGTGACACTGGTCCATTCAATGTATGTTTGCTGGATGAAAGAAGTAGTTGGCTAATTTTACCTTCTATTTTCTTCATACAGGGGCCTAGAGGAAACACAGAGGTCATATCTTATCTAGTATCAAAGATGGAAACCAATGCAACTTAGCCTTGATTTCATTAAAATACGTTGATATTTTCAATGCACATATGAGTTTATTTTTCATGTATTTAAACATTTTTTGTTACTCTATTAGGTTTTAGCAGAAAAAGGATGGAAACAATATTTGTTTACTTTTGCACATTCCTATGCAAAATG
The DNA here is from genome assembly GCF_037038515.1 of Microtus pennsylvanicus. Lineage (NCBI taxonomy): Eukaryota > Metazoa > Chordata > Mammalia > Rodentia > Cricetidae > Microtus > Microtus pennsylvanicus. The sequence continues at coordinate 64,788,105 of NC_134592.1, forward strand.
TGTTCCTTCATGCATATGCCTACATACCTATTCACAAACACATATATGTATACACATATAAATATTCATACATACACATAACACATACATTTTTATACAATGCATTTTCACATATGTAATAGACGTACATACACACATATTTAGTCACTCACATCCCTGTCATCATAAATGTCGCAATGAACAAAGAGTCTCTGGCTTGTTGTTTTGGGTTGATTGAGGCATCTGGATAAAATTCCCAATTCAACAGTCACTATACTTTTTTATTGTGCATCAGTAGAATCGTGTAGCACATGAGTCAAAGAAGGATCCCACACAGGAAGAGTGAAATTATTTAAAAGTTCTCTCTGGGAGGTAAGGAATATGCACATGCCATCTTTTCTTGATGTATACAGGTTATGCGTACATGAGCAGCGTCCATTCAGAAGAATCTTAAGAAAATTCCCATCCTAAGGGGAAAAATGTCTTTCTTATATCTTGGAGAGGTATTCAGCTTAATGCAAGGGTACCAAGAAGATAGTAGAGCCTTGGTGGTAGCACCGAGTTTCCCAGAACTGCCAAGTGTTGAGAAGAGGTCAGTGGGGAGATGAGGAAAGCAGCAGTGGGGAAAGGAAGCCTGGGATGTGGAAGCAGAAGAAACACAACGAGAGGGTACAGAAGACAGTCCCTCTGTCCTGTGAGTTAGCAGGAGAATAAATGAGTTTACAGTATCGTTCAGGACTCCTGTGCCAGGATATTTTACACACTGAATAAGTGGAGAGCAAGAAGAGCCTAAGCCATGACAATAGAAAGATTATTGTATGGAAAGAGGCAAAATCAAGCACACTACTTTAGATGAAGCATTTAGAAAACTTCAGAAAACGCTCAGTCCTGAAAAACATACAAACACTAGTAACATATGGACTGAACAGGTTATATTTGGGGTAAAGAGATTCAAAATAAAGATAGGATAGGAACACATGAGTGCTGTGTCTCCATGACAGCGATCTAGAAGAGCTTCTAAACTTCTTCAATGAGTTTGCTGCTCAGGGTCCTTTGGAATGCTTTGGAAAATTTGAATGCCTAGGTCTGGGCTCTCTGTGAACCAAATCAGGTTATGAGGACAAGATTTTTCCTTCTCTTCCTCCCATTAAATTGTATCATAATCTTACAAACCTACCTCATTTCAATAAATCATTTATTATACATGGAAGTAAATGGGTATGTGAATAGCACATATCAAAAATGACAGAGACTGGTCCTCCTTTGCAATGTTAAGAAAAAATGGAAAATTGGTTTGGAAAGTCATAGGAGATGCTTTTGTTTTGAGCATCACTGATGCTGTAGATGATGCACATTGAGAAAGTTATTCCGGTATCTGCAATAATATTTACCGATAAACTCATAGAAACATGCGCCAATTTTTGCTTGTATAGTTAGGATGGAGGCATTTAGTATATTATGATTTTTAAATAAACTTAGAAAACTTTTGGTACAAGTAAAAGTCAAATCCATCATTTTCTAAACATTATTTTTGTCCAATGTTGAGAAACATCCATTATTATTTAACGCACAAAGTTAAATTTATCTACAATAAGACATTTATTTAAAGTGGAAAATTATTCATTTTTCTGTAATATTGATTTCCAGTTTCTGTGAATTAATAGCTGCTGAGTTTTAAACTCATAAATAAAACTCTTATAGTGCTTTTTATACCAAATAATTATCTTTAGCTTTGCTTTTCAGAATAATGAATTACTTTCAGTATGGTAGATACCCTTGGGTCACAAAGAAACTTTTTATATGCTGGGAATGTATTTTATGATCTTTGCAAAAGCTTTGGAGCCACTTTGCAGACTTCAGCTTATGTTTGGATTTGTTTTGGGAGCTACCTTTAAGAACTATCTAATTCTGATCAAGAATTCTGTTTCTGCCTGAAAAACGTCCTCCTGTTCTTGATTTTGGGTGACATGATACTGATTACCTTTGTTCCCGCTTAGATGTGTTGAAGTCGCTTCCAAGCTTTGAAGTTCACAGATTTAAGGCAGAGATGAAATTCAAATATGTACATGCTATTTTCATATGGAAATGATATTCTGAATCAGAAATATACTTCTTTGTAGGCCTACACCAAGTCTTATAGAATAAATTAAAGACACATACAAGGCAGGGTTGTGGATTTTTTCTTATTACCTATTAAGTAACTAGATTCTGAAACTTTAGCATTTTGAAGAAAGAATGAAAATTCCATACATAAAAATCTGAGCATTTTACTTGTTTATTTCCAGTATATAGTATGTCCACTTCAGTTTTTGAGTTCTAATGTTCCTTTCCTTAGAAACTAGCTTTATATTTTACTATTCTTTATGGTGAAAAAAAATCAAATCAGTTAATGGAAAAGGTGTAAAAAAATGTCCTTCAGACTCCATCATTGTTAATTCTCCTTCCAGAATCTGGCTGCCTGAAGAGGTGTCTGGGTGTGTGTGATGCAATGTATGGACATTGGATTGGGCTGGCTCTCTCTTGGTTGAGCTTTCTCCTTTATTCAAATGTTATCTCTATTCTATCTAATGAGGAATTCTTTTTTAAGTCTCTGCCCTCATCTTCATTGTTTTCTTTTTGTCATACACTTGCTATTTTTCTGTTCTCTATAGATATTCACACATATGTATGGGTTTAATTGCATGTGTATACTATATAGGAATATATATATGCTGTGTATGTATGTTATATGATACATATTCAAATATGAGACTGTATATACATAACACAAATGTGGGATATTAAGTTTTTTCTCTTCTTATGATTAGTTCCTTCTATGAGTGCTTTTACGTATTTTACAATATTTTCTTTCTCAGTGATTGAAGTAAATTCTAAAGCAGTTTTAAACAGTTTTCTTTTAAAGGAAGTATTGGTGACATATTTCACTATCTTTGAGTTCTGAGTTGCATATTTTAGATTCTTCTTCTTTTTGATGTGAAAGAAAGCATTATCCTGTATAGAAAACTTAGGAATCGTATTTGTCTTCACAAAGGTCCACAGTTTGTGTTATCTTATAATGGAATGTAGAAAGATGCACACAGCTTGCTTATGATTGTTATTTTCCATTTGTCTGTAATCTTTAGTTTTCTGGACAAGGTTTTTGGAAACAAAGATGAAAAAGGAGGGTAGAAATATAGGTACACATTTTAGGTGCATTAAATATGATTGTGTTATAGAGAGCGTGTATTTGATGACATAAAGAAAGTGTCACGGATTCTCAGTGATTTCTGGGTTAGGGTGACGGCCTCAGCACAAGGCTATTTTACTCAGGCATGTACTAAAGTTAACTAGTTGCCACTTTAGGAAAGAAGTTGAACAATCCATGTTCAAAAAGAACAAGATAGGAAACAATAGCACATACATTTTCTTAAAAATTTTTTTAAGGAGGTGGTAGGATCAGAGTGGATCAGAGTGTGGAACTTCAGAGGCAAAGGATTTTGTCTCAAGAAAACTCATGTAGTACATTGATGTCAAATAAAAAATTCTAAAGAGAAACAACAACAAAAGCCCCAGGGTAGTCCCTTCCTGAAGTGAAGTACGGTTTGCTTAGGGATCACCAGGAGCCTCTTATGTGACTGTCAGCTTAGTTTGATCTGTATCATAGGGATGCCCAGGCTTCTACTAACACAGGGTTAATGACCAAAGACATCATTCAAGGTAGAGAATTTGATGGAATAATAACAAAAAGAAAAAGGGACTGGGTAATATAGGAATAACACTGAGATCCTCTATAAACACAAAACATTAAGGAAGCAGGTAGGCCATGAATAGGAGCAGTTAGTCAACAACAGACTGTAAGAACTCCAGGGTATCTTGCATATCACCATAGAACCTTCATCTGGTGATGGATGGAGATGGGGACAGGGACCCACACTGGAGCACTGGTCTGAGCTCCCAAGGTCCCAATGAGGAACGGAAGGAGGGAGAACATGAGCAAGGAAGTCAGGACCACGAGGGGTGCACCCACCCACTGAGACGGTGGAACTGATCTAGTGGGAGCTCACCAAGGCCAGCTGGACTGTGACTGAAAAAGCATGGGATAAAACTGGACTCTCTGAACATGGCGAACAATGAGGGCCGATGAGAAGCCAAGGACAATGGCACTGGGTTTTGATCCTACTTCATGTTCTGGCTTTGTGGGAGCCTAGCCAGTTTGGATGTTCACCTTCCTAGACATGGACGGAGGAGGGAGGACCTTGGACTTTCCACAGGGCAGGGAACCCTGACTACTCTTTGGACTGGAGAGGGAGGGGGAGAGGAGTGGGGGAAGGGGAAGAAGGGTGGGAGGAGGAGGAGGGAAATGGGAGGCTGGGAGGAGGCCAAAACTTTTTTTTCCCTTTTCTCAATAAAAAAAAAAAATTAAAAAAAAAAGAACTCCAGGGTACATACTTCACAAAATAGCCCAAAAGCAACCTCACAAACATTACAATTCATCCAGAGCCATTTGTTGATGGTAAGTCAGGAATCAGCAACAGCCGAAAGAGAAAGACCGATATGATGAAAATGAATAAGAGACTTGCAAGAAGACAGATAATTCAGGGCACTGAAGTACAATACACATGTATATTACTAATAACTTCAAACTTTTTTAACATTAGAATATTTTTATTAAGAATTTTTAAAATACTGTCTTTTCTCATTTTACATAGATATCCCCATTTCCACTCTCTCCCCTTCTGTTTCCCTCACTTTCCCCACCACCCTACTCCCCTATCCACTTCTCAGAAAGGGTAAGGTTTTCTATGGAGTCAACAAAGTTTAACACTTCAATTTGAGGCATGAGCAAGACCCTCCCTCCTATATCTAGGCTGAACAAGATATCCCCCCCCCCCAAAAAAAAGAATGTGCTCCAAGGTGCCAGTTCAAGCACTATGGATAAATTCTGGTCCCACTGCCAGTGGCCCCCACAGACTTCCCAAGCCTCACAACTGATCCTCATATTCAGTGAGTCTAATTTGGTTTTATGAAGGTTCCCCTGTTATCAGTCCAGAGTCAGTGAGCTCCCACTAGGTCAGGTCAGCTGTTTTTGTGGGTATCATCATGGTCTTGACCCCTTTGCTCATATTTTCACTCCTCCCTCTCTTAGGCTGGTCCCAGGTAGCTCTTCCCAGTGCTTCACTGTAGATCTCTTTATCTGCTTCCATCAGTTTCTGGTTGAAGGTTCAATGATGACAATTAAGGTAATCTTTTGTCTGATTACAGAGGAAGGCCAGTTTATGCATCCTCTCTACTACTGCTTAGAGTCTTAGCTGGGGTCATCCTTGTGGATTCCTGGGAATTTCTCTAGTGCTATATTTCTTAATAGCCCTTTAATGGCTCCCTCAATCAAGACACCTCTTTTCTTTCTCTCCCTCACTGTCCTTCCCCTCTCTTGAGCATCCTGTTCCCTCATGTGCTCCTCCTCCCTCCCCTTCTCCCTTCCCTCCCTTCCCCTTTCCTCCCTTCTTAACTTTCTCAGGAAATCTTGTCCATTTCCCCTTTCCAGGGGGATCCCTGTATGTCTCTCTTAGGGTTTTCCTTGCTACCTAGTTTCTCTGGGATAGAGGACGATAGGCTGGTTATCCTTTGCTTTATGTTTAATACCCACTTATGAGTGAGTACATACCATTTTTCTCCATCTGGGTCTAGGTTACTTCATTCAGGATTATTTTTTTCTGGTTCCATCCATTTGCATGCACATTTAAGGTGTCATTGTTTTTTTTTTTTATTGCTGAGTAGTACTCCACTATGTAAATGTACTACATTTTCTTTAGCCATTCTTTGGTTGAGGGGCATCTAGGTTGTTTACAGGTTCTGGCTATTATGAATAATGCTGCTATGAACACAGTTGAGCAAATGTTCCCGTGTTATGAGTGTGCATCTTTTGGGTATGTGTCCAAAAGTGTTATTGCTGGCTTCTGAGATAGATTTATTACCAATTTTCTGAGAAACTGCCATACTGGATCTTTCAAATGACTAAATTTTGGCTATGACTCTATTTTGTTTTGATGACATAATATGGTATTGTAATTGGGCAAACCATCCGAGCTTAGAGAATTGCAGACACACATTTTAGAGTCTTGGCATCTTTTGGATAGTTAAAACATGGGTAGTTTCATCTTCCCCCATGTTCCAAACCTGCTCTCTGAGGGGTTCTATATGGTGCATTGCCTCACCCTTCAGCACCACTTTCCCCATAATCAAATGTCCTTTTCAAATTTTGCTTTCCTTGCATTGCAAATATTTAAGTGAATCCAATTATTATTATTTATTTTATTTTATTTTATTTTATTTTTTTTATTGAGAAAAGGAAAAAAAGTATCCGCTTCCTCCCAGCCTCCCCTTTCCCTCCCCTTCCTCCCACCCCTCTCCCCCTCCCCCCACTCCTCTCCCCCTTCCTCTCCAGTCTGAAGAGCAGTCAGGGTTCCCTGCCCTGTGGAAAGTCCAAAGTCCTCCCCCCGCCATCCTGGTCTAGGAAGGTGAACATCCAAACTGGCTAGGCTCCCACAAAGCCAGAACATGAAGTAGGATCAAAACCCAGTGCCATTGTCCTTGGCTTCTCAGCAGCCCTCATTGTTCGCCATGTTCAGAGAGTCCGGTTTTATCCCATGCTTTTTCAGTCACAGTCCAGCTGGCCTTGGTGAGCTCCCACTAGATCAGCCCCCTTGTCTCAGTGGGTGGGTGCGCCCCTCGTGGTCCTGACTTCCTTGCTCATGTTCTCCCTCCTTCCGTTCCTCATTGGGACCTTGGGAGCTCAGACCAGTGCTCCAGTGTGGGTCCCTGTCCCCATCTCCATCCATCACCAGATGAAGGTTCTATGGTGGTATGCAAGATGTGAATCCAATTATTTTAAATGCTAGCCCAAATTAGCTGTTCCAAGATATATAAATGTAAGAATTCATTGTTAGACTAAACTTAATATGGTTTTTATGAAGTTGTCTTTGGAAAGGGTAAATTTTTTTAACTAAGAAAATATCATAAGAAGTTGCTAAGCAATTATTGCTACGATGTGTTGTCTATTATTATTTTATTAGTTAGGTTTGTCACAGTTGGTATGTTCTGAACTATCTCCTCCATGACCAAAATGGAGCAGGGCTCTTGGAAAGTCCATTAGAGCTACATCTGCTGTTTGTGAATGAGACTTACATCTCTGCCCTTGCTACTTGGATCGATCCCATTCTTTTCTCAGCACCAGCAGGTCCTTCTCTTAAGTTTCGATTCTCTATTCTTTGTCTAAATAATCTCTAAGCTGTTTGAGACAGGCTTCTTGTTTTCGCTGTGTTGTTTTGTGAAATGTCATATGCACACATGACATTTTGTAGATAATAAAAACAGCAGTGATTATAGGTTGTTGGTAGTATTGTGTTGATATCCCTGCTGGTAACAATACACAGAGATATCACTTGGCATTCCATTGAGTTAACAGAAGCCATTGTGATGATTTCTACTGCTGTTAAGAGCAGGAAGAATATTGATTTTAATCAGAAGAAACAGGGAGAGATTGTTTTGACATGTGTTTTTTGCTTGGTCTTTGAGAATGTCAAGAAGTAATGAAAAGAATAAATAATAATCTGTGTGGGTCTCTTTCAAGAGACCTGTAAGGTTGTTTGAAAATAGTGACCCAAGGATGAGAATTTCACTTTAGAAATGAGATGTTTAATCAGCTACCTCAAAGCAATCTCTTGCATGACTAATAGAAGTTTCTCACTAGAATATTAAACAATGATGATTTTAGTTATATCGATTAAAATAGAAGAAAATGGTTTTATTTGTTCATTTTTAAATGTATGTATTGATTTACTCATTCAACAAATATGCAGTGAGCACATAAAGTGCAGCTGGTGTTGTCTAAGGTCCTGGGCTACAAAACAGAATAAAGCAAGCAGAGTCCTCACTTAGGTAGGAAGCTCTGGGAGCTAAATTGTGGAGTGTTTGAAGAACCACAGGCTGCAAAGATCATCAGAGAAGATAGTGAAGGTGTCAGATGACTGATGGACAAGAGCCACCAAAAGGGAGTGAAATTTTAAAGCTCAAGTGACATAACTTTTCTAGAAGGAGGGAGGGATGCACAAAGCCAAAGCTATTGGTGGTCTCATAAAAAAAAGAATAAGATACGGCAATGGGGCAATTGTTGATTGTCTTGTGACTTGTTCAGAGGAATGTAGGTGCCAAGGCTTTTCTTTGATGGATTAAGAAGGGAATAAAAGCAACAACAACAACAACAAAAGACGGTAGTAAGTTTTGACCATTCTATTCAGGTGGTTTTCTATAAAAAGGAATAATAGTACTGTTGGAATGGTAGCATTAAGTGAATAACTATATAACAAGCATAGTAGCCTGCTGGAGCAGTCTCTAGAAGCATAACCGGAGGGGACATACCACATTAGAAGTAGGAAGTATCTTGGACTGGGGGAATGTTACTTGGGAAAAGGGCTTGGATACCATGTGCAAGCCTCTGGATTTGATTCCTAACCACAGCATTGAAAATAAATAAACCTGTAATTCTCGTTCTTAGTAATGTCTTTGTGTGATTTGGGTATCAGGATAATTGTAGCCTCATAAAAAGAGTTTGGCAATGTTACTTCCGGATCTATTGTGTGGAACAGTTTGAGGAGTATTGGTATTAGTTCTTCTTTGAAAATATTGAAGAATTCTGCACTGAAACCAACTGGCCCTTGGATTTTTTTTTGGGGTTGGGAGACTTTTGATGACTATTTCTATTTCTTTAACAGATATGAGTCTATTTAATTTGCTTATCTGGTCTTGATTTAATTTTGGTAAGTGATATTTATCTAGAAAACTGTCCAATTCCTTTAAGTTTTCCAATTTTGTGGAGTACATATTTTTGAAATATGAACTAATGATTTTTTCTGGATTTCCTCCATGTCTGTTGTTATGTTCCTCTTTTCATTTCTAATTTTGTTAATTTGGATATTCTCTCTTTGCCTTTTGGTTAGTTTGGGAAAAGTTTTGTCTATTTATTTGATTTTCTTGAAAAAACAACTATTTGTCTCATTGATTCTTTGTATTTTTTGTTTCTATTTTGTTGATTTCAGCTCCAATTTGATTATTTCCTGCCATCTAGTCCTCCTGGGTGAGTTTGCTTCTTTTTGTTCTAGAGTTTTCAGGTGTTCTGTTAATTTACTAGTGTGGGAGTTTTCCAGCTTCTTTATGTAGGCATTTAGTGCTATGAATTTTCCTCTTAACACTGCTTGATAAAGGTCTTGGAGTGAGTAGGGATACAAGGATTATACCTAAACATAATAAAGGCAATATACAGCAAGCCAACAACCAATATCAAACTAAATGGAAAGAAACTCAAAGCGATCCTACTTAAATCAGGAACAAGACAAGGTTGTCCATTCTCTCCATATCTATTCAACATAGTACTTGAGGTTCTAGCTAGAGTAATAAGACAACAAAAGGAGATCAAGAGGATACAAATGGAAAAGAAGAAGTCTAACACTCACTATTTGCTGATAATATTATAATTTACATAAGGAACCCCAAAAATTCTACCAAAGAACTTCTACAACTTATAAACATCTTCAGTAATGTATTAGGATACAAGATTAACTCGAAAAAAAATTAGTATCCCTCCTTTACATGGATGATAAATGGGCTGAGAAAAAAAATCAGAGAAACATCACCCTTCACAATAGCCACAAATAGCATAAAATACCTTGGGGTAACTCTAACCAAACAAGTGAAAGACCTGTATGACAAGAACTTTAAATCTTTGAAGAAAGAAATTGAAGAAGACACCAGAAAATGGAAAGATCTCACATGCTCTTAGGTAGGTAGAATTAACATAGTAAAAATGGCAACCTTACCAAAAACAATCTACAGATTCAATGCCATGTCCATCAAAATCCCAGTAAAATTTTTCACAGACCTTGAAAGAACAATACTCAACTTCATATGGAAAAGCCCAGGACAGCCAAACAATCCTGTACAATGATGGAACTTCTGGAGGTATCAATATCCCTGACTTCAAACTCTACGGCAGAGCTACAGTACTAAAAACAGCCTGGTATTGGCATAAAAACAGACAGGAGGACCAATGGAACCAAATTGAAGACCCAAATATAAGTCCACACATTTTCGAACACCTGATTTTTGACAAAGAAGCTAAAAATATAAAATGGAAAAACAAAAACAGAGAGCTCTCAACAGAAGAATATAAAATGGCTGAAAGACACTTAAAGAAATGCTCGCATCCTTAGTCATTAGAGAAATACAAAGCAAAACAACTCTGAGATTCCATGTTACACCTGATGATATCTTATGCTGGAGAGAATTTGGGGTAAAGGGAACATTCCTCTATTGTTGGTGGGAGTGCAAACTGGTACAGCTGCTGTGGATGTCAGTATGGTGATTTTTCAGAAAATTAGGAAACAACCTACCTTAAGACCCAGCAATACCACTTTTGGGTATATATCCAAAGGATGCTCAATCATGCCACAAGATCATGTGCTCAACTATGCTCATAGCAGCATTGTTTGTCATAGCTAGAACCTAGAAACACCCCAAATTCCCCTTGATAGAAGAATAGATAAGGAAAATGTGGTACATTTATACAATAGAGTACTACACAGCAGAAAAAATGATGTCTTGCAATTTGTGAGTAAATGGATGGATCTAGAAAACATATTGAGTGAGGTAACCCAGACCCAGTAAGACAAATATCCTATGTACTCACTTATAAGTGGCTTTTAGACATAAAACAAACAAACAAAAAAGCAGCCAACAATTCACAATCCCAGAGAACCTAGACAACAAAGAGGATCTAATGTACATGGGAAGTAGAAAAAGACAAGATCTCCTGAGTAAATTAGGAGCATGAGGACCATGGGAGAGGGGAGAAGGGGTGGGCAAGGAAGAAAGGGAAGCAGAAAAAACATATATCTCAACCCAAAGATTTTCCCAGTCAGAGGGCCAGCTGGAGTCCTGCAGCAGCACTGGAACCTACAGATACTTTCTTTGATGTGGTCAGGGATTGTTGCAATTTATTGGTCCTGGCCTGGGTTCCCTTAGTTCTTACATTGAATGCTCATAGGTTTTAGATTCAAGCCTTCTGCTGAGCAGCTGTAAATGATAATGTTTACTTATTCCTAAGTTCTATAGGATTTCTGGGGGACAAAAATTCTTTCCTTGAGGCTCACCCTAAAGGAAGCTAGTATTGAAAACGTGAGTCTTGGGCAGTAAGAGAGGTGATGGTCAGGTGTAAGAGGGCTTCTCTAAATACTTTCCACCTGTCCCTTTGCCCTCCACCTCCTCCCTCCATCTCTTCTCCTGCTTTTCCTCCTCATTCCATTCTTTCTTCTTTTCTTCCCTAATATATAATAACACAGAGTTTTCTATGTTGTTCGGAATGTAATTGAAAGGAAAAGTCACTGAAAGAAATGCACAGAATGAATTATGTTCAGAAAGGGAGAGGATTCAGGGTGAGTGGAGGGCGTGGCTTCTGAAAGAACTAAACTGTTCATCTGTACTAAGGAGAGACTGAATTTGAAATCAAGAATGTTATATATGTAAATTGAGATTAGACTTTCTTTTAGAACAAGTTCAAGTTTCTCAGTGAACCATGAACTTGCTTTGAGAGCAAACGAGAGAGAAACGAGCTTGGGAGTAGTTGTAATCGTCTATAAGTAACAACTATGTTTTCTCAGAGAAAAAAATTCCATTGACTATGTACCCTTAATAAAGATTCTGCCTCTCTCTTTCTAAAGATTTGGTTTTGTTGGTTTCTAATGGACAGTCTAGGTTAAATCCGTTTAACTATTGACTTAATTTCTTTGACCCACCCCAACAGGAAAAATATTCAATTTTTAAGTGTTTCATTTTTAAGTGATTTGAGACATGTTATATTATTCTATATATTATAGAGAAATATATATTTGGTGGTGGCATGAAATGTGTATAAAGAGGGCTATACTAAATGAACATATAAATGTTTAAAATTTACTAACGTTCATATGAGTCACAGCAGGAAAAGCATAACATTTGAAATTGTATCTTCATTGCATTCTGAGGGTATGGGATGATTGTATATCCTAATCGTCTAGAACTGAGGCATGCAACCAGTTATCATATTAATTAATATTTTTGTATTTGGGTCTTAGACAATTACATTAAATTATAACAAAATAAGTCAGGCAAACTCTACTTATAATCTAGATGGACCAAGAAGTTAGCTACTCTAGCAAAATCATGATTCCTGAAAAAGCAAAAATATCCTATTTTAAAAATGAATAAAGGTCTACTTCAAGATAAATAAAGATAATAACTGTATTCTCTGGCAATGATTTGCTGAGCTTTACCATAGAGGTCAAGTTAAGGTTGCACTAATTGACTTCTGTAGGATTTTTCAATTACAAAATTGGTGACCCATTTGCATGTGTTATCAACATACAGGATGCGGTATACCATGTTTCCAAACAATGTCTAGCTCTTTTCTCCAAAACAGCCTTGCCTTATTTGCTGTGGCAATGCCTCTGCCTTTCTACGCACTTGAAGACAGGGTCCTAGGAATTGACGACCATGTGCGTTTGTCTGCCTTAGTTATACTTTGGTAATAGTTGACACAAGGGTCCAACTACCTTGATGTTTACTTTTTTTTTTTTGATTAATGACTTCAGGCCATGAAAGGGATAGCCACTGAACTATGGTCCCTGAATCTGCAACATAACCTCCAGCAACAATATCCTCCAATCCTAGCACTCAAGAAGTGGAGGTAGGCTGGCCTAGAACACATTGTGTAGCATTCTAGGCCTCGATTGGCCATGAATTGGAAGTAGTCCTTTGACCTCAGCAATCTTTCCTTTTTAAGTTAGTCAGCTTTGCTTTGCAATAACACAATGCCTAAGTGAAAACAGTTGAACAAAGATCATGGTCTCAGATCACTGTCAGTTGGCCCTGCTGTTTTTAGAGTCATCATGATGAGGTGTGAAAGAGGAAAGCTGCCTACTTCAGAGGGGAATGAAGATGGAGCGAGGTGGTGTAGGAGGGTTTTCTGTCTATGTGTTACTTCCATTGGTTAAATAAAGAAGCTGCTTTGGCCTTTCGATAGGCCAGCCTTAGGTGGGTGGAGTAGACATAACAAAATGCTGAAAGGAAGAAGGCAGTGTGGCAGACGCCATGACTCTCCTCTCCGAGACAGATGCTGGTTAGACTCATGCCGGTAAGCCACAGTCAAGTGGCAATACAGATTATTAGAAATGAGAAATGCATTAGATCAACATGTGAGAGTTAGCCATTAAGGGGCTGGAGATAAAGGGCCAGGCAGCAATTTAATTAATACAGATCTCTGTGTGATTATTTCAGGCATAAGCTAGCCAGGCAGCAGGGAGCTGGGTGACAGGAAGCGGCCTGCAGCTCAAATTTACTACAGGGAGGGAGAACGAGACAAAGGGAGATAGAACCAGAGAGAAGAAGGGCTATGGAGGGTGGGAGAGAGGGATAAGGAATTACATACCAGGTGCCATGAAGAACATATAGCCTTTAAAGCAAGCTGGAGAGTGTAGAGCCAAGCTTAATTTCTCCTACAGCCTTTCCCTCAGCCATCCCAGTGTTCAAAGAAAACCAGACATGACTGAATATCCATGTCAGTTCCAGGATTAGAACAAGTGAAGAAATTGTTGCTTCATGAAATCCTTCTTGACCCCTCCAAGTCTCTTGTGCCTAGAAAGAATTCTTTCCTATCTGTCTTTGTTTTCCTGAGTTCTTTTGGTAGCTCTTTGGATATAGAATTGGTCCCTCTCTTTCTTCTTGTGTCCTTTCCTTCTTTTTATGAAAATGTTTTGTGCAAATAAACTGAAGGAAAAAGAGAGAAAAATGAAGTATAGGGGAAAGAAAGGACAAACATCAAGAGATAGTTGACCTTCTGTTTCCCTGACATTCAGCTGGAATACTGGTTTTCTCACTGTGAAAAGTGTCTCTGTGTTTCTTAGATAGTAAGTCTCTTGGGCAGAAACCATTTCTCTGCTTGTCTTGGGATTGTGCCAAGGACAGTGTGAATATCCCATAAGGAGTGATGCCCACATTTTCATTTATTTTTTAATTTAAAGGTTCTTTCTGAAATGTGAATTAGACAAGAAGGAGAATACCTTCTTTCAAGTCAGATCGATTCAAGTTATAAATATTGATGAGAAAAGAGATTCGGGATTCAGTTATTGTTTCCATGTCAACAAAAGGACAAAGGTGATATGGCTTTCTTTTAAAATTTTCCTGTTTTTTTTAGCATTAATAAAAAAGCCTCTTTTTCTATGTGGCTATTTAATGCACTTATTTAAACAAGACCTTTATCTTACAACTTTATGGACATCCAACATTTAACCCAAAGGAACCTGACATTTGAGCTGAAATGCATGGTGTGACAAGGACACTTGAAAAGCCACGGCTGCCACATTCTTCAAAGACCTACTTTCAAGTTCTTATGATCCTTTCTCAGACATTAGACCTTTGGATCCAAACACGGTGTTTTGTATTTTAAAAATGCTAATTAGACTATTCGTCAATGCTCATTAAATGAAAAGTCATTTATTTTGTCATGAAATATGAATTATGGATCATACAATTAGTTTACTAGATCATTTAAGTTATATTTTGAAAGAAGTCCATAGTTAGTTTAATCAGTGAATTTTGGTGCTTTTAGTTAAAATTGATCAGTTAAGGTAATGGCTATCTGAATACAGAATCAGCTTGCACTCCATTTAGTATTGATTCAGTTCCTCATAATTTCCACCAAAAGTGGTCCATCAAATCCAACTTTGCTTTTATGCTGTCACAGAAAAAAGTCAGTGACAACTGTTTTTTTTCAGAATGATTAACCGCTCTTGAATAGCACAAAAATTTAATTGCATGTTTCCACAAGAATTTTATAGAAGAAAATCGACTAAATAAGTTTACTTTTAGAGTTGCTGCAAAAGACAACATCTTTGGCAAACCATATGTAAACATTATGCTACGATGTGGGGTACCTAGGAGAAGCAGACTGCCAAAGATTTTCAGCTAGGAATCTGAATTCCAACAAGTATAATAAAATATATGTACTTTTTAGGGGGAAAAGAAGTTTTGTTCCTTTTGTAAAATCCCCAACTGCATGTTCTTTTCCTCTTTTAAGTAACTAGTATAATGCCACACTGCCTTTCCATTAAACACTGTCTTCTGCATAGCTTGGGGAACCAATTGGGAGGGATTGGAAGTTTATGAGGCACATTCAGGGACGAGATCAGTCATATTAGGAAAAACCTGGCTAAGGCTAGGATCTGGGCTCCAAAGCAGCTGAGGCTGTTAGTTCAGGCAGGAGATAGAGGGTGTGTCTGAAATATGGCTGTTGTGGAGCTGCAATAATCTTTCTGAACAAATGTTAGTTGAGGTTGATAAAGACTCTAGGTGAGCAGATGCAACTGGTCAGGCAAAAGGGAGGAGGTCATCAAACGCGCCAGCAACAGATAGGGGTAAGAGCCCTCGGTAAGAAGGTGAAGGAATGACTCAATTAGAAATACTGAGTGGTCCAGAATCCTGTGCATGGAGATTTATACTTGAGAAGCAGCGTTCCTCATAGCAAGATGGGATTTATTGCATTGAGGAGTGAGGGGCACATAGCATATGTAGATCTCAAAATGTAAACCACTAGCCCACTTGGCTATGAGGAGATCAGTAGAGAAGCATACAAGGACATACTTTAGAAGGCTATGTAGTTTCAATGACTATTATTCTTGGATACTATAGACTCTTTAAAGTGTACTCTTTTGTGTAGTTATAAATTACTAATATGCGTTAGGAACTTGAAGTGTTTTAGCCAAGCAATGTGATAAAGAAGATTAGCTCGTTAGTTGAAGACACAGGTTACTAATTACCACCTGGCAACTCTGCCCTCAAGTCTCCAACGCAAAGTTCCTTTTCTAAAATGAGACTGATAAGGTCTTCTTTATCAGGTGTTGAGATTTAAACTCAATAATACTATTAACTGGATTGTTTTGTTTGTTGCTATCTAGTTTCTTGAGTTCTTTATATATTTTGGAAATCAGTCCTCTTTGGGATGTGGGGTTGGTAAAGATCTTTTCCCATTTTGTAGGCTTCTGTTTTGTCCTATGATTGTGTCCTTGTCTTATAAAATCTTTTTTAATTTAATGAGGTACCATTTATTAATTGTCAGTCTTAGCGCTTGTGCTATTGGTGTTCTATTCAGGAAGCTGTCTCCTGTGGCAATGCATTCGAGATTATTTTCCACTTTCTCTACTATCAGGTTCAATGTATTTGGATTTATATTGAGGTCTTTGATCCAATTGGACTTGGGTTTTGTACAAGGTGATGGATATGGATCTTTTTGCAACCTTCTAATTGCCAACATTAATTTAGAGCAGCATCATTTGTTGAAGATACTCTGTTTTTCCAATTGTATAATTTTGGTGTGTGGATTTATGCCTGGGCGTTAGATTTGATTCCATTGATCCACCTGTCTGTTTTTATGCAATACCATGGGGTTATTATTACTATAGCTCTGTAGTAGAGCTTGAAATCACGGAAGATGAAAGATACTTTGGAAGTTATTTTATTGTATAAAATTGTTTTAGCTATCCTGGTGTTTTTTGTTTTTTTTCATATGAAGTTGAGTATTATTCTTTCAAAGTTTATAAAGATTTGTTTTTAGAATTTTTACTGAGAATTACATTGAGGAATCCTGTAGAAGAGGATAAGAAAGAAATGTAGAGCCAGATGGGTCAAGGACACCACAAGAAAACTCACAGAAAACAAGTAACCTGGGCTCCCAGAGGCTCACTGAGACTGAACTGACAACCAGGGTTCCTAGATGGGACCTACTTAGGTACTTTGCATATATGTTACAGTTGTGTAGCCTTGTGCTCTTGTGGAACTCTTAACATTAGGAACATTGCTTGTCTCTGACCCTTTTACAGGCTTTTGGGACCCTACTCCTCCTATTTAGGACTCCACTCCTCATATTGTGTTGCCTTGACAAGCCTTAATACATGGGGAAGTGCTTAATGTTATTGCAACTTGATATGCCATGTTTTGCTAATACTCATGGGAGACCTGCTAATAAACAGGAAAAGAAAGAGGAGTATGATTGGGGGGTGGGAGAAGAGTGGGGGATGAAGGGGAGGGCCTGGGATGGAAGGAGAGGAGGGCGAGGAAACTGTGGCCAGGATGTAAAATTTAAAAAAAATAATGAAAAAGAAAGACTACTAAACACCTAATGTGTTGTCCCTGGTTTACATTGATACCTCAAGAAATTGTCATTACTTGAGGCCATCTCTTGGCCTTTGGTAAATTTCCAGTGACCATGAGTTAATTTAAGGCAGTACTAGCAAGAATTCTATATATAGGTCAGAGCCCAGATTGGACAATAAATATAGGTCAGTAAGGAAAACATCTCCTCACTTTATTGTAGTGAAAATAGGCTATTTTCAAAATCCCTCTTATCTTCAGAAACTGAACTTTGAGTAAATCTAGCAGCCAAGTTAACAGTAGGTCTTGAAACCGTTTAAAATGATGTTCTCAGACAGTTTCCCCACTGTAGATTCAGCCTGCTTAAATCTAACTGGCTTTAAAGAAAGCAATGTAACCAACCTTGATACAGCTTGGACTTTCCCTGTAACTAGCTTTTACAGCCTAAGATAAATACATAGATTTAATCTTATTAAATACTCTTCCATGTCCCTGACCCCCAGAAGAGTGTGTGTGTGTGTGTGTGTGTGTGTGTTGTGGTAATCATTTGCTGAAAGCATCTAACAGGTTGAAAATAACCTTAAAAGATATCTACCATGAATGTTGGAAGCAACATATGGATACAGGTTGGTAACATCTGCTTGGAGCTTTTGCGTGGTATTCTGGGGTCTGTAAGGTAGCTACTTCTTGTGTAAAACTGTTAGAAATTTCTGTAAATAAAAGTTCTTATTTCTTTCCCATACCACATTTCTGTGCTCTTGTGTAAACACAGAGCAAGCCCTTTGTTCTTGACAGACAACAGAGATAGACAGACACCAGAGACAGCACTGACAGCAGCCAGGCCATAGACTACAGAATGCAAACATAAAGAAGACACAGGGAAAGAAGTGGAGAATTCATATTTGGGCTCACTTTTCATCTAAACTCGTTCAGAAGAAAAAAACATCTTTTCATTCTGTAATGTGGGGTTGACCCATATTTTGTGTGATACAATGGAATTCTTGGTGAGGTTTTGAGTGTGTTGGTCTAACTGGGAGCTGAGCTGGAGTTTTTCTATTGTGATTGTTGTCTGTACTACTTGGAATTCAGATGCCTTTCTCTTTGGGATGCTTTGGTCTGTGTGGACTGCAGGATCTGAAACACGATAGACATAGAGAATAGTCTATGTTTCTGCTCAGCCCTCAGTGTTCAGTCATCTGTGAACTCCTGTATCACACAAAGTGTGCTGTCTTCCCAGGAGCTTCACTGTGCAGTCAGCCTCCGTCTTAGGCTGATCTGCTGAGTCTGGATCTCAGCTCAGGGCTTTCTGAGCCCTTTTCCTTTTTTACTGGAAACCAACTCTGCCTTTTAAATGTGAAAGGTCTTGACTAGGAGGGGGGTTTGTCTAGGCTTTTCTGTGTGTTAGAAAAATCCTCCTTTTGTAGCCCTAGTCCTTTAGGAGCAGAAGATGTTGCTGCTTCTCCACATGTGGATACATGTTCTTCTGGCTTGCCATACCAACTTTCTCCCAGCAGTGGGAGGATATTTCTTGCTCTGAGGGAAGGGTGTGGGGAAGCCCTTAGGACGGCTTGTCTTTCCAGAAGAATCGTTGGCTTCCACAGGCACGCACACCTCGGCTCACTAGGGGTGCTCTGTCTTCTGCCCTTTCTGACATTTGTGGTTTTAAATGGTAAATACATCTCAATTATTCCGAACGGTCACTTTGGTTTTTAATATGCTGCTAAAATTGTCTCTTCTCCGGCTCTGTCAAAAGTGAAACAGCTTCCGTGTCCTGTTCCCTTCGGGGAGCCCGTCACTGGCTGGGATTCATTTCATTTGTTGGCCTAGTAGCTTCGATTTTCTGGCTGACTCATAACATGCTATGATTTTGTGAATGTTCTGTCTTCATTTTCTTTTCTTTTTCGTGTTGACAGAAATGATGTCTTTAAGTGATGCTATTTTGTAGCTTTCTTCATCCTTGGTGAAAGTCACTTCAATAACTGAGACTTTTTGGCAGTTAATAAGAGGTAACTGGTCCAAGCTTTCATAGCCAGGAAGTAGCACTGAGCTCCCAAAATTCACTCTCCTCTTTTCTCCCTCATTGAATTATTGAGCTCATCACAGACCTGGAACGATGCTGGTGAATTATATAAGATTCCTAACTAGACGTTAAGAACACTTTAGGTTTATGCTTAGTACCTAATTGAATCTTCATAGTGTTGTAATTTATATGTTGTTAAGGTCTCCAGTTTACAGGTGAGAAAATCATGATTTAATAGCTTAAGCTGGTAAAGCAATGAAGATGAAGCTCAAACCTGCTTCAAGTTTTTGAAAATTCCACATCCACACATCAATTTAAATTAGACAGAGCCATGTGCATTACTTAAGTGCTACATTTATTCCCGAAAGGATAAAAATTATTTAAGAAGAAGTTTAGTTCCTCAATTGGAAAGCTAATTAGTGAAAAATAGCATTTAACACAAAGGATATTAGTTCTGGAGGTAGCTATAGCTATTGATACAATTATTTTCTTAGATTAAAATGAAAGGAATGATCTTATACTATTATTTTACCAAATAAATTTTGCTGTTTTGGTAGTAAGCAAATAATGCCAACATATTGAGAAATAACATTTCTTTATATGTGGGACAACACCGTTACTGGAGAACAAATTAGTATTTTATTAATATCATCACTTACACATGCCATTTTAGCAACCCACATAAATGATGCATTGTAAAGATTGCTCTTTGGGCTGACGAGGGAGGGGGACTTGACTGGGGGGAGGGGGAGGGAATTGGGTGGTGGGGAAGAGGCAGAATCTTTAATAAATAAATAAATATATATAAAAAAAGAAGCACACAGCATTCATCTGAAAGACAAAGCCAACATTGATCCTGAACTTGCACACATTAGGAATCATAGGATTTGAATCATAGGATTCAAAGCTGGTGCGAGTGGATGGTTTGTTTATGTCAAGCATCTGAGCTGGCACAAGTTCTAGGAGGATGTTCTTTCAGTGTGTGCTTTAAGTGACCTGCAGTTCATTCCTTGTTTAGGTCCAAAGTCAAGCAAAGAGAGGTGGTAAAGTATTGTGTTGAGCTTAAAGATGGGAGGTCTCCTCTGCTAACATGTCAACATTCTGATAAGTTTCAGTCCAAGATCCTAGATGTAATTAGGATCTGGACGCATATAATAAGAGGTTAAGTGAAGAATAAACCCTGTTTGCCTTGAAATATATTTTAAAGTATCTAAATTTTTGCTGCTGATGTCCCTTGCAGGTTTAGTACATTGTTTCTTGATGAGGCCTGGAAAATTTATCTTTTATTTGGAAAGTGGGTGGAAACATCAGGCCAACAGACATTGGCTTACAAAAATGATGACGTGGCAAGGCTAGGGCTGTGGTCAGACTGAGTATAAATAATAAACAGAGCAAGAAAGATACAAGGGAAATAACACTTTCTCGAGGAGAAGGTGATCCTGTTGGACATGAGGACATTGATTATCAGAGAGAAGTGAAGGTACTAAGGCTAATGGGTGGCAACTGTTTTAACATTTCCCACAGATGTAGAGAATATACTCAGAAACATCCATGAACACCAAACCAGTGAGGGCACACAATTTATAAAATGGCCACATGGCCACACTATTCTGGAAGCAATGAGGTGCAAAAAGAGTATTTTCTTATTTAAGTAGTCTTTATGTTTGGGGATATGTTGGTACAGGAGGGAAAATGTCAATATCCACAAAAGGAACAGGGAATCCCACCAAATGCTATAGAAAAACATTTTAGTTTGGTTCCTAGAATCAAATCATTAAAACCAAATTCCATTGATGTGGTATTAAATGAAATGTTTCCTAGAAAAAGAATCAAGAAAAGTTTGGATGAAGGGAAGGTGGGATGACATCTTTCAAAGGAAGAAGCAAAAGACAAAGGGTCTTTTTCCCTGGGACAGGGATTCTCTACAGTGAAGGCCAGTGATCAGTGAAGATAGGATATTGAGGACAGGATGGGATTGTGGCCTCTGTTGCTCATATCTCTCTTTTCCTGTTCTTTAAATGTTGGTAATGCCTTGGTCTATAACTTCAAACTCTTTTTATTTTGCAGAATTTCCCCAGAGATGCAGACTCTCTCAAGATTTCAGTTGTGAAGGACGTGTTGACAGTGTTTCATATCTAGCCAAATTTCCATGCATCGCCTACAGGTTGGTGTCTCTAACTTCTTATCAGTTTCATCATTTGAATATCTTCCTACCAAGACTAAGAAATTCCAGTCTGAGTTTGTAATCTCTTCAGAAACTCCTTCTATAATCTTGTCTACCCTACTTTATTACCCGGGTACACACATATTATACTTTGTGCTTTGATTGCTGAGCTTGGGAAAGAAGGATAAAATATTTTCAGGAGTGTGTGGATTGGTTTTACATCAATTTGACACAACCTGCAGTCATCCCGGAAGAGGAACCTGAGGTGAGAAAATCCCCTATCAGCTTGACCTATAGGTAAACCTGGCCCTTTCTTAATTGATAATTGATATGGAAGGGCCCAGCCCACTGTAGGTTGTGACACCCTGGGTTGGTGGTCCTGGGTGGTAGAAGGAACCCAACTGAGAAAGCCAGGAGGAGCAAATCGATCAGCAGCTTTCCTTTCTGGCCTCTGCTTCAGTTTCTGTCTCAGGTTCCTGATTGAGTTCCTGCCCTGACTCTCCTCCCTGATAAACTGTGAATGAGATATAGGCGCTAAAATGAATCCTTTCCTCCCCAAGTTTCTATTGATTATGGTGTTTTATTACAGCAACAGAGCGTTAGGTATACAAGGATTTACCTTGAAGCAAAAAAGCAAGTAAGTTCATATAAAACTCTAAGAGTGATGCTTAGCAGGCAATAAGTAGTCCCTCCCCCGACTACTATTGTCAGACACATCCCATTAGGCTTATTCCAACATTAAGTGGTCACATAGCTATCGCATATATGGCTCTTTATGACCTGCTTTCAATGTCACGGATCATTCACTACCTTAGTCCAAATGATGGTTAATTTTTGGCACCATGGTGAAAACTGTGATAAACTGGAAAATACTCTCCTTATCTCCAATTTCGCTTCTTTCTTCTCCGACTCCCAAATGTCACTACTGTAATATTTTTGGGGCTACCTGAATGAAATGCTTCAGGGAACAAACATCATATTCTTAAGGAATCAAGATCCCCTTGAGCAGCATTTTCTCCCTCTTCCTTGGCTAATGGTTCCATTGTTTACCTCAGATTCATATTGCCCCAGACATAAGAAATACTCTACATCCTCTACATTCTTGCAGACACAATTCCTCCCATCACACTATTCTTCCTATGTATGATCTTTTCCAGCCTAGTCTAAACTGAGTGGTAGCTCTAGAGTTGGGAGGAAGGGATGGAGAGACAGCTTAGCCATTAAGAGCATGTGCTGTTCTTACAGAGGACTTGAGTCTGATTTCTAGTATTCAGATTGGTGAAAAGCATTCATAACTCATGTTTTGGGCAACCCAATGTCTCTGCCTCCCACTGGCATCTGAACATATGCACATACACGTACATGCCCCCCTCACATATACATTCTTTAAAGCAATAGACATCAAACTTTTAAAAAGAAAGAGAAGAATCGGCAGAAAATAGCACAGTTAAAGTAAGAAACTCGAGAGGCATTTAATATTGGGATTATTTATAAAGCTGTGTTTGAGATGAAGGGGAACAACAAAGATAGATTAGGATGCTAGCACAAGCAATATCTGGGCACCATTCTTAGCTTTTCTCCTGGGAGCGAGTAGAGCCTGTGATTTCCCCTTACAAGGGACATGGCCTGTGGCATGGCCTGCAGTTTCCTCTTGATGGGGAACTGGGGCTAAATACTCTGTTCTGCGTTCTTGCACTCTCTCGCTGCCTTCTCCCACTGACAGTGCCCAATCTGGAAGTAGAACTTACAGCTGTTGAAGCTGCCTAAAGTCTGCCTCCTGGGAGCACTAAGCACTCTGTGGAGGATAGAAAGGGGCCCTGAAGGACAACTGAAAGACACCACCCCAGATCTTCCAACAGAAGGATGGACCCCAGGACACACTTTCCTTATAACACTCCACGTTCTGTGCTGATCACAGATACTTTGTGATAAATAAGGAAGCCAGACCACAGGGGCTGGCTTTAAAGTTCCTTAGCCTTTCTGTCAGAAATACGATACTCTAGCTACATAAATGAATGATGAATGAATGAATGAATGACATCACAGTGAGGTCTCTACCCCAAAAAGTAAAACGCTAATTATTGATTTCACCTGCTGAAACTCCAGGTTTGTGCTTCAAATCTGGATTTTTTTCCTTTTTCTAATTCATATCCCTATCACTTGTGTGTGGCATGTAAATGAATACAAGTGTATGCATGTGTTGTCTACTTTATAATTTTAATAACTGGCAGTGGGTCAGGCAAATAACAGACAATTCACAAGCTTTAGATAAATATGAGAAAGCTATTTCGCTGAGAAAATGATTCCCGTTTAGTCATATATTCATTCGATTTAACCCCATGCTGATATTAGTTATGCAGTGAAAATAGTGTTTTAATGACTCTTCAGAAAATGTTTACCACGGGAAGAAATACTGTGTGACTGGTATAGGCTCAGAAGTAATTTGTCTTTCTGTGCACTTGTGGCTCTTTCTGGCATCACACCTATGTGCTCCAAGACAGACACTGCTGTGGAACAGGTGCAAGAAGCTGTATATAATTCACATGGAAATCAAGACTTCAGAACACACAAAGTCATCAAAACATAACAGAATGATCACCATTCAGTCCTATTAAATGGCATGACTGAGCCTGCAATTAAAGATAGCTGAAAAATATGAAGAGTTAATACTGTGATTCTGCATCTTGTTGAATTTTTAAAGGAAGTGCTGTTCAATGACCAAGTTAAATCTCTTGTGACAAGAAGAGCAAGCTTCTGAGAATTTGAAGGCAATGTATTTTTTTAAAAAAATAAATTAGGAAACTGGTTTTTAAAGAGTTGGTTGCCGTGACAGAACCTATATTTAGATTTGTAATTCTGAAATTATTTTGTCACATTGTTCTCTGTCCTAAGAGAAAGCGCTCATGGAATAAGATGTCATCCAAAATTAGAACTGACTACATGGCCCAGCAGATAGAGTTACTTGCTGCTAAGCTTGATGACCTGAATTCAATCCCAGGAGCCTACACTAGCCTGTAGAAGCATTGCACAGACACTCGAAAATTGTCCTCTGACCTCCACACATGTCCAGTGGCACCCAAGTATTGACTGAGGTTTCTGTCCTGCCCGGTTCCCACAGTTGTTAAGTCCCAAAGAAATCACACAGAGGTCCACTTTAATTATAAACTGATTGGCCTAGTATTTCAGGCTTCTTATTAACTCTTATAACTTATATTAGCCCACGAATTATCTCTGTGTTAGCCATGTGGCTTGGAACCATTTTCGGCGAGGCAGTCACATCTTGCTTGCTCTGTGTCTGGCTTCCTCTGTGTCTGGGTGATGACTGCAGACTGAATCTTTTCTCTTCCCAGAATTCTTGTTGCTCCACGTCTGCTTCCTGCCTGGTTGCCCCACCTCTACTTCCTGCATGGCTACTGGCCAATCAGCATTTATTTAAAATACAAGTAACAAGGTACAGACCATTGTCCCACATTTTGGCACACACCTTTAATCCCAACACTTGGGAGGCAGAGGCAGGCAGATCTCTGTGAGTTCAAGGACAGCCTCATTGACAGAGTGAGTTATGAGACAGCCAAAGATACACAGAGAAACCCTGTCTCAAAAAGCCAAAAATTAAAAATAAAAATAAAAGAAATAGAGGTTAAAATAAAACCTTGTAAGTGGTGTGGGTCACTTCTGTATTCTGTCAATTATCTTTTAAATAAACACTGATTGGCCAGTAGTCAGGCAGGAAGTATAGCTGGGACAACAAGACAGGAAGTAGAGGTGGGTCAAAGAGAAGAGGAGAATTCTGGGAAGGAGGAAGCCCATTCCTCCCCAGTCCTGTCCCAACCACAGAAGGAAGAAGATGTGATTGCCCTGCTGAAAAAGGTACCAAGCCATGTGGCTAACATAGATAAGAATAATGAGTTAATATAATTTATAAGAGTTAATAAGAAGCCTGAGCTAATGGGCCCATTAGTTTTTCTTTAATATAGACCTCTGTGTGATTTCTTTGGGGCTAAATGGCTGTGTGGCCTGGTGGGAGGACAGAAACCCAGACAACACATGTAAAGATAGAAAATACACAGGGAGTCTGGATACTGTATGTTATTGTATTATCTTTAAATTGTTTAATAGCTGAGGAAGGAACAAAAGCTGCTAAAATGTTTGATTATAAATGCTGCTGGATTAATACAACATATATATTTCGAAAATGCCTTGACTTCAAAGTTTAAGTCAAAAGGTATGTTGCTTTGGAGAAGAGGTTTTGCTTCTGTTTCCACAGGAAATAAGAGACTATTGATTCATTCTGGATTAAAACAAAAATTAATGTTTCATCAAGGAAGATCCCCCTGAGAAATGTCTGATAGGAGTGGATGGCCCAGATGTCTGAGTTCAACATCCAGAACAGCCTCAATACTACTGGCTAAGATGATCAAGTCCCAGAGAATATTCCTGTCAGGACTTGACCATAATTCTCAATTTTCTTTAGGTCTCTATAAGGTTATCAGTATCCCCAATCAGCAGGAAGTAGCCTGGAAAATACACCTACATTCCCCAAAAATGGATTATGGATGTTTGCCTTTGTTTAGAATGTTGGTTACAAGTCGTTATGAATAATAGGCAGTAGAAAAGCTATGCAAAAGAGATTTGATTCAGAGTTCTTGTTTAAAAAAAAAAGGAGGAAGTGGTGTGGGACAATGGTCTGTACCCTGTCACTTGTATTTTAAATAAACCCTGATTGGTCAGTAGCCAAGCAGGAAGTATAGGCAGGACAACCAGGCAGGAAATAGAGGTGGGGCAACAAGAATTCTGAAAAGAGGGAAGTTTCAGTCTGCAGACGTCACTCAGACACAGAGGAAGCAAGATGTGACTGCCTTGCCTAAAAAGTACCGAGCCATGTGGCTAACACAGACAAGATTTGTGGGCTAATATAAGTTATAAGAGTTAATAAGAAGCCTGAGATACTAGATCAATCAGTTTATAATTAATGTAGACCTCTGTGTGATTTCTTTGGGACTTAATGACTGCAGAAACCAGGCAGGACAGAAACCTCAGTTAACAAACAAACAAATAAATAAAGATAGGAAGTAAGGTACTTCATAGCATTTAAAGTGGAGTAATATGTTCTGGAGACAGCCAGGTATCCTGTTACAGTATACAGTGAATTGTTTATTAAGAGTTTGAATATGGGGATCCACATCAATTTATAAACTATGAGGTAACCAAAATCTCTGCTAAGAGAATCTTGTGAACTTGTGGTTGTAATATGAGAATGACCACTATTTCCTTTCTTCATAGGATAGCAGAAGTGGTTCAATTTCAGTCTGGGGACACCAGTTCCTTTCTGTTGTCATAAATAGAAAGGACCATTATTATCTAAAATACCTCTTAAAACAGTAAATTGGTATGGAAATTCTGCTTCTGCATGCCATCTGTCTTACCTCCCTCACAGTTCATAGATCAGATTCATTGTTAATATTCTTG
Source organism: Microtus pennsylvanicus (assembly GCF_037038515.1). Classification (NCBI taxonomy): domain Eukaryota; kingdom Metazoa; phylum Chordata; class Mammalia; order Rodentia; family Cricetidae; genus Microtus; species Microtus pennsylvanicus. The sequence goes on from NC_134592.1 coordinate 64,814,948, forward strand.
ATCTGTTCCCAGCTCCCTTCCTTGTCATTTTTACATTGTCTTGAAAGCTGAACAAATGGGAAAATGAGCTAAGAAACAAGAATTCATTTGATTAAATGGAATCCATTTGTTTTAGTCATATAGATAAAAACTTATCATATAAAATATCATTATCATTTGTTCCTGTCTTTCCTGTGCTTCTGGTGACCTAGTCAGGCTTCAAGGGTTGGAATTCTTTCTTTTTTTCATGTTAATTCTTGAAAAACTAATACTAGTTTTTATTATTTATGATAGGCCATGACATTGGAACTACTTATTACTAGTTTTGAGAAAATAGAATAGAGTACTGTTTTTCTTTTAGGCCACCTGGGGGCATATCCTGAAGCAAAATATGCTCATTGGCAGCTTAGGCAGTGTGAGCTGTAGCCCTGAGAATTTACAGGAATCTTGGGTGAGATATTTATTCCTGGACTTTGTTCCAAAAGCTTTTAAACTCTAATTATTGGGAAAACTGAGTCTCCGATGTATTTTGGAAAACATATTCTGAAGGAGGTGCTATGACTTGTATGTAGAAAGAGACGTAGGAAACTCAATGTGAATTTGAGATACCTATTTTAAAAAGAGGTGAAACAAGGGTTGTGGTTACAGTTCATTTGGTAAAGTGCTTATCTAGTATACACGAAACTCTAAATTCAATCCCCAATGCTGCATAAAACTGAATGTAATTCCAACACTCTGGAGTAGAGGTGAGACATTCAAGTTCATTCTCAGGCTTGAGAGCAAGCTTGAGGCCAAATTGAGCTATACAAAATCTTATCACAAGCAAGCAAACAAAGGAAATAACTGTAGTCTGCTTTGTGAATGGTATATTTCAAAGGAAAGTCTGTTACCCCTTCTTTCTAAGGCATTTTGTAAAATAATTGGGAACAGAGAGGGGCCTGGCTTTAATAAGGATTGGAAAACCTTTGGAGCCAGCATTTGATGCTTCTAATGGGGAAAAGTAGACCGCACTTCATAAATCACACCACTTTATTGGGAGAGGGTGGGATAAACCCTGAAGTATGTGAAGAGAGAATTAATGAGAGAGTGCTTTATTCTGAAAGCACTTTATAAGATATATAACGAGTGAAACAGCTTTAAATAAAAGATCTGGCAAGAAGCACAGGAGGGAGGCTGCCGGCAGGTGCCACGCTCTGAATCTAGTATCCGCCATCTGCCAAATACTCTGATTTGGAAACCTGGGTTACTTGACATTGCAAAAGTAGTGGGTTGTGTATCTGAAGAGATTACACAAAATGACAGCCTGGGAAGAGGCAACTATTGTGCTTAAAAGAATTTAGTGTGGTCTCCCAGTGTGAGAGAACTGCCGTTATTCTGAAGATACGGAGAGACTGGCCAATGTGCACAACTGAAGCCCTGTTACTTGTGATTACAGCCCCCAAACTGACCTGCTTTAGTAGTTATTCACTATCTCTTCCCTATCCTTAGAAATTTCCTCTTCATTGGGCCTTTAACAGCTTATTGTTATGTAAAAATTACAGCATTTCTTGATTCCCTAGCCCTACGCTTCTCCATACTCTTTGTAGCCAAATTAGAATAATGTATCTATGCTCAGTACCTCAAGCTTCTTCAAGATCTGCAGGCTTCACACATCCATTCCTGCAGAAGCTGCAGGCCTCGAGGGTTCCTGACACTCCTACACCTGCCGTGTCTGCTGATGTCTCAGCGGCCAACCTTCAGGGCTTTTACCTGGTGTTTTCCTTTTCAGAGCAGTTTGTGGCTTCTGTCACTGTCATCTACCTCTTTTAGCCCACTGCTTATCAGTCTCCTTCAGAATTTCTTTATCTTCAGAGGTATGTAGACACTGATATTAATTAGACTGATATCTATTTGCTGGGCTCATTCTCCGTCCATTGCTGTGCAGGCTGCCATGCTGATTTCCAGTCTCCAGACAGATGAATTAAGCTTCCAATCATCATCTGTACCTGTTTGGCCTAAGGCTAAGAGGTCACATACCTACTGTTTGTGTTAAGGCTTTACCCCAGCCCCTGGCATCCATCTATCCAAAGAGTTGTGAATGTTTGGGTGGAAGTTTCATCCCAAGCCTCCTCCCCTGGGATTTGCCTCAGTTCAGACTCCATCTCTGAGAAAGCCTACCAAACGATGACTCTTCCCCAAAGATGCTCAAGACCACTCCCACGGGGTATTTAAACTGCCCCCCCCCAGAGAACAAACACGTAGTTTTCCAGTCTTTTTTCCCTGTCTCCTCTCTTGGGGGCTGGAAGGCCACCCGGGAGCATTGGTATTCATTAAACCTGGGCTTTTCCTAATTCGGTTTGATTTGAATTATTGCATCTGTGGAGAGGCTCATTGGGGTACAAAAACTTTTCACTTACCTCTTTGTGTGAGGGCCCACAAATGTGAGCCTGTTCCACCTTGACTAAAGGTCAGAGAGTTGAAGCTTATTTTTACTCTTTCAAAGTTGTTGATAACTGGTGTGGCTACAAGCAAGAGATTCTGACCTAGGGTGTGGTTAATGAGTATTTTGAATATACAGGTGGATCTGCTGTACCTTGCTATTCCTACTCCTTCAAAGGAGATTGGCAGGAGGTTCCAGGGAGTAGCTGCCTGCTGGATACTTGGTCTTTTCCTCATATCATGTTAATGAAGGCTGGTGCCTCCCTCTCCTATTTTGGAGTGAGGTATATAAGCACGTGGAAAATAAACAAGGGTGAATTCAATACTCACTGAATGTCCCTCCTGGTGCTGTTCTGTGTTTCTATTTTTTATTTCTCTCATATCTCTGTTCCTTTTGTTTAATAATTCTAATCCTCTCGCTCCTAGCCTGGAAAGTGCAAATTGTGTAGAGCCTGGACCCCAATAGATTATGACATCTTTCTCAACAGTTCTCCTCTTCCACACTTCTATCCTCTTAGTGGGGTTGTTTTGCAGTTGTCTTTGATGGAAAATTAGCCAGCTAGGACTTTCATTTCTCATAACCTCACAAATCTGTCAACCATATATGTGTGTACACACACACACATTTACTTTAATGTGCTGTTGTTCAAGGGGTCTAAGAAGAGGGCTGAAAGAGAGTCTAAGTGCTGAGATGGAGAAGCTGGTGTTGTTCTTGGAGTTGGAGCTGTGTCCAGCTATGTTGTAAAAGGCCTAATGAGTACAAGAATAAAAACCAAAACAAAACATGTCTACCATAGGAAACTGACACTTAGGCCCAGACTAGTGAACAGATGGATAAATAGGCAGTCCAGTAGGTTCATCAACAGCCAAGCAGAAGCCCCAGGGACAGCTGGGGAATCCTTTGTTCTTGATGAACACACCAGGTATCAAATAGGTTGATGTGGGTCTGTGACCTCCCTGTGCTAGGCGTCATCTCTTTATGGGATTAGGTGAGGGTTTTGGGCTTTTTCTTTGGTCTGGTGTGTTCTGTAAGTTCCTGGACTTAGTTTCCTTGATGCAATTTTAATATTCTCATGTGATCCTATAGTATCAGGTTACCCCAATAAATTTATGTGATAGCTTCCTTATTATTCCCAGGAATGTCACTTATCAATCTTTTGGCTGGTTGGTGCCGGATGGATGGTACTATTTTGGGGTCTACCCAGTACCGCAGTCATTATTCTCCCTCAAAATGGAGTCAAAAGCTGCTTATAGAAATGAGCCTCCTGGAGCATGGCATAGCCTGAAATACCACTGTTTATATAGTACAGAGTGAATGAAAGTAGGGCATGGCCTCATCTCAACAGGTTATGTGCAATTTTTTCCTGGTCACTTAATTTTATTTTAATGATATCAGAAAGGTCACATGGTCCACATTAACATTTACTATCAAAATTTTTATTTGACAAACTCATAACAAATATTCAGTAGAAATTCAGAATGTTCCAGTATACCCTTGACTTTTGAATTTATGCACAAGACTGAGTTAGAATAAGGAAATTCTGGGTGTATTGTAATCAACTATCATCCAAGTGCTTCCCCGTGACCCAAGAATGCTTAAGGAGCTTGATGTTTTTTCCCACAAGAGAAGGGACGTGGGAGTAGAGGCATAGATCTGACTGTCACTGTCTGCTTCTCAGGGTTGTTTTATGCAGCAGAACAGTGTAGGGATAAGTCCTGCCCCTAAGGGGGCGTGTTCGCCTTGGGCTAATGTTTGCCTATAAATTTGGCGAGCGTGCTCCCAGCCACTGCTTCTACTTTCCTGGTCTTCGTGGGAACGGTGGTTCTGTAAGTCTATTTCTCCATTAAAGCTGTATATATATATTTACAATCTGTCTGCATTCGTTTACGCCGTTACAGAACAGAGAGAACAGCTGTGTCAAGGGTCATTCAAAAGAGAAATTGTAGGGTATGGGGGAAATCAGGCTACAGCATCCTTCACCCCATTGATCATCAATATCGATTTGGCTGATCTGGTTTGCTAGATGAGTATCTCTTTCCTTTCTTACTGCTCTCTGCCTCCCTGATATGTGTACAGAGAGGTAATAAATAAAAGCGAAGTTCTCTTTCTGACAAAGGGTTTAATCAGCCTTGAGTTCCCTCTCTTTGGAGGAGTGAGTAGTCACATCTTCAGACTCAGAATCTCTTAGCAAGGTCAGTCAGCGTGATTCTGAGTGGAACGCAGAGGTGGTCTAGGGGTCTTTTTCTTCTCCTCTGTGTACTAAAGGAATAAAAGCCATTGACACACGCCTAGAGGGACTGAACTGCTGCAGGACTTGAAAGTTCTCCACAGGCCATGCACAGATATCTTGCTGGGAACTTTGCTTCTCTGCTTGAAGTTGTGGGGATTGCAGTACTAGGGAGAGAGAACTTTCTTTAGCAAATCAGTTTGCCAGGGACAGTCGGATGACTAGGAAAACACATGCAATTCTTACCCCGTCAGCTTTGTATTTCCCCTTCCTTTCTTTTAAAATGTTAATGTTTCCTTGGAAGGAGTAAGTCCAAATCTTTCTAAAATTAAAAAGATAACTGGAAATGATACTATGATGCTAAAATTGACCAATTTCTTTGTGAGAGTCTTTAAGAAGAACCTGAATCTACTTTACCAATATGGAATCAAGCTATGTGGGTTTAACATCATCTTGACAGAATCCAGGGAATTCTGTCTTCTAGATACTTTTCTGTGACTTTTGCAGGTCTCAAGGAATTCCTGTTTCATTCTTTAAGGGAGGTGGTATTTGTAAAAATTTGATAGTCACTTTCTTCCTTAAAATCTTTCAGAAGTGTCTAACTATGTCTGTAGTATGAAATTTATATTGAAAGGCTTACTTTTCACATAACATAGTGTGACTTTTTTTTCTTAATTACCTTCTATGCCTTCCCCTGAGGTCCTCCCATTCCCAGTATCCTATAGTTCTCCACTCTTTCCTGCTTTGCCCACCAACTCAATGTCAATGCCATCTGCTTAGGGAAGGCTTTTTCTTTACTGATAACCTCTTTTTCCCTATTTAGACCTGTCCTCTGCTCTCATAAACTAATCCATCTTTTGCCTTTGCCCAAGAACTGCTGTAATTCCTGGTCTCATTATTCATCAGGCTAAGAACAAGATTATAAATTCTAACTTATTTGGGAATCTTTTTTTTCTCTTGTGCTTAATATTGTGCCTGGGATTTAGTGCCATCGAACACCTTTCTTGGCTCGAATTAAGAAGCAAGAATAAGGGGCTGGGTAGAAAATCTGTGGGTAAGCCTCCTTCCTACTCTTCCAGAAGCCCTGAGCTTAGCACCCTAATGTCCTCTTTTGAACAAATCTGCATGCAGACACAAACACACATACTCATAACCATAATAAAATAAAACCAAAGCCCAAACCCAGGTTTAAATCCATGGAACGGGTACTTTAAATGACATCTCTCACTTTCATAACTCATTCTCTGCAGACAGCACAGCATTTATAGTGTTGTACTCCATAGATGACTCTTTGAATATTTAATTTGGCCTAAGCAGCTGACTTAAATTATACATAAACATTTATAGGTTTCTTAGTAGCTACCTAGAAAGTTCCCTAAACGTTAATGTAAATCGAATCTCACTAAGAATTTTCAGACTGTGACTTGATTAGCTTTTTAGAGAAGGTGAGAGACTAGAAAACACGGTAGCCACAGCTTTTTATTTCACCTGGGATGGGATTTGATCAAGACTAAATTTCTATGTGTCAGTTTGCAGAGCATAGACGAAATACAGAACTTATTTCTGTCCAGGTACATGGGGAAAAGCAATGCACAGCAGCATAAAAGTTGGAAGACAGTGCTCTCTCTTTCTCAGACGGCCATTTTGTTGGAAGACAGTGCTCTCTCTTTCTCAGACAGCCATTTTCTTCTCATTTTGCCAGTGCCGAGTCATTCAACATGTGTTTCCTTAGCTGTCATAAAGTATTTTCCATTTTATAGATCCACCAAAAATTCCAGACCTTCCTACTCTTAGGACTTGTTAAAATGGAGGTGATGAGCTGTATCTGCCACAAGATGTCACTGAATTTTCAAACAAATGGCTTTAAAGAACATTGAAGTAAAAGCTAACATGAAACCCAACTTTTCTGTGGCGCCTATGAAGTAAGTAATGGAGCTAACACTCATCTGAACAACACGTTTCTTCCATTTAGGTTTTGGAATTTATTTTGCCTTATCCAACCACTGCTTTGGGACGTGGCTACAATTCATGAATGGTGCTTTTCATAATGCAATGCCAATCCTGTCTTCACTTACAAAGATACAGAAACTGTTCAGAAGAACAAAACAATATATATTTAATAGCCTTGCCATTACAGAAAGCTAATAAAAATCCACCATGAATAGATTTTACTTAGGAAATTACATTTCCATTTCTCTTGGGAAAAAATGGGTACTTTATTTTTATGCTCCTTTGTAAATGGCTGCAAAATCTTACAACTTTTGTGCCTTCTAGTTGTGCAGCAATGTTATCAACTTTTAGAAAAAGTACTACTAAATTATTACTGTCATCAATTACAAACTTTCTTCTATGAACTTCTGACATTATGTATGTTACATTTGATCAAGGGGCTGAACATGAATCTGTAAACAGAGACTGCTTGTTCATTTCCCGGCCACTGAGACCCAAATAATCACACAAAAACTTTATTAATTGCAACACTGTTTGGCCAATAGCTTAGGCATATTCCTAGCTAACTCTTAAATTATTATTATCTTAAATTATTAATTTCTTAATATCTTAAATGAACCCATTTCTATTAATCTGTTTATCACCATGAGGCTGTGGCCTACAGGTAAGTTTCCAGTGTCTGTCTCCTTTGGCAGTTACGTGATGTCTCCTTGACTCTGCCTACTCTCTTTTTATCTCTGTTTGGATTTCCTGTCTGGCTTTACTGTGCTAAGCCATTGGCAAAAACAGATTTATTCATTAACCAATTAAAGCGCACATATACAGAAGGACATCCCATGTCATGCATCTGTTTTTCCACATAAGATTAAATATAAGAAAAGAGAATCGGTGAAGCGTGGCAATCCCATCCTTGCGTAGTTTATATTCTCTGATCACATCAGGGGTAATCATTATCTAGCTGCATATTTAAATAATAAGCTTTAAAAATCTCAAACCAAGCAGTGAGTATGAATGGATACATGTTCCTCATTTATGCCTTTTTACAAATTGTGAAAAAGTTGAACTTCTTATAAAGGACTGATGTTTAACATTGGGAACCTCATTTTCTGCCAGGTTTAAATATTTCATCTTTCTGCCCATTTCCCTGACAGGACATCTTCAGATTTAAACATGAAAAGAGATCTTCCTTCAATGCCTTCATCCTATTTGATTTATCTTATGTATACATCACTCCTGCAATAGAGGATTTTCTTCTGGCACAGCCAATGCTTTCTTCTATTAAACCGCTACATGTGTACATAAATGGCTATTGTTATAGTCAATATTCTTGAACTCTTCCCAGCCTCTAGTAAAGTTTGTTAAATGTCCCCTGGGTTAAATAATAATCTAGGTCTACCCTGGAATCTTCTGTAAAGCCGAAACGATTGATACTTTCTACAGTGGCTACTTCACGGGAGCCATGGACGATGCTCTCCGTGGTGTGGCCAATATGAAAGCACGATAATTTTCATTCCTGTCAAGGCCAGGTGGTGGTGAGAGAAGTATAAAAATGAACAGAGATAATGAAGGTTATTAGACTCTATTGAGAGGATTATCTTAGGTACGTGCCACCTCAGTCTCATTGGGTAGTTTACCACCTGGTTCTCATATGTGTTGGCAACAGAGAAGCTGTCCAGACAGTTAAATTCTTAAAGCAATTTCTAAAAACACATAGATGTTTTTTTGCTACTATTATGAGGTCTGTATTTCAGAAGGAGCAAAGGACTGTGTATGTGCCTGTGTAAAGGAGTTTACTGTGTCTAAAAACACGGAGGTGTCCTAGAGAGAAACTTAAGTTAGGGTACCTATCATATGGAAGACAAGATGATGGCTCTCGACTGTGACTGTTGGTTACATAGAAGCAAGTTATGTGATCACTAGGTTTCTACTATCATTGCATATCTATTGCAGTTATATGTGATTGTTTTGAAAATCTGTTGTTACCATAGGACTATTTCTGTTTGATACTGTACCTCTGCTAAGGAGTAGAAATTTCAAGAAATTGACTGTTGTCTCATTTGGACACATGTGATGTATTTTAAATACAAATTTAAAAGCTAAATATAAAAAAAGTTGTGTGTATTTAAAAATGCGAATTGATGAAAGAAGAGAGCTTCACCTAGTCTGTATAAGGAAACACTCAAAGGTGCTTCTCAAGATGCTCATTTATGAGATATTCTAAAGAAAGACTTCACTTACAATAGACGACAGCATTTGGGAATGGCCAGCACAGTCACTACTTTCTACCCAGAATAGGTCGAGTATCTCCATTTTCCCTGGTGAAGAGGGTGACTGGGCTCTTTGGATTTGCCTGCTGGAATCTGCTTCCCTCCAGCAAACGATTGTTGACCCCTGCAGCTGACATGATCTCACTATCACGTTTGTCATGTAATATAAACTAGGAATGCTATCATGACCTCTCATCAGGTTATATCATGACATTTAAAGAACTGATCTGTACATTAGGAAAGTGTCATGCAGTATTGTGGTTGTGTATTAGTATTGTTAATATAGTAGATTTATGCCTACTAATTCTTTTTGAAAAAATGCAATAATTTTCCTCAGCTAAGAAGCCTACCAATCTTGACTATTATTATATGAAATTTCTCTTTCCACTACTCTAAATGTTTTGCCTGGTAAAATTGAAATAGGTCCTGCAGATCAGAGCAATGAAGAGTTGGGTCAGTGCTTGGTGAACCCTGATAAATTGGTCTTTGATGAGTTGTCATTTTCTATTCTTAAAAGAGGCATTAAGAATTTATAACAATGTTCTAGTTACATTATCATTTGGATGGTGTGTTTATGCCAATTTCTACTGCCAATCCTAATTACCAGGACTTAAATTCATTAAAAAATAATATTTTCCAGTCTCTTGTCTAGTTCACCTTGCTTCCTAGAATATATCAATTTCCTTGTGGCACACTTGCCACAGTTATCAGGTAATTTATTCACCAGGTGAAGTATATTAGAGGCACCCTGATTTATTCACTGGACAGTGTCCAGGCACTTCTGGATGCAATGTGGGTGTCCACATAATTCCCAAAGAACCTTATGGGTGACCTAGTCCAATAGATTTTATATTCCTAAGTTCCTTTTATGTTCTCAGTGACAGGTGTGTCTCAGTCTGTTATTTGAGGAGGTGTTCTAGCCTCCAGATAGCATATGCAATTCTTAGTTAGACTCTCTATAGAGTTAAAGAAAAGTTATAAACCCTTCACACATTTTTAGTCTGATTAGCTTATGGGTAATCCTGACTCAAGTCACAAACTGTGTTGAGGAGGGTTAATTTACACTATTTAGACACTTTAGTAAAAACACACTACCATTTTGCTACTTTGCTTAGAGCCATTGTTTCCCCCACAAAGTGCCATCAGTGGCAGCTAGATGGTTAGGTTAAACCACCAGACTTAAAAATGAACATTTGTTTCTCTGGTCAGACACCCTGGGCACGAGGCCAGGGTTTGTTACTACAACAGACATGTGAGATGCAGAAATACCTCTTTAAAGCACTCTGTCTTCACAGTGGAAGAAAGATGAGCCTAGAATATGCTGGCTCAGTCCGGAAGCATTCACGCTTCACCGCTGTAAACCATACCCTCTCTATTCCCAGATGCCTTGGCAATGGGCCTTTGCCTTATAAGAGTTTTATGATGAGAAAAATTCCTTTTTGCTTCCACTCTAGAAGATAGTGGATCTGCTATTCCTTTGGGTGAGAAAGCTTATAAAAGGGCTTTATGGTTTCCGGTGTGAAAGCTAATATCCTGTGGGATTTAAAGACCTGTAGTTTCTCCACATTGAAAGAACCTGGTAAGGACCAAATGCGGAGTAGGGAGACGACTAGAGGTTTACATGGTTTTTACCATTTTGGGGGAGAAATACAGGAAAAAAAAGTGATGTATGTTACAGAGAAAAGATGAAATGATTGACATAATTTGTTAACTACAGAAGGACTACTCTGCTTTTAGAGTTTTGGTAGCTGCTGATCTTGTCTCCTTCCAATATCCAGGAGGATAACTATATGTTTTTCTTTGGGCTCACCATTTTATTTAGCTTCTCTAGGATCACGAATTATAGGCTCAATGTCCTTTATTTAGCCAGAAGCATGAAAGAATCTTAGTGATCATCAACCAAACAAACTGAAACTCTCATGCTCTAACCTATGCTTCCCAATCACCTCCATCCCAAAAGGAAGTTGCACTCTCAAGTTCGTTGTGGTTCTTCAGCTGCTGCCACCCCTGGGAATGGTAGAAGGTACCTTGTGGATGCTGTTTGTGTTCTTATTGCCTACAGATTTGGAATAGATTTTAGATGCAAAGAAAGTGAAGCCATTAATGGTATTCCCACATCTGCCTTTCTCTTTGGATCAAATTCCAAGTCTTCCTTAGGCTGTCCTAGGAAGACAGGACTCTAGACAATCCTGGAAACTCAGGCTACCACAGATCCATTTTCTAGAAAATTTATGTGAGCATAGATTCAATACTTTCTAGTCTGAGGGTTCCTGAAAGTTTGTTGATATCTTTGCCTTTTCAAATTCATTTTGTTCAAAGTGGTGAGCTTATGAAAAAGAGAAGGATAACAACAACGTTTTCCATTAATAAACAGTGTGAATCTCTGTTTCAATAGTAAAGAAGAGTAAGACATTGTATGGCGAGCCGTAAATTACATCCTCACGGGATTCTGTTCCACATACATCACTCACACATACCTTACTTGTAGGCTGAAAAACAGCTAATGGGAATTTAGTCAAACTGCTTATCTTCTGAATGTCCATCTGCCTCGTGATTGCTGGTGGGGCTCTCTGGCACCTTCCACCCACCCAAAGCCATGGCCATGTGGCTTGCATTCAGACTTTGAGCAGTCATGGTTCCAACTTCTTCAGCTGCCAGGAAATCTGCTCAGATTTTCCTCTGGGAGCTCTGAGCTTATCCCATCTTCATTGTCTTCTTTGTTCCTTGAAGTCCAGGATTCCCAGAACTGGGGAAAAAAAAATCTCCTTTCATTTTAGAACAGACAATGATGATTTTTCTCTTGATTTCTATGGTACAGTTATTTTTCTTTCTTCCCCATGATACCTGGTATCTCTTATCAACCTGCATTCCAAAATTCCCTGACATAAAGTTCATCCACAAAGCATTTTATGAAGCAGTGAATGCCCTCTAAGTGAGCAGGTTTTTTCTGAATTAAAATAATTATATCCACAAAATTTTGATTTTTATCAACTAATTGATTTTGGGTGGGGGAAATCAGTTTGGAATAGAGGAGAATAAAGCAAGTGAGTGGTTTGGACCCCTTCAAAAGCTTTACAAGTCAATGGCTGTCGTTCTTTTTGTTTCTTATGTTGGAGCTACTATGACAAAATAGAGTTCTGAGTGTAATGTGCAACTCCATCACAGGACGGAGCTCCATGAAGAATCTCAGATCATCTGTCAGGGTGATCACCATGATGGGGTAGTCTGACTGGCACCTGCTACAGTGAGCAGAAAAGGTTTAAGCACTAATCTCCTTTGCTGCTGTGGGCGTGCATCTGGACTGTGGTGAGACCTGCTTTTAGCTGTGAGTCTAGTCATGAAATTTATATTTTTTTCCCAAAGAGAATGTTTAGAAGCAAGCATCATCTAATATTAGCAGATAGCAGTCAGAGAACTGGAAGCACATGGAAACTATCAGGCTGTATCTGAGGGGAGACTTGGGAAGATGTAAAGAGATCGTTGTGGGATATTCTGAGCCACTTCTGGATGGCACTTTTAAAGATGCAGGCCTGAAGATGAACTCTAAGTGGTTACTGCATAAAGATAGCCTGGACATCCATCCTTCCTCCTCTGGAACGCTTCAATTGCATATCATTGCCCTTAGCATAAGGACGACTAAGCTCCTCAGTAAGCCACATGCTACAATTCTGGCCTGGCCTATTATTTTATGTTCACTGCAAAATATATTCCGTATTTCTCAACCCAGCCCTGTGAAATCTCATGCATTAGCTGTATGTGACAACATGTTGCATGGTTGCACAGACCGAAGAGTAATATATCCATACATAAATCCATATGGTGGAATATTAGTAACGAATATATGCAAATATGAAAAAAAACTTAGGTTAGTGGCCAGATATGGATTTGCACTGCTTAGTTCTACTAATGTGAAATCCAGCAAAAAGTATCATGCGGATACTAATTAGGATGGAGTTTGGTCATGGTTGGTCAAAACTGACTTAGAGGTTACAGGAACTCTGGGGGAGGCAATGTTCTACATTTTAATTGTCATATGAGGCACAGAGTTATAAATGTTTGTCAAAATTCATCAGGGTATTTCACTGTATGTAAGTTTTACAATGAAAATATAATCTTTTTACAGATCAGAGAATATCAACTCAGGAGCCTAACACTTTGACTAACATCTGCTGCTGCGTATCTTTCCTGGCGATTGAAGGTGTATTCCAAGGATCAAATCCTCATTATTCTTGCTGTGATCAACTGAATAGTCAGGTTTTAAAAGGAGACTATGGGCAACATCCTCATTGTCATTCCTAACTCAGAATTGGGGCTGAGGATGGTGAGGATAAACTCTGCCATCAGAAGCAAAAATAAGAACAATATTTATATTTTTTGCCACAAAAATTAGTGCTCCTTTTTTTTTAACCAACACATGTATATATGTCATTAGCACTAATGTTAAATTGTAGAGACCTGCCTGACTTTTTGATTCAGATGTCATCAAATGGGTAACAGTTATGCACACTTTCCTGTTAATGTTAATGACTTACACTAATGAGCTAGGACACACGGTGTGAAAAAGGGTGAAATCAGATAGAGAGATAAAAACAAGTTGTGTGTATTAGTTCCCTTGATAATTGTGATGAAATGCCTGACAAGGAGCAATCTTGCAGAGGAAAGCGTTGCTGGGGACAATAGCTTCAGCAAATCCATCCCATTGTGATTGGGAGGGCCTGGTTACAGGAGTACAAGCTACCTACAGTCAGAAATGGAGACATGCTACTGCGCAGCCTGCTTTGTCCTTTTTCTTCAGTATAGGGCCCTAGCCATGGGATGTTGCCTCCCATAGTCTAGCTGAGTTTTCCCTCCTCAGTTAAACCTTTCTGGAAACACCCAGAGAGATTTGTTTCCATGGTGACTCTGAATCCAACCAAGCTGATGATGGGAATTAACCAGCACGATACGTGTCTTAGAAGAGAGAAAGTCAGGACACAGGGTTTCTGTAATATGTGTGAGAAGAGCAGGAAGGAGGGGCTGTGTAAACTGTCATCTGTGCCTCTGAGACAGGAGAAAGGCAGCCTTTCAAAGACAACAGCTCTCTATGGTGACTCTATAGTTGTGCTGAGGGTTCTGAATAGTGAACAAAAGGAGGGTTTGGAGAGACCAGGGGGAAGAAGGAGACAGGGAGTGTGGCAGAGTCTGGAAAGAGGCTAGTGGACAATATGAACCAACAGGACTAAAATTTGTTTCCTGACGTGCCCGTAGTTATTCATAGGATGTTCAGAGCGTGGCTTATTCATGTACAAATCACAGTTGTCAGTGAGTCGCATTAGGGCACTGTTCTGTTAGAAGGCTACATGCCTTGGTCTGCCTCTCTTTGATCCAATCCTAGCTTCTTAAGGTACTTCTAATAAGATGTGCAAATGTCCACTTATGTGCTCCCATCTTGTGTGAGAGATCTTCCTGGGAAAATAACACATACACCCTCCCCCCACTCTCTCTCACACACACTTATTCACTCCACAAAAGGAACCCACAACAGATCAAAGCAATGTTTGCACCAAAGTCTAACTTGGTTTTTATTGGGAGCCTTTACAGGCACATGAGTGAGGAGCGAGGGGTTGCAATAAGAACAGGGAGGGCTCAAATTCTGTTGAATTACCAGTAAACCTGGCCTATATGGGTGACCTCTCTCAGAAGCTGCATCCTTGGAGCTCTCTGCATGACTTAGAGGCAGCTGTACAAGTCTGAGACATCTCCTTGCAGTACCTGGGCTGCTCAGAGTCTCCACCCCCAGAGACTTCTTACTGCTTCTTTGACCCTGGGGAGGGCCCTACTCTGTGAATCGTGCAAGTTTCAGCTTTCCCAAATATGTCGTCTATTTACCTCCTGAGTCTCATGAACCTCTTCACTTACCCCAAAAGTAATGTTTCAGTTTGCTGAAAATTCCATACAACACCCCATTCGTCTAGATTTTTGCCAACAACAATAAGACTGAGCTGCTGATCCTGTATTTATGAATTATAGATGTTAATGGTATTAAATACACTGCATGTCAACATATGAAGTCCCTGTGACTTGCTGTATGATGGGAACTGAGGAGATGGGTGCCAAGGGGATTGTTTTCTTGTGGATCTGTTGTGAGTTTTCTTTCTTTGGAATTGTGTGTGGTAATCTTCCATGTTCCCTATTATCTTCCTTCATAATGTGTGTAAATTTGTGTTGATTGAGCAATTCTCAGTTATTTTATTTGCAATTTATAAAAATCCACAAGCACAGGTTTTCATCTTAGGCACACAACTTCTTATTTGAGGTACTGTGTGCTCACCACAAGGTTTTTCTTAACCACAGACACAGTCAGTGGGAATGGCTATTTATTATACAGAGTCAACTTAAGTGAATAATACATTCTTTACAAAAGCTCCATGAGGTGTTGCCATTTTATTGTTGGAAATGTTCCACACTATGCAAAGTGTCCATAAATTGAATTATTTTAGGACTTCAATAAACAGATTTTCATTCTTGTCTATCCATTCTCCATAGTAAATTATTAATATAACTAAAGCACACCATTGCTATCTAGATTCACGGGCCAGGGTACAGTCATAGAGTGTAGGTGTGGCTGAAGAAGTGTTAGAGCAATCACATCTGAGGGCTTGACCGAATAACCGCGAGTGATAATTTTGGTTGAATTATGATTTTTGATTGATTTATGCAAATGTTGAATGTGAAGAGAGAGTTCTGAAAATAGGCAGAAAAAAAAGTGACATTAAGTCTGGCTGGCCTTTGTTCCACGAAGAATAAGGAAGTGATGGAAAATTTGGGTTTGTGAAGTGAGTTTAGAGTCTGGCTTTGAAAAACATTATGGACTTGAACGGATAGCATGAGGCTAAACATTGTAGGTGAGTGAGAGTTAAGGTAAACTTTGGAGGGAATCAGGACCAGGATGGGGATCATCTGCATTGGTTTGCTGTATTTTTATTTTCTACCAGATATAACAATCTCTATATTATGGTTACTGCTTTTTGGTTTCTGAGATAATTTTAACTTATTTTAGGAATGTTATCACAACTTTATCTTTATTATATCCAGATGTGAAAAGATTCAAAGCAAGTGGAATTGTCTGGAAACATTGGCGTGTGTGTAAAACAGACACACCAGTGAGAGGTAGACTGTGCTAAATTTTAAACAAAACCCAAAACACTCCACAAATGATAAAAGGGAGACATAAACATGCCCATAGGAATACACTGCTAGTTTATGTAACTGTAAGTGTCATGACATCTAGTTTATTAGGTTATTTCAAATGCGGATTTCCTATAAGCTATTATCTTATAAGCTAGTGCTATTCAATTTTATTCATTCATTCTTCTCTGTGAGAGGTAAAAGTCTCATGAAACATCGGAATTATAAAAATCTGAGAGACTATTGGATCCAACTCTGTATTTTGGCAAATGACAAAGTGGAGGTACAAAGAAATTAAGTGAGTCTTCCACGGTCATGCCACTGGGAAGCAAGAGAACTCATGCTGGAGTTACGAAGGAAATGCTTGCTTTCTGAAGACTCTCTTGGGTGGCCTCAATGACAATTTTTGGAAGTCAGTACTTTGGAGGCTGGGATGAAACACACCATACATTTACACAAGCATTACGGTGCATTATAAGTCATACAAAGACTTCATGAAAGAAACAGAATAAAATATAAGCAAGTTTGAAGTTTTGTTTTATAATACATTAGGGAAATTAGAATTAGAGACAAGGACAGAGCATTAAAAAGAAAATAAATTTATATAGTGACAGATCAAGGTAGATTCTTCATCAGGGAGTGATGTGATCATTATGTGTTCTAGAGGATTCGTCTGCCTGTTACACAGATATTAACAACAAACTACTTAAAAAATCAAAAGTAGTGATAACAAACTTTCGAGATAATCAAGGCTTGAAGTAAAAATCTAAATGCAATAGAGAAAAATGTCTGTTTGAATTTATTAGACATGGAAGTAGACAGGATTGAGGAATTATAATTACAGCATGCAAGAAATTGTAGAGAAGGGAGATTTAATTTCTAAACCACTTTTGTCCTTAAGGCAAAATTGTAGAAGGGAGCAAAGTTAAACAAAGAGCAGCAGGAGTCTAGTGATTTTGAGGAGTAAAAATTGTCATATGGATCTTCTAGGTACAGGTCTGGGGAGTCTAGAGGATGGCATGGAAGGAATAAAGACAAACTGGAAACAGAGGAGGCCTGACAAAGATCAGATCCTTTAAACCAAACAGCCTTCAACCCAGAGGGAGCACGGGCCTGTTGTTATTCCACCTGCCTCAGTAGAGATTTGAAGCAAACATCACTTCTAGTTTCTCTATGATGTTTATGTACTGAGGTTGGCAAGATGGCCCGGCATGTAAGGGCACCTGTCACAAAGCCTGAAGATCTGAACTGAACCCCAGATCTCACTGTGGATGTTTATGTACAATGTCTTGATCAGTTACTGGAGATGACAATGGGGACAAGACAAAATAAACAGGCACTTTTGATTCAGTTGCTGTGAGTTAAAATAATGTTGGACTCTATTTAGAAGAGAAAATAAATAATTTTCTGAAATCCAAAGTAAAGACCTAATGGAAATTTGAGCACTAAAATTTAATCATTTTTCTGATAGTGATAATTTTAAAATACCTTTTATTTCTGTTGTTTGTTTTTCTTGGTAAATCTAGGGGTTTTCAAAAAAAATTTTTTTTTAGTAATCTCAAAGAACACACCTTCTTCGTCATGATTCTTTCTAGAGAAACAGTTTTAATTACTGCTCTATTTCTAGTAGACAGTGATAGGAAGAAAAGCCACTAAACTGCTCAGGACTCGGTTTTTACCTTTGAAATAAGGACTATGTGTTGTTGGTGAACACAGGGTTAAGGGAGTTGGGTCCTGGCTTAGGAGATGTGTCTGAGTTGGAGTTGAAAGCGGTAAGGGTGTCATCGTCCAGGACCTGTGAGCTGAAAGACACAGGATGTCAAGTCAGAAGAAAAGAAGCAGCAACAGGAGATAAAGGATGAAAGGGATAACAGAGTCGATCCCCAAGTCTATGCATTTCAAATCAAGATTATTAATTTCCAAACGTGAGAACTAGACAAACTGCTAACAATGGGAGACAAAGACTAGGGAGTTGTCACTCACCTGCCTAGAGATGCAGTTACAAGAGATATGGATGACCCCCAGAGTTTTGCTATGTAACATTGCACTTATACTCAACAATAAGGTGCTGCTTACTGAACATTTTATTTATTTTTTTGCTGTGGATACATTTTTGTATTTTCAAAATCCAGTAAAATAACGTGTTTAATACTTCTCAATGTGTGTTCAAAGTACATCATACATGCATGCTTTCTGGATTGCAGAGAAGGCCCTGAGTAAATTGTGTTGTTGACATGGGGCAGGCCGTGTTAAGGACCCCAATGTCTCAGACACATGGGGATGATAAAGACTTCTCTTGGTCTACATCTAGATTTTGACATTGTGAGTTTAAATCTTAGCTGAAACTTTCCCTTCTCGGCTGTTTATAGCCTGAGATTGCTCCTCTACTGAGGAGAACCTCTACTGAGATTAGCTAAAGCTGCCTCCTTGTTTAGCTGTACTCAATGAACCCACTCCTTAGCGCAGGTGAATAAAATGAATGAGATGAGATGCGGTGGAGTATCTCCATCAGATCCACCCCCCTCCAGATTTTCTCTCTGTGTGTCTCTCATTTCTCCATTCCCAAGCTCATTTACCATTGCTACAGATAGGTCAACGTGCAGGTCTCAGAAATGTCTGAAGTTTGGAAAGATTAAATAGCTTTTAAAAATGTCATAGAGCTATTATACATTTGTGAGACATATTGCTCAGTCTGATTTCAAACTTCATGTGTAGTTGAGTCTGGCCTTGAACTCCTGATCATCCTTCCTCTACCTCCTAAGGTCTGAGAATATAGGCATGTGCCACCACTCATTGCCCAGAAAACAAAATTGCATTATTAATGGCTCAGTATGGGCTCATCCCGTATTACTCTCATATAAAAATAAAACAACTTATATTTAAGTCATTCTCTTTTACTTTTTAAAGCTTTTTCTTCAAATGTAAAGAAGGTGTCGGTGGTGTATATTTGAATGTGTGGATTATACTTAAAAGGAACAGTGTTTTGAGACATAGGGATGGAAAAAATGGTTTTAAGGAATCAATGAAGCCTTTGAAGTGGCTCAGTGGGTATGGACACTTGTCACCAAACCTGATGACTTACATTCAATCCCAGGACCCACATGCTGGTAGGTGAGAGCTAACTTTCTCACGTTTTCCTCTGACCTCCACACATGCACCATGACATGAACACACACACACACACACACACACACACACACACACACACACTCTAAATAAATAAATGACTAAGGAAAAATTTAAACATAAGATACAATCAGTGGGAAGAATTAAACAGATCTTATGGGAGCTAATAATTTAGGTAGAAGATTATTGGAATGGCCTGGGTTGTAGCTCACTCTGGGACATGGGTACGGGAGAGGTTTGAGAAGCCTGCAACTTAAGAGCAGGTGTTGGCTTACTTGGAAAATAATCAAAGCATCCATGGAAGGTGGATATTCATCACAACTGAAGTATTTTCAACTCTTCTCTTTCAGTTATTCACATCTATGCCTTGCATAAGATTGAGTGCTTTTAATTTCTTGAGCATATCGACCATAAATACTGTCTGAACTTGATGACATGTTACTCAAAGCCTATAATGTCACAGTTGGAAACTGTGCTGATCTGGCATGCTGTGTAAGAAATTCTCATCTCTCTACTCTTATCAAAACCCTGACAAGCTTTTAAGTAATTGTTAGAATTGACTATGACACTTGCTTTAGTATACACATTGCCTTACAATTTACAACATATTTGCCATGCTAAAAGATTGATTTCAGATAGGTGTTAGCTTGTCTGACTGGGGAAAATATTGTCATTCTGTATTATGGAATACAGCAAGATTCCACCAGACACATTCAGTTAAAATGAAGCAAAAACTGCAGTGCTTGAGAATGGTAATTCCTTATGTTATCTGAATTTATTGATCAAAATAAAATCAGTGTTCCATTTCAAATCTGTCTGTAGCAGTATACCTTTTTTTCCAATGGCCCCAATTTTTGGAGGGCTTCCTACTGCACCACCCCCACTTTCTTTATGCATTAAAAATCTTGCAGAATTGCATACTAACAGAGATTACTGAGTTGGTTTCTACAAGATTGAGATAGAAAGTGAGCTAATAAATTAAGATCCATGGGCAGGGGAACTGTTAAAGGAAGCTTTTAAGCACCTGGAATTGCAAAACTGTTTCCATTTCACCCAACAGGTCAGATTTGAAAAACAAGTAATCTTACATTAGTTTCTCATAGCATGGGAGTCTGTGGAAAATTCATAGATAGGCCTTTAAAACAGTCCCCTTTTGAAATGAAATTTTATGAATAATACACTGGTTATTAAAAATAATTTTTAACATGTGTTTTCTTTTTTTTGTGTGTATGCTGTATGTGTGTATGATATGTGTGTGTATGTGTGTATGTTGTATGTGTGTGGTCAAAGGACTATTTACCAGAGTTGTTTCTCTCTCATCTCATGTCATCAGACTTGGTGACAAGTACCATTACCCAGTGAACCGTTTCACTGGCCCAAGATACTGATTTTTAAAAATTCTCTTATACAGGAGAGAAAAAAAATCAAGGAAATAAAAAAGTAGCATATATTCTAGATAGCTGTTGTCTCAAACAACTCCACAATTAATGGCGAAAACAACTGCTTTTACATTTCATTTGGGAGTTATGGGGTGAAATAATTCAGCTTGGCTGAATGATTATTTTTTGATGTCGGCATTGTTGATGGATATGACTCAGTGGTACTCAGTAACAGAGCTAAGAGTTTAGAGATTCTCATTTCTACTTGCCTTTGTAGACTTCTGTTGTTGATGGGAAAGTTGACTCCTAGTATTTCTACCTTTTAGTAAAAAAATTTATAAAGAGTATGTAGTAATATTTTATTGTTTGGGACATCATATGGGTTGGCTTGAATCTCAAGGACAGTGTGGCCTTGAACTCCAGGACAACTCTCCTGGCTTTGCCTTCCTAGTGCTGGGATTATGGCAGTAAGCAGTCATAGCCAGCTGAATTTGTTTTAACAAAGTCTAAAAGATGGACCTTCAGGAGGTCAAGATGCAATTGAACATTGAAGTTATTGAGAGGAACTACTTGTGAAGGCTACAAACTAAGGGAACGAGATGACCCAGGGAGCCCTCCCACTACCGTGCAAATGAACTGTGCGTGAACGGAAAGAATGGGGAAGAATTGGATGGAAAAGCATTGAAATTTCTATAAGACACTGACAAGTCTCAGCTCTGTGCAGAACTTGGCCCTTAGAGGTCGAAATGAGTGCTAATTTATTGTCTGGGAACAGAACAGTGAAGACCAGGATCCAAAAAGGTAGCAAGTAGAGTTATCAATCAGCTATGTGTCTGATAGTACTTCCCACTGAATCTCTATGTAAGTGAGCTGCTTCCCTGGCTAGGATATTTACCAAGGTAAGTAATGCATAAATAAAACATGGAAGATAAAAGTAGCATAAAAAAGCAATTAACCTCATGAATATGCAACAGTCTACAAAGAGGGCTGGAATCTAGGAGTTACGCTCACTCTGTTCTTGACCCAAGAGAAAATCTGTAGGCTGAGAGTGAGCACTCGGGGTTTGAGCAGGCAGATCTGGGTCATTTCTGACTTAATGCCTGGCCTTCTCCAGTTTGTCATTTCACAGAATATTGGTCTGGGCCAGGGCTGGATTGGAGTTCTATTGGAATGATATGATGAAGGCTCTATGGAAATATAAGGAAAATACTACTGAACACAGCCACAAATACCATGCTAAGAGCTATTATGCAAAATCACTAAGGCCAGAACAATTCTATTTGACTTATAAATTATTTATACCCCGAGGAAAAGTAAAAATAAAGTTTCTCGGCACCAGGCTCTAATTTCCTTGCTTTAGTTTTTCAACTGGAACTGTCTAAATGACTTCTGGGCTCCCTTTGATTTTTCCATCTTTGCGTGCGCCTTCATTTCTTCGGCGTCTTCAAGGGAAGCATGCCAGTTGTGACCAAAGTTGATTGTCTTTTGCTGCCCACAGTAGTAATGAACTTTCATGCTCACGCTCACAAAGAGGAAACAAATAAGAGTTTACATTTGGTTCGTGTCCTGGGACAGAGAGTGGTCTCTGTTAAATCTTGACACTATAGTAATGCTTCAGCTATCGAGATTTTGGCTCAGTATGTATAGGATAAGTTGGAGGCTCCCATCCCATAGTTTTAAGGAACTTTATGCCGAGTGCACAAAAAATTCAGAATAATTTGTTTCAAAATTAGGTAAGAATAGTTTTAAGGACAGTACTCAATTTCTGGTTAGTATCCAGTGTATTGCTATAAATTACTATCAGCCTATTTCAAATGATTTCGTCCAAAAACACATCAAGAATAACTGTTCTATACCTTGAGCTCTTCTAGAAGACGGAACGATTCCCAAGGAGTAAGACACCATCTTTCCCTGAAGCAGCTCAGAGTTTAAGGAGGCAGTAGGCAAATCTACAGTCCAAATAGATAGGGAGAAAATCTGTTTCTAGAGTCAAAGTTTATAAAGGGAAGCAATGGGTTATGAGGCCAGGAATAGAGTCTTATAAGGGAAGGTATATATAAGCTGGATTTTTAAGGGTGCATTGATATTTACTAAATGGATTAGGACAGGAATAATCATTTAGAAAGAAGTTCTGGTTTGCACTCACATAAAATAGGGGTGTACTCGAGTAACTGCAAGCAGGTTACTTTTGTGCATCAATTATCCTGAACGACTTTGAGAGGCAGGAGCGAGCACACTACGAGAGGTCTGATGTTCCCTGTTAACTATCCTGCTTTTTAATTTCTTACTTGTGGTTTTTAAATAGAATTACTAGGCTGGAGAGTTCTCTAGGATAATTTATCAGAGGGTCATCATATAAACCTCTTCCAGGCAAGGACGCTTTGGGGTTTAAACTAACTCCTCTTGTATATGAGAGTTTAAGAGCTTGTGCTGGGTTAGAAAAGGCCACATGAGTAAGGGAAATGAACTAGAACGAAAGCATGAGATGATCAGAATTTGAGACTGCTTACACATTAAATAAAATGATGAAAAATTCTCTCAGACTTCTGGCAATGGTGTGTGTGTACATGCACATATATGTGATATATATGTGCTTAAGGATGTCTCTGCTTTTGAGATAGTCTCTCGCTGATCTTGTAGCTTACTGATTTGAGTAGAGTGATGGCCAGCGATATTCTAGCATCCACCGCTCTCCAATTTCCTAGCCATTGGATTACAGATGTATGCAACTATGCTGTTTTTATGCAGATATTGCAGACAGGTCCTTGTGCTTGCATGGGAAACATTTTATGAACAAGGTCATCTCCACAGCATGCCCCTCCCATGGGAGTTTTGATTGCTTCTATGTAATGTGATGAGATGCAATAAGGCACATAGGAGGATCTTATGAAGGAGGAGAAGACAGAACTTTGCTGAGTTTGGCATAGAGTGGACATAGTTCTCCATGACTCTAATGCCCATGGCATGCAGCAGTGCAGATCAGACAGCTGCTTTGCTGGGAAGCCGGTACTATATTTTTTTTTCCTTGCTGACAGAATCATGTCTTTGTGCCTGTACCCTCCTAGCAGCCATGCAGTCTCTGAAGAGGAGACTGATAGTAACCTGAAGCAGTAACCATGGCGGTCTGTTGCTCTCTGTCTTACTCAGGCTCATGCTCAGCTAGTTTCTTTACAGAGCCAGGACCACTTACCCAGGGAAAGCCCTGGTACTTCTTTCAGTGGGCTGGATCCGCTTCCATTAATTAATAAAGACAACAGTTCTCCACAGGCCAATCTGAAAAAGACAGTTATTCAACTGAGACTATTTTCCAGGTGATTCTAGGCGGTGCCAAGTTGACAGTTGATACTAACTAGGATATGACTTTTCGAAACTGAGATCAGCTTCACACTCACCCTGTTCTCACCATCCCGTCGCTCCCATTCTCAGCTGTATGCTGCAGTGAGCATTTCCAGGCAGCCAGGAACAAACCAGTGCTTCAGTTGCTCCAGAGTCAAGAAGAAGGGGGTGCTTCAGATCAAGCAGCTGCCTGGGTGAGGAAATGGACCCCGAGCAACTTCGTGCCTTGCTTGTTTTATCTTGGTGAAATATGTGACTCCCTGCATTTTATACTCACGTAAGCATCTGTGTCTACAAAGGAACATTTTAAAAAAGTCTGCAGTAAGTTTAATTATAACCTGAGATGTCTATGACGCCAGGTTAGTGGGTTAATGCCATTCACCCCTGAAACTATAAATCTGGAGAATTTATAGCAGATCTCTCCACCTGTTTAGGGTACCTTTGAAGATGAGTATATTGTGAAGTGCTTCACCATGGACGCAATGTATTGTTATCTTCTCTCGAAGAGATTGGTGAGCAAAGATGATCTTGAACACCGTAGAAGAGATATAGGCATATTCAGATAAGATTCATTCCTAAGAAATTGGGTTGAAAATGAAGCTATATATTCATGGATTTCTCACTTAATTATTTAAATTATGTGAAATGAAAACATCAAGAAACTTCAATATAAAAGTCATTGAAACTATGTTTAGTCAAAAGAAATTCTGTGTGTAAAACCAAATGTTTGTTATATTACTCCTCCTGGGGGCAGAAGGGGGAGAGTGAATCTGGGAGACAGGGGAGGTGGGGAGACCGAGAGGAGTGGAAATGGGAGGCTTTGGTCAAGATGTACTGTAGGAGAGGATAATCAATAAAAAGTTAACAAAACCAAACAAACAGACAAAATGACAAACTTTGTATTTTTTGAAAATTTAATTTATACATATTAGTATATTTTAAATTGTATCACCACCTTATTAAGTGTGGTGATTTTTCTCTGATAGACAATATTTCTCTTCCCTCTTCCAATCCTAAGTCATTACTTCTAACCTCACACAGTCAAATGATTGTCTTTACTTCTGATTAAAATTCCAAAGCTTAATCTAGAGACTAGGCATTAAAATGTGCTGAAATAGCCCATAGATGTTGGGTCGTGAGTGAACTACCTTTGAAATAGTGTGTGGGAAAACAACCTTTTGGATATGTAGATTGTTCTACAGAGTGTTTTGATTTTCAGTGAACAAAATAAGTTTTGAAGTAACTTGAGGCAGTAACTATCAATTAGTTCCCAAAAGGACAGACAGGAGTTCAGATAAAATAGAAAAGAATTTGGGAGAACATGTCATTTTGAGCTTCCAACCATTCAAATGAAAACACCTCACTGTTCTACCAAAATAATGGTGTTAAATAAAAAGACAGCAACAGCGAGCGGTTCTGTTTGTGTTTATTCTGCTGCTTTGCAGTCAGGATGTATGTTGAATCCAAATCAGATGTCTGTTTGTTCATTTGCCCCAACCCCCAGATGTCTCAAACATTCTTGTTGGCAGTAAGACTCTGTGGGTGCTGGAGGTTTGAAGATTGACTCCTGTTTTCTTTATTATTAAGCAGCAGCCCACGAATCTAGACCTAGTCTGATTATCACTAGCTCCTACCCAAAGATGTTCATTGTTATTGGTGTCTCAAGAAATAGAAAGTCAATTTTAGGTTGTTGTTAGCAAGAATTTCAAGCAGTGGGAAAGGTGAGGGATACATTTCTGGGTTGACGATGCCCAGACGGAAGGACAGCATCTGCACAGATGAGGGCATTAACAGGGAGGATGGTTGTCATTGGATACCTCCTCTGTTCTTCCTACAAATTCCCCAGACAACCAATTTAGTCTGGGAAGGCTTTCCCTGGAAGGGAGGAGGCATTATTCTACCCTTCTTAATTATGTCAACTTATGTTTTTAAAAAAGAAACAAAACCAAAACCCAAATGGAAAATATAAAATCTACAAAGAGTTCAAGATCACTGGGCCTGCAGGATGTTTTCTGCCCAGGGGCCACTGAAGTCCAGTCGGAATCAAAACTCTCTCACTGCCTTTGCAAGGGCAGTTTCTTTCTCTTTGGAATTCATATAACAATTATTGTCTGCACAGTTCAGTTAGAAATTAATCCTGAACTGCCTCATGACATCTCCTCTATTATTTCTTGTGCTATTGCTTAATTTTTAATGCATCTAAAACTTGTTTGGAATCTCTGATCAGTTTTTAACTCCTACAGTGCTGAATCTGTGCCTTAGCACTCTTTATTTTCCCTGAGTTCCAAACCAATGAAGCCCCAGGAAATTGATATTGCTTTCTTTATTTCTTAAGGATGTCTAATTTTATATACCTATGTTCACATTTTCTTATTAAAGATACAGCAAATGAAATTTTTATTGAATGTTTATTTCACCCTAGAAATTACTTCAAAAATTTTTTTAAAGACACAAATATTTGAAGAAATTCAGTAACTGATTCACAAGGGGCTCCTCATTTCTTCACTACAGTGTGAGTAGTCGGGTGGAGGAGGAAGAGGAAGAAGCAAACTTCTTTTATCTGCCTACCTTTTTGATTCTCACAGATATACCAGTATTAATTATTATTCTCATTTTACAGCTGTGCACCTGAGAGCTCCAGAGGTTATGTATAATGCTTGTCACACAGTTACCATCAGACATTGAACTTTTCCTTGAGTCTCTTTGCTGAGCAAATATTTAGCCATTTTCTCTTAGCCAGTCAGCTTCTCCTGCCTCTCCATGGACACAGACACTTAGGAAAGTCCAAGGTGAAGGGGTCCTGAGCCAAGGTCTGGCACCACAGATTGCTTTTGCATGGGTACAGGGTATCTGAACTCAGGTACTCACTGGTACAGCACTTTACTTACCCACTGAACCATCTTCTCAGCCCTAAAGAAGCATTTATTTGCAGTTATCTGGTAACTCGTCAAAATGATCAGAATAAATGACTGTGGGTGCTCAGGCATAAATGGGGCAGCTATGTTGCCTCCTCCAAGATTCCGAGAATATCTTGGAAGAAGGGGCAGGAAGAATGTGAGAGCTGGGAGAGGGAGGGGGTGTGGTGTGGAACTCTGATTTAGGAGGATGGAACAGCTATTTCACGCTTGAACTCAGGGCAGATGTGATTTCCTTGTGATAAGACAATCTTGGGCTAATCAACCTCCTGTCATTGAATGAGGAGGAGATCATGGGTTCTTCCTAACCATTTCTGAGGTCATAAAATTAATGATTAGTGGGGGATGGAGAGACATTTTCTTTAGTGGTATAGCCACTGGTAAAGTGCCCATCCTCCTATAAGCAACCTTCATGGAACTCATTGGATAATGCACACAAAACAGAAATGAAAGTAAAAGATTGGGTTAGTTGGAAAGAGGAAGAGGAGGAGGAACTCAGCAGGAATGGGAGGACAAGGCAGGGAAACAGGGATGGGTAGATGTGATTTAAATTGAAGTATGTACTCTACATGTATGAAAATATCATAATGACACCCATCATACACCTTAATTAGCATATGCTAATAAAAACATTTTTCAAAAAGCACGTGTGCTAGAACAATATGCATCTCGGGGATGAGGGGTTCCAGTGCTCATTGCTCTTCTCTCAGCCTTTGCCAGTCTCCCTGGGTCTCCTTATCCATTGCTTGTAGTGATTCTCAACCTTCCTGATGCTGTGACACTTTAATACAGTTCTTTATGTTGTGGTGACCCCCAACCATAAAGTTATTTCATTGCTACTTCATAATTGTTATGAACCATAATGTAAATATCTAGTGTGCAAGATATCTGATATGCTAACTCCAAAGGGGCTGAGATCCACAGGTTGAGAACAGTTGCTTAGGTAGGGCCTTGGAGTTGGTACTGGACCATCTATGCCTTTAACGTCATGCACTGGAGGGCAAGTGCAAGCAACCCTGGCAACTGCTCAGCATATGAACGTCCCTCATCTTTGAAATTTTGACAGTTAGGGAGTTCTTCAGACATGCATCAAATACCTGTTTGTTAATGGACAAAAAGGCCCAGTTGAAAGTCCCTGGGCTAGTTAAGGTGTGGGGTAGAAAGGGTCACTTTATTTTCTTCTAGACAACTACCTCTGCTACCCAAATCTGTTAAAGTGACCTCAATCAGGTGTGTTGGTTCATTCCTATAGGGTTTGTTACAGCAATTGGGTGGGTGAGTCAGAAGGATTGCAATGCATTTTTTGTAAGGCTGAAGAATATAGCAAATCTGAGACCAACCTGACCTACATAGTGAGACATGTTTCAATAAAATGATCAAATAAAACAGGGTTCTGAATGATAGCTCCATGGATGAAGGTACTTACTGCCAAGCCTGTTGATCCCTGAGTCCCAAATGGTGGAAACAGATAAGTGACTCCCAAAATTTGGCTCTGTTGCTACCAATTGTCCATCCTGCATAAGGGTGAGCTCATGAGAGACTCATTTGCCAGTGATGTTCTGTTGTTCCTGGAATCCAAAGTGACTGTAAGCTAGGATGATTGACAACCTCCCGGGGCCTATTCAGGGTTTGGGGGTTCTGGAAAAAGACATGGTAAAAGCTGATAGCAAGAAGCCCCTTATGCCTTGAGCCTCGAAAGTATTACCAGTTTCTAGATGGACACTCTTTGAGTGATTCATATTCCTATGTGCAGTGCTAAAGCAGTAACTGGCCTCCTGGGAAGGAGATAAGTACAGTGGAAGGCTTAGACACCCAGCTAAGTTACCATGTGGGCCAAAATGGGGGTCAATGCTTCTCAGCAAAAGCAGTCTAAGCACTTGTGATAGAAACATTTTAAGTGATATTTGGAAACTGTCTTTGTAACATAATTTATGATGACTTCATTCATTTAAGTGAGTTTTGACTCACTAACAGCACACCGATACAGCAGGAAGGCATTGCATAGGCTTCTGTTTTGTGCTATTTTGTAGCAAGTGTCTTAAAATGAGGACACGGGAAGGATTTCAGAAGCAGTGATAAGATAACGTTATGGGGAGCCAGAGGCTCAGGTCGTTCCAAGCCCTGGGTTCTCACGCTCGCGGAATGAGGCTTAAGCTCGCCACCATGAAGGACTGGGTGAGCATTAGTCACATAATCAGGGATTAGCCACTTGGATAATCCAAACACGGCAGTGCTCAGACTCTAACTAATCACAGAACTGCCTCTCTCTGCTTCCAGATGCACCCCCCAAAGCCTTCCCTCCAACCCCCTCCCTCACAGCTTGAAAGCACTCTTGGTTTACCTCCACCAAACTTACATGACCTCCCTCCCAGACACACATATACATACAGAAAACATGAGAAAAAACCTTTAAAATGTTGATACTCAGATTTATCAAATCATAATTTCATTTGAAGCATTATATGTTTTTCCTTGGGTTCCCCTTCTTACTTAGCTTCTTATAGATGAGAAGGGGAGACAGAAACTAATCAGGCTGCATGGTGCCAGGAGCCCCAGTCTGTTCTCATTCTTGTCTCTGGCCAGAAACCGGTCATGTCCTTGGCTCTGTCTTTGACAGAGGTACGAAATGTGTTTGGGGGCCTTAGTTTCCAGTCTAGTTTCTTTTATCTTTCTTTTTCCTTTTCCACAACTGCCTGGCAAGTCTCTACCTCTTATTTTCTTCAGTGAGGCTTAGAACCCAGAAAGGGAATCCCAAGTTGCTCAGTCATATTAGCCTGAGTTGGTGCGATGCTGGCTATAAAGTCTTTCCCAGTTAGTGTCACAATCTCACCCGAAACATCTCGGTTTGAATTTATATCTATTGTTCCCTAATGTCAAATCTGAAGACAAAATACGTAATACAAAAGGATATAGAACAAACAAAACCATCACCAAGTCACCGTAGTTAAGGAAAATCTACATATTTTTGTAGATATTAAATGTAAGTGGAGTGCACTCTACAGCTCACATTGGCTAAAACTATAATAATGTGATTGTGTGTCTTATTTTTATTTATTTATTTTCAAGACAGGGTTTCTCTGCAACCCTGGCTATTCTGGAACTAGCTTTGTAGATCAACCTGGCCTTGAATTTAGGGATGCTCCTGCCTCTGCCTTCCCAACTTTGGGATTAAAAGTATGTGCCATCACAACCAGGTATGTTGTACATTTTTTAACATTTCCCAGGGTATGGCTGCGATTTTACAAAACATAATAATGCACAGAGTGCTTAGCTGCCCAACAGCCATTTGCACAGTCACTTAAAATCCCCATTTAAACGTCTTACACCTCACAGTGGTTTTCTCTTTCTCCTTTAAGTTTGTTCTCTGTTTTCTTCTTCTAAATATCCATGAAAGGTAAAGGTAGTTGTTTTAGGGAGAGGTATTTAACTGGCATTAGCTGAGTTGGCTTCTTGCTAAGGTTATAATGGGATTTTTGCTGAAATCCCTTTCAGTGGCAAAAGCCTCTCCATGTCAGAAAGTAGGGTGCTGGCCTTAGTGCTATGCCATCGAATAGAGGGTGATGTCCTTCATCCCGGAACGTGGAGGGCAGAATGTCCTATTTCTGTTTTCTCAGTAATACCTTTGAGAAAGCAGTAGAGGCTGTCTTTGTAGTTCTCCCCATTAGAATATGTTAATATTTTCAAATAGCTTTTACATTTTCACTCTAAAATATTATGCATCTTTCTAAGAGAAACCTTAGAAATAAAACATAAACTGTATCATTTGCATCTAAACTAGTTAAGTAAGATGGAAATTACTTACTTCTTTACGTGAATCAGCATTTTTTCTTAGAGTGCAGTGAGTCATCACACATTCCTTAAGTTAATCACTTTAGAAAAATGGTTGTGGAGGTGGTGGGTGGATCAACGCTAAAATAAGGTAGTTAAAAATTCTTTTAATGTGGATATGCTTAAATTAGTGTTGCCTTAGAAAATGAGTTTGATCAGCATTTCAGAGCACAATCAACCAAAAAGTAAATCGTGCATTCTTTTCTTTACTGTGTCCTTGTTCCTTGATACACTTTTTTAAGGAAAAAATGACTATTTAAGAAAAATGTGAACTGTTGAGCTCTATTGCTTAAAAGAAATGAGTAACACTTCCCAAATATTTATTTGTAAGTTGTACATACAAACACACACATCACCACATGCGTGAGCCATCTCTACTATTACAATATCTAATTAGGGGGGCATTGATTCATAGGAAGTGTAGATGGAGGCCTTTTGAGAATTCTAACTTTGAAGGACTGATGTACAGTTGTGCATAGTTAAATTTTTTTTTATAGTAAGGAACTCATGTTAGAAATGTTGACTCGGTGGTTTACTCCTTGAACTTTTGCCATTAATTTTATTTTCAGTCTATGTTTCTTTGCAGAGAATTCCTGTTTAACCCTTTGGCAATCTTGAGAATTTTAGTATAAAAATGAACTGCTTTCAACCCTTCATATTAAAAATCATCTGTCAATCAATTTAGTTAGGCAGATGAGTCTAAAATCCACTGTGCTGGAAGCCATGGTGCTGGTGCAGAGGATAAGCTGACGAAATTCCACCTTCTAGAGCACCTTGCTCCTGTCCCCTCTTTGGCTCATTAGTTTTTGTGATTTCCCTGAAAGCAATTCATAGGAGATGTATGGACACTTGTGTAGAAATGGCTGGGGTTTATTGTTGGGGGCACAGAGGTCCTTGCACTCACAGACAAGTGTTAGGGAAACCAGAAATGTCAAATAGATAGGGATGTCTCTTTAAAGGAAAAGATGTGTTACCTGTTTTCTGCCTACGAGGCTGGGAATGGATGTGGCTAATAGACTAGGTGATCTCTGCACTATCTGTAAGGCAAGGCTGTATCTTCTCCCGCAGCTGAACTAGAGGTGGTTGATAGTCTAGGTAACCCCTGTGTTACCTGCCTGACCAAGACCACTGTAGATCTTCCTCTAGGCCTTTAATACAACACATGTAACCTGAGTTTAGAATTCATCTTCATGGAGAGAGTGATATGTGCTTCACGAAGAGTTTTGATGCAATTATGCCTCCATGTGCGCATGGGATTATATTACAACAGGAAACATTGTTTCAAATTGTACAGTTCTTAAACATGCCTAAAATAAACTGCCTGGTGTCAGACTCTTGCCGGTGGAACAAGCCCTGGCTTTGGAGTCATGTTGACTGATTTTCTTCTTGACTCACAGGGGTTGTTACTCTGCTAACACTGATGTTGACAGAGATCCCCTCAAGTCATTCCAAGGTAAAGTTGGCCACTCTTAAGGGTGAGAACAGACAATGACCAGAGAGTATGTTAGGTTAGCCTTCTATTGTAGATTGGCTTTGCACTATTTTTAAAGTCTCTGGAGTAGACAGCTTCACACAGGTGCATTTTCCTGACTGTGTGAGCCAGAAAACCTTTTGGATTAACTCTTCCAGAATAGTAAATTGTATGTCTCTGCTCTTTACCAGAAAGACTCTCCCTGGATAGCAACCTTAAGATCTTCCAGGCTGTTAAGAATGTCATGTCTCTATCAGGGTCCCAGGTCCAACTCAGATCCAGTTGTTGTGACCAGTATTCAGAGGCCGGTCATTTTGTTGCTGTTTTCACGAGCTGCTGACTATGTGAACACAGGTCAGTTCTCAGTGACTTAGGCGTGTGTTGATTCCTAACCCTGTCTAAGAGCACGGTTTTCTTAGCATTGTGTACACTGGCTACCTGACATGTAAATTGAACATATGGACAGAGACCAAAATTCCTCCTACAGTTATTAATAAAGTTTAATTGGCTTTTTAAATTCTAGGATGAGCTAATTGGAAATTCAATATTTTCTTTTCAAGCTCTGCTACCACCAGGATAATAACGGAGTACAAAGGAGAGGCCACTTTTTACAGTCACAATCAGTAGCAGCCATACAATAATTGTAAAACAGATACAGTGTTTCTCCTCCTCTCTTCTGATCTTCCAATAACCAAGTGTATGCTTGCTTGGTAAAGATTAAAGTGACACAGATTAGGTAGGAAAGAAGGAAGGAACTGTCTTTCCGCCATTATCATTTCTATATAAACATAGATGAACTTTGAGTTTGCACCCATGTGCCCAGTGGACTCCTATTCAGGGATTCTGACCACTGATAGACAGTAAGTGCTGAACCGTGTGCCGATAAAGGCTCCAACACACAGTTAGTTCAAGTGCAAATTACATCCCCCACAGTGGAAAGCCATTGACACAGACTATGTTGCAAGGCTTTTAGATAACGATTCATATAGTCACCCAACAACTTGTGTTGACAGTTGGGAGCCTTGCATATTTTCCGTCTGTTTTCTTTTGTGTCTCAGGGGCACGTTGTGTGGTATACAGAGCTAAGTGCTGAGCACTGGTGGTAGTTTCACCCTGCATAAACATGTTCATTCTGCCCACTCCCCCGCCCCCGCTCTCTCTCTGTAGATTGTCTTGGTAATCTCAGGACTGCTTTTTAGGGCTGTGCTTTCCTTTCCCTAGTGTGAAACAGTCTGTCTTCCAATGCATGTGGCGCTAGCTGGTAGCAGAGTTAACTGAAAATGGTGCCTTTTTTCCCGCAGGCAGTGATTTGCTTTGATCATGAAAGGACGTTTCTTGAGCGTGCTGTACAATAGCAGGAGAAGAAAAATGATTATCACAAATGCCGCTGTGATGTCCACCATTAGATACACAGTCTCCAATGGCTGCTGCACACTTCATATGCCAAAGGTACCTAAACGCAAGGGAGAAATTTATCTTATTTTGAGAACCTGGAAAATTTTAGAGCTAAATAATGTAAAGCAAAAGTGAAAGGGTTTGACATTTTATAACCATTTCATATTGAAAGTGAATACTTACAGCCCACTATCCCATACTGTCATTTTCAGAAAGAGAACAGAGTAAAGCTTTCCATGACAAAACACTCTGCAGTGTTATCTGCTGCAAGCCAAGAAGGAAAGTTATAACCCATGCTTCTACTTGGATGCTTTTATTGAAAATTGATTTTTAAATTTAAATTATATAAGAGAAACATTCTTTTTAAAAAATTAAAAAGTAAAGTTCATCCGCTCTTCCCACAGACCATCTGCTTCCAAAATCCTCCTCCCCAGTTTCCCACAAGAAGCCATTATTATTAATTTTTTTCTGTTTGAGACAGGGTTTCTCTGTGTATCCCTGGCTGTTCTGGAACTCCTCTGAAGACCAGACTGGCTTTAAACTCAGAGATCCACCCACCTCTGCCTCTGGGATTAAAGACATGCACCACCACTGCTATATTAAGAAGACATCATTAACTATTATTAAACACTCCATACATATGTTTCCAGGCATTGTTAGTGTGTATAGTAATACACATGAGAACATACATGTGTGCATGCACACACACACACACACACACACACACACACACTGTTCAAGGTTAGGTCAGCATTCCTGGAAGGAAGGTTTCTGCATGGATCAGCACACGCACAATGTGGATCGCCATCCACATGGAAATGTGTTCCTTGAACCATATATAAGCAATTACTTTCCTATTTTTATTTAATCTCCCAGGATGATGTAATGCCTCTGGACAAAGTTTCTCCCATTTTAAAATTATTCATGCAACTGTTGTCCAGTCTTTTCAGAGTGCTGCTAAAGCACTCTACGAGTTCTCAACTGCTGGCTGAGGGCGTTCTTGATTTCTTTTTCTATTCTCTCAAAAGTCCTTCGAGGACCTTAAAACTTGTAATTAAGTCAACAAGGCTGTGTCCCTTCTTTATAGAAGGTCTGGTAGTGTCACTAACAAACAGCTTTGGTTTGAATGTCAAATGTTCCTGATAGGCGGGAGTGGTTGAACACTTGATCTCTGGCTGGTAGCAATGGTTGGGGAGGTTCTGGAAGCTTATGGGTGAGGTATCCTTAAAGGAAGTAGGCCAATGGAGGTGAGCCTTGAAGTTCTATCTCCTGGCTTCTCTGCTTGCCTAATTGAGGCTGTGGATGTAATGTGACCAGGCACGTTATCTTCATCTTATCATTTCTTCTCCATGGCGATGAATTATATTTCCTCAGGCTAAGGCAACACAAATACATCATTCCTTTTAGGTCCCATGTCATCATAACATTGGTAATAGCAACAAGGTATGTAACTAATGCATAAACCTGTTATTTTATGCATTTTCATTTGTTTCCCTAAAGATAAAAAACAGGAAGAGAGGTTATCATAATACAAACAATAGATTATATAAAACCTACTTAACTTGTAACAGTAGTCTATTGAAGACTATAGAATCCTCAGATCACAGGAAAAATATCTGCATCCTTTTGTCGTTATCTAATGCTTGCTAATTATGTACTATGTAGCAACTGGCACAAATTCTAATGGCATCAAGCAACACAGGCTGTATTAGAGAGCCATCTTAGCATGTCTGCAATTAGGACAGTAAACAACATACTTCCATGGTTTCTGCTTCAGTTCTTGCTCTGACTTCCCTCAATGATGGATTATGATCTGGGAGTATGAGCCAAATCATATCCCAATTACCCCGTTTCCCATAGTTCTTTCTGGTCACAGTCTTTTTATCACAGCTATAGAAAGGCAAATTGGAGCAGATATTGGTACCAGAAGCGGGGTGGGTGATTTGATGAACCCCATTGTTTCTGCTTTTATTGCCCTTGAATTATTTCCTTTTGTGGATGATTTTGGAATTTTGAGCTGGTAAAGTCCAAGAGTGCTTATTAATATACCATATTAGTGGGATCTTGGAAGATAAAAATACTGAGAGAAATGAAGACAATGGAGGCTTGCCTTGTGACATTTCAGTGAGAAGCAGAGAAGGTATTGGAGCCATTTTTGTTCTCTGTTGGAGTCAGACTTTAGAATTTCTGGTAATGATGGGACTAAAATAATAAGCTATGATGAATAAGAATCAGCACCACTGAGGCGAAACCTGTAATTTGCTGGGACAATAGACGTTGGTCAGCTGGGCTGAAGAACTGGCTGTGATAAACAAGAGATCAATGTTATTAAGGTGAAATCTTCTGGAAAATATTTTTATCAGAGTTATCATACAGAAACTGTGGTACACGAATGTCAAGGCTACATCTCAAAGTGGTAACTAAAATGGTCAGTTTGTAAAAGTAGTCTGCTTGACATGGGTGTTTGAGGCATAACATGCAAGACTGGGTGTGCCATAGAAGCCCACAGTTAAGAGACTTTGAACTTTTAAAGTGCTGGGAATTTTAAGAAACTGCATACTATATTTTATATTATAATATCAGCATACATCTTAGGAACAAAAAAAATGAAAGTTGATGACTTCAAGTGGTATGTTTGCATGTCAAGTTAAGAAGGGGTGGAGTTACTTTTATCTGTCCTCCTGAGACAGCCTACCACAATCAGCGGGGGTCTCAACTGTGGAACCACCCAGATTTGATTGCTCTATGTTCATGTGTGTGAGGGATTGCCTTGATGATGATTTGTGTGAAAGGGTCCAGTCCACTGTGGATAGCACCATCCTTACACAGTAGGCCCAGGTCATGTAAGGGAGGTAGCCAATCATGGCCAACAAGGAAGCCAGTAAGTGGTGTTCTTCAACGGTTACTGCTTCAGTTTTGTTCTGATGTCTCTCAGTGATGGACTGAGATCTGGAAGTATAAACCAAATAAACCCTTCCCTCCCCTAATATGCTTTTTGTCACAGTATTTTATCATAGCAACAGAAAAACCAACTAGAAAATATATCGAAAATAAAGAAAGAAACAACAATAGCAAAGGAAAAAGGAAATCTACAGACAGAAGGATGTGATGAATACGATGCAAATATCCTCAACAAAATAGTCTCAAACCAAACTCAAGAATACATTAGGAACATACATCATAACAAAGTTAGTTTCATTCCAGAGATGCAAGGTGTGTTCAACAAATAAAAATGAATAAATTTAATACTTCATATTAATAAGCTTTGAGACAGAAATCTCCTGTTCATTTTGACAGATGCAGAAAAGGAATTATACAAAATTCAACATTCTTTCATGATAAAAGTTCTAAAAAAAAAACAGGAATAGGCAAAAAACATCCATTACCATGATAATGGCTTTTTTATGACAAATCTGTATAAAACATTATGTTTCTATCTTAGGGTTTCTACTGCTAAAGTGACACCATGATCATGGCAAGTCTCATAAAGGAAAGCTTTTAATTGGGGCTGGCTTACAGTTTCAGAGGTTTAGTTTATTATTGCCATGGCGGAAGTGTTGTATGGAACCATGCCAGGGCCCATCCTGGTGCCTGGCTAGCTTAACCCCCGAAATAACCACAAAGAAATTATATTAATATTACTGCCTAGCCCATTAGCTCTAGCCTCTTATTGGCTAACTCTTACATCTTGATCCAACCCATTTCTAATAATCTGTATGTCACCACGAGGTCGTGGCTTACAAGGAAAGATTCAGCATGTCTGACTCTGGCGACTACATGGCGGCTCTCCCTGCCTACCTTCTTTCTCCCAGCATCCATTTCTGTCTTTCCTGCCTACCTAAGTTTCTGCCCTATTAAAAGGCCAAGGCAGTCTCTTTATTCAACCAATGAAAGCAATACAAATACAAAAGGGCCTCCTACACCACGGAAGCATGTCAGCATGCAGGCAGACATGATGCTGGAGAAGGGTCTGAGAGTTCTACATCTTGATCTGCAGGCAGCAGGAAGAGACTGTGTGCTATTGGGTATATTTTGATCATAAGAAACCTCAAAGAGAGATACACTTTCTCCAATGAGACCGTACCTGCTCCCACAAGGCTACACTTCCTACTAGTGCCTCCTCCTATGAGCCAAGCATTTAAACACCTGAGTCTATGGGGCCATAACTATTCAAACCACCACAGCAGTTTTCCCCTTAAATGAGCTAGAATAAGACAAGAGAGAGAAGTCAAGAGATAAAGACTTGGAAGGAAGGGTCAAATTGCTTACAGATTATGTGATGCTATATTTAAGACCCCATGACTCCACCAAAACACTCTGGATCTTATCAATAATTTTAATAAAGTAGCAGGATACATAATTAACTTACAAAATTAGTGGCCTTTATATGCACAAACAATGACATTCCAAAAAAGAAATTAGGAAAACATCTATTCCCAGTAGCATAAACCTCTCTAGAAATAAGCCAAATAACCAAGAGATGAAGGAACTCTGTAAGGAAAACTGGACACTGAAAAAAGAAACTAGGGAAGACACCTACTTTCCATGCTCCCTGATTGGTAGAATTGATCTTGTAGCACTGACTATGCAACCAAAAGCAATCCTCAGAGGAAATGCAGTCCCTAGTCAGATTGGCAACCATCAAATAAAAAAAAGTAAACAAAACAAGAAAAAACAAAAGCAGGGCACCAAACAGTAAAGAGGATGTGGAGGAAGAAGAACTTTAATCCATTTTTTGCTAGTTGGAAATCAGTGTGGAATCCTTTCAAAAAGCTAAAAGTCAAAATACCACACAACCTAGCTCTACCACTTTCAGGCACCTACCCAATAGACTCATTATACTGTTCTATGCAGACCCTTGCCCATCCATCTTTATGGCTATTCTTGTCACAAGAACAAGGAAGGAGAATCAGCCTAGGTGTACAGCAGCAGATGAATAGATGATAAAATATGGTATCTAAGTACAATGGATTTTCATCCAGTTATAAAAATGTGATTGTGAAATTTGCAGGAAAATAGATGGGATTGGAAACATTTTTTAATTCATTGGAAATTTTCATACATGTATACAGTGTATATGATACATTTTCATTTCCATTTCTACTACCTTCCTCCAGCACTCCTAGGGACTCCCAACCCATCTTCTCACCTGCCTCAAGTCCTTTTAAAAATAATTAATGACCCACTTAGTCTCATTAGTGCTGCCTCATATGCACAGAAGGGGGAGGTCTTCCACTCCAGCCTTGGCAGCCTACCATCAGCCACGGCCCAGAAAAGGTGACATCACTCTCCAGCCGTCATCAGCTGCCAATAGATCCTCAGCAAAACATGGGGCCTCAGGAACTAGGTCCCCATCTACGCTGGATATTTGATTGGTTGGGTTATGAGCAGGTAGCCACGCCTATTGTGTGTTCACATATGCAGTAGTCTAGTTATGTCCAGAAGCTAGCATAATACAGCATCAATGACTATAAAGCTGAGATAGCAGAAGCAACTTGAAAAAAAAATCCTGGAAGCAGAATAGGAGAAACAGTAACAGTAGCAGGAACTGAGGCATACAGTCTTGTAGGTTGTAAATTAGCTTTCAGTGAACTGAAATGTAAGCCTGTAGGCAGTTGTTCTTAGAGACAGTGCTTCCCATATGTCTTTTGAAACAAAGATGTCTCTAATTTATCAATTGAACACCAATAGGTAAATACTGCTAGTATCTACACAGCAAGCCCAAGAAAGTATCTCATCAGTTTAAAGAAAGGTTCTAAACCCAAAAGTTTATCATGCCACAAATAACTGGCTTGCAGCCTCTCCTGTGCCTGTGATCAGAAGAACAGCAGGATCTTGGCCTGGAATCTGAATAAATCCTGCTATACTTTATACATTAATTACCTGGTGAGCTCGATTTTGACTCTTTGATACTGTTGTTGGATTACTTAAAGGTTGCCATTCATTTGTATGAATTTTCATATTGAGTCCATTAAGCAAAGATAGCTGGACTATTTTAATTCCTTAAAATTTTAATCTTTCTGTGTCTCCTACTTTAGAGGAGGGTGCAATTATCTTCCTGGCTGTGAATCATTAAACCTAACCCGTGAAAAGAGCCTGCCTGTCACATGTGAAATTGGCACATCCAAGCCTTATGATGGCTTTACGAAACATTTCACCTCCCTGCTTCCTGGACTTGGAGGACTGCTAATAGCACAGCCCAGGAGGCCTGAGCATCAGTTCTCGGCTTCAGATTGTCAGTATTTCCCATTGTGTCAAAGTCTATGATTATTGCTGCATGGATAAAACCAATAAAATGGAAGAAATCCAATTTAAAAATTATCATCTTGTATGATTACTCTTTAAACAGTTTCCCCAGTGTAAGACATTTGTCTCTTTTTTACAGTACTACTGGAGAATATCATTATTCTCTGCCTAATAGCCTACTAGTGGCCTTGTATACTTTATAGCAATTTATGAAAAATACCACTTGTGCTGAATTTTCCTAAAATCATTCTACATTTCTTCAAAAGTAGATGCTTATATATAACTTAAACAATTGTGAGTTTGGCATAATTAAATAGGAAGTTACTATAAATCTATTTGGACCTTACATCACCTACTATAATTTGACCCGTAAAATGATCCCTACACTTCATTTGTTTTTTATTCCTTGGTTGGATGTACTCTGATATGGTAGGCAGGCAGTTCTTTCAGTTTTATTAATATGTATGGCCTTCTCTGGGTAGGGTTAGTGTCCTCAAATTTATAGTGGTTGCTGGCACTGGGAATGGAATAAACAGGTCTGCTTAGCTCTGCAGAAAATAGAATAACATGTAATTCCATCAACTTTCTTTTTAGTTGCTAGCTCTAAATGCAAGTCTCTTGTTATAAGGTTAGTAGGGCTGACTTTAACTCATCATCCGGGGCCTGAGTTGAAACACACAGGATTATGTATTTAAATGTGCTCACACATTATCTCCACACAGAATGAAACCAAGTAATCAGATTTCCACTTTACTTCTCCGCCAGAACCTGTGCTATAATTTTGCACTCACTGGAGGGAATTTGGCAATGTGTTATTCTCCTCAGGCCTGTTTTCACACAATGGCAATTCGACTGAAGTGCAGTGTAAAAGTATTTATTAAAAGCAATTCCCCTCTGGCACTTGGAAATTAAAGACAATAGGAGTGTGCTGTTTGCTCTCTGGGAAGGGTTCTCATTTCATGAGCTGATGAAAAAGTTTAGTGTATCGCACCTTAAATAAATATATCTACAATCCCCTGAGAAGGAAAAGCAGGTCCTATCAAGAGTTCTTGAAAAGCTCAAAGAACAATGCCCAACACCGTGGAGCAGAGATGAAGGGAGATTGTTGTTCCATCTTCCCAGTCTTTTGGATTTCAACCCGTTTTGTCCTCAACCAAAGGATCGGTCTCTTTCATTGACCTGCCAGCATTCCCACCCCTGCCTCTGGTGTCTAAAGGCATTATTCCTACTGAAGATGCACTTAGACTGCAAGGTTGTGGACTCTGAAAGGTATTCTGACTAATGAAACACTAGGGCTTCCTGAATGATCCAGGAGCACCAGGGTACTCATTCCATGAGCTGCAATGTTGGGTCTGGGAATCTGGCTAGTCCTTGATTGAACTGACAAATTTTCTGCATGTGTTGTTGTATTACCTGTCCTGGGGTGATGTGAGAAAGAGTCTATTCACCAAAGGCTGGGAAGCCAATAGAAGATCAAAGAACTGATCCCATGCCAGTCTAAATCAATGAATAGTGAGTTTATTGGAGCTCTTTAGAGGAGAAGGGCTGATCCAAGGCAACTATATTTCTGAAAAGCCCATCCCAGCAAGGGTGACAGCTCCTGATAGTGACATTCCTGGAACTACATGCACAGTGTATAGGCAGCTTGTGGCCAGAGAATCTCATCCCTTTCTTAGTGACTTTTCTGTGACTGTAAAGAGACATCATGGACAAGCAACATCCACAGAAAGCGCTTAATTAGGGCTTGCTTACTGTTTCAGATGAGGAGTCCATGCCCATCACAGCATGGAGCACGGCTGCAGGCAGCAGATTGAACTAGAACTGTAGCTGAGACCTTGCTTCTTTTTTTGCTGATTTTTATTGAGCTCTACATTTTTCTCTGCTCCCCTCCCTGCCTCTCTCCTCCCCCCAAGGTCCCCATGCTCCCAATTTACTCAGGAAATCTTGTCTTTTGATACTTCCCATGTAGATTAGATCTATGTATGTCTTTCTGGTGTCCTCATTGTTCTCTAAGTTCTCTGGGATTGTGATTTGTATGATGGTTTTCTTTGATTTATGTTTAAAAACCACTTATGAATGAGTACATGTGATAATTGTCTTTCTGTGTCTGGGTTACCTCACTCAAAATGATGTTTTTTAGCTCCATCAATTTTCCTGCAAAATTCAAACTGTCATTACTTTTTTTCTGCTGTGTAGTACTCCATTGTGTAAATGTAGTATATTTTCCTTATCCATTCTTCAGGCGAGGGGCATTTTGGTTGTTACCAGGTTCTGGCTTTGACAAACAATGCTGCTGTGAACATAGTTGAGCACATGTCCTTGTGGCATGATTGAGCATCCTTTGGGTATATACCCAAAAGTGGTATTAGTAGGTCCTGAGGAAGGTTATTTCCTAATTTTCTGAGAAATTGCCACACTGACATGCAAAGGGGCTGTAACAGTTTGCACACCCACCAGCAATGCAGAAGTGTTTCCTTTTCCCACAAACTCTCCAGCATAAGTTGCCATCAGTGTTTTTGATCTTGGCCATTCTTAGTGGTGTAAAATGGAATCTCAGAGTTGTTTTAATTTGCATTGCTTTGATATTTAAGGATGTTGAACATTTCCTTAAGTATCTTTCAGCCATTTTAGATTTCACTGCTGAGAGTTCCCTGTTTAGGTCTGTACTCCATTTTTATTGGATTATTTGTTCTTTTGATGACCAATTTCTTGAGTTCTTTATATATTTTGGAGATCAGACCTCTCTCTGAAGTAGGGTTAGTGAAGATCTTTTCCCATTCTGTAGGCTGTCGTTTTGTCTTGTTGACCATGTCCTTTGCTTTACAGAAGCTTTTCAGTTTCAGGAGGTCCCATTTATTAATTGTTTCTCTCAGTGTTTGTACTGCTGGGGTTATATTTAGGAAGTGGTCTCCTTTGCCAATGCATTCAAGTATACTTTCCACTTTCTCTTTTATAAGGTTCAGTGTGGCTGGCTTTTCATAATAGCCACAAATAGCATAAAATATCTCAGAGTATCTCTAACCAAACAAGTGGACAACTTGTATGACAAGAACTTTAAATCTTTGAAGAAGAAATTGAAGAAGACACCAGAAAGTGGAAAGATCTTCCATGCTCTTGGGTAGGCAGAATTAACATAGTAAAAATGGCAATCTTACCAAAAACAATCTACAGATTCAATGCAATGTCCATCAAAATCCCAGCAAAATTCTTCAAAGACCTTGAAAGAACAGTACTCAACTTCATATGGGAAAGCAAAAAACCCAGGATAGCTAAAACAATCCTGTACAATAAAAGAACTTCTGGAAGCATCACAATCCCTGACTTCAAATTCTATGATAGAGCTACAGTACTGAAAACAGCCTGTTATTGGCATAACAACAGAGAGGAGGACCAACGGAAGTGAACAGAAGACCCGGATATTATTCCACACACCTTCAAACACCCGATTTTTGACAAAGAAGCAAAAAATATCAAATGGAAAAAAGAAAGCATAGTTAACAAATGGTGCCTGCATACTTGGATATCAACATGTAGAAGAATGAAAATAGACCCATATCTATCACCATGCACAAAACTCGAGACCTTGCTCCTTATCTAAAA
This sequence comes from Microtus pennsylvanicus, assembly GCF_037038515.1. NCBI lineage: Eukaryota > Metazoa > Chordata > Mammalia > Rodentia > Cricetidae > Microtus > Microtus pennsylvanicus. The sequence continues at coordinate 64,858,253 of NC_134592.1, forward strand.
GTTTGAGGTAGGGGTGAAGAAGGGAAAGAAAGTGAGGTAGAGACAGACAAACAGACAGACAGGTAGACAGAGAGAGGGATCTGATGTGGGCTTTTGAAACCTCAAAGCCCACACCTAGCGACACACCTCCTCAAACAAGGTCACACCTCCTAATTCTTCCCAAAACAATTCATCAATTAAGTACCAAGTATTCAGACATGTAAGTCTATGGAGCCCATTCTCATTCAAACCACCACAATCAGTATCAGAATATATGGCTGCTCAATGTGTTTGGGTGTACGTGTGCATGCGTGCATGTGTATGTGTATTTAGATGCATGTATACATGCTCCTTTAAAGATCTCACCTATCTTCTATTAGATTATTTTTATTATTAATTCTCAATCTATAGAGAAATTGTTTTCTCCAAGTTTGTACAATATATCGATGAGTTCCTTGAAATTTACTACTTCATAAATACACTATCCCTCAAACACTAGAGGATGAATTATGAAAATTATAGATGTACCTGAAAGCATGTAATTAGTGAACTAATTTTATAAATGGCTGTGTAAGCCATGATGATTCTAATTTGCATTCTTTCAATTCCTGTGCCAGACAGACACAGTCCTGGATAACTAGTAGTGTGATTACGGAGGAAATCAAGGCACAGCTGCCCTGCACAGCTTCCCCTCCAGGAAGCCTTTGGGGAACAGCAGACAACACACCGGTAATGACTTGCAGAGTATCTCACAGCTCCTTTTTGGTAACAGTGCGTGTGTGTAAGACTTATTCTTTATAGATCATATCTGGAATATAAAATGCTTATAAATAGTGCGAAACAGTTGGAACTTATGGGAAGGAAACTGGAACATTATAAAATCCTGTTCAATACTTTTTGGTCATTACTTTTTCCTTATGGAGAGTATCATCCATTGGGGTCATCAAAGAATGAAATTTTCTGGAAGTCAATTGCTTTCTTTTACCAATTAGGATGCTTTATTTCTGATGAATGACTGCACGAATAACTAGTTATTAAGTTAATTTGCATTAGAAGCACTTCGTGCATTTAATTGAAGAGGTGAAGCCTAAAGCAGTTACACGTTTGTGAAATAAAGAACTTATTAGAAGATAATGCTAATTCCATGTGGGCATGGCTGCCAGTTTGTGAGTCTTGCAGCATGTTCTAAGTGTGCCACACGTAATTCTTTCATTTCCTTCTCAAGACTTTTGCTTTTTTCTTGTCCCCCTTTCAATTCCTTGCATCGCATCTAATTTTCATGTTTTGTGGCTATTGTTTTTTTCTTCATTTTCACTTCTAAGGCTCAGTTCCTATGTTGTCTTTTGATATAAACAATAATCATAGGCACTTGGCTGAACACTTTCAGGGTTATTAATATGTATGATCCTTTTGTTACCGTATCTCAGCTGTTCCTTGAAAGTCACCTTTGTAGCTGTCTTATGATAGGCATAGACAACGGAGTAGTCTCCCAAACTTTACACTGAGAGCAAGCCAGCAAGAAAAGCAGCCAGCAAATATACCATGGCATTTGTGTCAGGTGTTTTCCCATTTTAACTTTTATATTTTAGTCCTGTTTCCCTACAGCATCAGGATTATTCAAAGTTATGTTAAAATGTTAATATAACCCTATGGATAATCTTAGGTTAGCAGGAGTAGCGATAAGCAAAATGGGCTTCCTGGTGAGGTCTTGCCCCGAGTGGGGCATGATCATTTAAGGATATGTGGAGGAAGAGAATAGCAGCCCTGAGAAGAGCAAGCCTGGCCTGGAGGAGGGAAATTGATTCTCAGCTGCTGCTGGATTTTGCAAGTGTCCTTACATTCTTGACAACAGCTGCTGAAAATAAGAAGTTCATCCCTGGAAACCGAGGGAGTCTAGCATCCGGGACGGTGTTGCTGGGGAAGGTGTGCCACACCACCGTTATGTGTAGATTTTTAAAAAATAGTGGTAAGGTGGAGAGAGTTTTGAAAGAAAGGCTTTAGCTGGATGAATTTGTCTGTTTTTCTTTTTTTGTTTTTGTTTTTTGAGGGTTGAAGACAAGATTTCTCTGTAACTTTGGAGCCTGCACTGGAACTAGCTCTGTAGACCAGGCTGGCCTTGAACTCATAGAGATCCGCCTGCCTCTGCCTCCCAACTGCTGGGATTAAAGGCGTGTGCCATCACCGCCTGGCAAATTTGTCTGTTTTAAGAAGCGTTGATGGAAAGAGTTTAATTGTGTATGTACTTAAACTAATCCATATTGTATTATTAGATGGGAAAAAGGGCCTGAGTAATATTCCTTTTACTGGCTCTGAACATTCCTTGAATTTTTCTCCCTTGACTAGCCAGTGATTTGTTGACTCCCTACTGTGTACTAGACACTGACAGAAATGAAAAAGGCTTTGGCAGTTAACCCTAGAATTTGACACTTTCTAAAGGTAAAATGCTTGATAATCTCCAGCTGTTTAGTGATGAAAAAGAGATTGCTATCCATGTAATTACATACTACCTTCCTGGTTCGTCCTGGGTCAAACCTTACATGTTCTGTTCTTCAGTCATGCTATAAACGTTTAAGAATAGGAACGCTGACATGGGAACTGTATGATTCTAATACTTAGCAAAATTCCTGGGATACAGTGAAGGTGGTTTAGCTGTTCACTGTATAAAGTCCAGTCTAAGGTACATTGTTAGTTAAGAAACAAATTGTGGCTTACTCTCTTTGGAAGGAGTAGCAATTATTAATTTGCCCTTTACTCATTTTAATCAATAAAATAGAGACTATATATGTATTCTACATTCTTTAAAAGATTCCTTATAGCACTGTATTATAACCCAGGAGGCAGGAGTAAAGCACCAAGCTTTAAGTAGAAAAAGCCTGCCAAATTCAACTTTATTAAATGTAACTATTGATCTTTTATCTTGAAATCAATAGGCTAAAGGGGCTAAAAATGAAGAATTTAAAACTGCAAACTTACATTTACTATACTATTGTATGTTTAAAGACAGGTAGTTCTTGGCATATTTTATATATTCAACACTGTATACTTGTATTACAAGTGTGTAATAAAATTAAAATAAAATAAAATTAAGGAAAATAAAATACTAAAAACTATGCATAAATACTACTATATTTATATTTCTAAATTTTATAATATTCTGAAAATATTTTCTTCTAACAGTGGTTCATGGGTTGCCCAATATGTGAATGGTTTTGAAAATGACACAAAGAAGATTTTTAAGATGATAATAAAATATTCTTACTTTTGCTCCAGTTCAGAGATATTTTGCTGATAGAACGGGTGATTTACCATAAAATGATTTCCAGTCTCTATTAATTTGTAGAACAAATGATGTGTCTCTTACAGCCCTGCATCATTTCGTTCATCAGCGAGAGAAGCTAATGAAAGTTTGCCTAGACTCCTGCGTGAGATGAGCAGATTTCAACTTTTCTCATATTAATATAAATTAGATGACTTTTGTCCTTGCCCGGAGTGACAATGTCAGTGTCGGGAGCTTCTGTCTTTCATGACTGTCAGCTAATCAGGACGCAGGGGTGCTTCAAAGCCCGCACTTCTAATCCGCTCTTGTGGATCACATCCAGCGTGAGAACTCCTGCCAGCTACTGTGGGGCCCTGAGCTAAGTTCCCACAGCCCGTGATAAGCACACCCACAGTGAGAGAGTCCGCAGCAGGAGGGAAAAAGCCACCTTTTTATGCACCAGCATGTAAAATAAATCTGATAACCACACTATTGCAAAGTCCTTCATCCACTGCCGCTGAGCAGATAGCATATTGCTTTGAACTCCAAGGCTGTCAGTCAAAGTGGGGCTCTTGCTGATGCCTGTTAGCAGACAAATGCAGGGCTAGAAGCTGTGGAGTTGAGAGAGAGGGAGTCTCTGCATGATGCTGGCTTTGTTTACAGTCTCTCTGGCTGTAAATAGAGTCATGCTTCCTGTTTCTTCTGCTCATCCTATGCAGGCCAAGTGCCTTCCCTTTTCGTCCTTCCTTCCCTCTCTCCTTTTGTACCTTTGCTTCCTCCTTTCTTCTTCCGTTCTCTTCTTCCCTTCTTCTCTTCCTTCCTTCATTCCATCGTCAGATACAGAATCTCAAGTGGCCCATCCAAGCTGGTTTCTATCTCATGATGTGGTCTTGAAATTTTGGTTTTCCCACTTCTGCCTCCTATATGCTGGGATTGCAGGTGTGCTCCAACATGCTGAGGCGGCACTTTCTCTTTTACCCTCACCATCGTTCCCCAACTTTCTTTGTTGACATCTTTCCAAAAATTTCACCCTTAGCTAACCCTCATCTTTCTTTAAAACCTTGCACACATTGGTTGACTCTGTCACTACCTCGTTATTTATCTGGGATTTTCTAACAAACTCTGGTTTCTGAAGAAGTTTGCTGGAAGCTGTCTTCCAGATGGTCCATACTTTCCTTCTCGTCACTCATCTGTCCTCAAGAGCCATTGCTTTCCTCAGACAGCTTTTTTTCTTCTTCCAAAATTTGAACAAAACTGTATCTGCCTTCAGACTGCCCAGGTTGTATCATTTCTCAGTAATCTCTAATCTCCTCCCTCCCCCATAGACTAAAAACGACAGCAACCAAACCAAACCAAACAAGAAAACCAACTCTGATATTAGTCACATAATTTTTAATATGTCCTCATCCTACCTATAGTGTCAATATCTGCAGGGGACACTCTTCGGATCCTCTGATGTCCCTCCTCACAGTCTCTGCACTTGAAATCTGTTGCTCCCTCAGCTTTTGTCCCCCTAAACTGTTTCAGAAATCTAAGTCATCAAATTCCCGCAGCTTCTTTACTTTCTGCTATTCTGAACTTTTCTTATATTTTGTCTTGAGATCGCTAAGATCTCCATGTCCTAGACTTCCTTGCCGCTCAGAATAGGTTCTGGAGAGCAGCAGAGTTTGGAGATGTAGAGCTCCTTGGAGATGTGGTACTCCCTGCCTCTCTCCTAACCTACAGTGTCACAAAGTCCTCAGATTGTGCATCTCTACAGACAACCCCGGGCAGGGCCATGCTGCCATCGCTCTCTTCCTTCCCTCCAGAGTGCATGTCAACTTAAGTATTTCAGTGCCCTCCCGCCAGCGCCCTTCCAGCTCTGTGCACTGGCCAAGTCCCTCCTGGATCAGTTCATTGTGCTTGCCTTTGTGCTGTGCTTAAATGCAACACTACAATCATTATTCACTTGTGGTTTGTGGCTCTGGCTGGCACAAGCCTGCTGCTGCTCAGTGCTGTTCCTGAGGTTCATTCTCCTGATTTCCAAGCCTGTAGACTCTCCTCTTCTCACAGGTCTCAGTACTCTGCGGCCCGCCCCTCCAAGCTGCAGCCAGCGTGACCCGTCCCATTCTTTCCTAACTTTGTTTTGTAGCAGTGCCTCTTAACGCCCAATGTGAACACCTCTGTGATACCTGGATCACTTAACCTTTGTCTGTTCTCATCGATGGGTGAAATTTTTATTATGGAATACAGCTTTAGTTAAAAGGATAGATTTGGATGATGCGGGAACTGGGAGTTTTGGCTCTCAGATTGGCGTCTGGAGGCAATAGACTGGAAACTGAGGCAGGAAAATCACTTGTAGGTACCAGGTGAACCTCAGACACTTCATAGTCAGTTCAAGGGCAACCTGGGCTATAGAGAGAGGCCTTGTCTCAAGAGTAAACAAAAGTAACCAGGATTATGCGTGGATTTTTTCCACAGGACTCCTCCAGTAGGTATCTAAGGCCCAGCCTAACACCTGTTGCTTGGAATGATGCTAATTGGATTTAGCTGGTGCACGCCAGGCAAGCACAGCAGCTCTAGCCCTTTCAGGTTTCTATCTACAAGTGGGGTTGGGTTTTGAGGATGCATAAGTATGTCAGTGTAAGCTGACCAGATCCAGAGCGGTTCCTAAATCCAGTGTCAAGGATCAAGAGACACAACGGTAGGACGACAAAGTGGAAACGAAGGGCAGATAGTTGTAGACCCAAAATACCAAAGATGGCTGGAAGCCAGCAGGAGCTAGGACTGTGTGCTGACACCTTGATTTCAGAGGTCTGGCTTCCGATCGGGAGAGGACAGGTAAGCAGCCCCCGAAGGCAGTAGACCCACTTCCCAGTTACTGCTCCAATCTCTCCAGTGTTTCCAGAGGGTGTCGTACAGCAGCTGCATCGAAATTCAGAAACCAATGGCATCCGCTGCTGTTAGCATAGCTTTAGCCTTTTGGAAATGTCTAGCATTTATAGCAATGTCCTCTTTCTGCCCCAGGATCTGCTGTTGGACACCATGCTGGACCCACTTATCATATTGCCTTCGTTTTCCCTGACATGTGACAGTTTCTTTGTCTTTGCTTATGCAAGGCTTTGTAGTTTTGAGGGGTCCTGGCTAGTTGTTCTGTGGAAGCCCCTCAGTTCAGGGTTGTCTGCTGTGACTCCTAGAACTGAGAACACCAGGGGGGGGCTCCCTTCTTGACAGTCAATTTGTGGGTGTGGGAGATCAGCTTGGCCCCTCCCAAGATAAGGAGATGGCTCAGACAACAGTTTCCTCTGCTGAAGAGTTATTCCTCCTTCTTTCCAGTACTCCTGCTTCGAAGCTTTGCTCCGGGCAGAGGATCATTTGAATATAGTCTTAGGATATTTCTGTAAGGAAGATTAGTTGCTATCTGCACTTATTTGCTTATTCAATGATTTATATGATTGAATATAACTTTTCCTGTTGCATTTTTCATTTAAAAAAGATCTTTTTTCTCCTTCTCAGTTCCCCTCTTTCGCACGACACTTTCCCAAACCCCAAACCTGAGTCTCTTCCTCCCCTTTTTTCTCTGTCATCATCATCTTCCTCTTTCTTCTTCTATCTTTCATTTGCTGAATATTATCTGAGATCCAGAGGCTGTCTTTGAAAGATGTGGTCATTTATGATGGATAGTTCACTATCTCCAGAGGACACGTCCCAGAAGATTCCATTTTGTGGTGCTTACTGTGCCAGGCCTGACAATGTAGAGGTCCTCTGGGGCCCCTCAAATGGGAAACAGATCCTGTTCTATCTAGTCAGCCCTTGTCTCTCTAAGAGTTCATAAGCTGATCCTGATGTGTTGATTTCCTCCCTCTGTGCACTCTCTAGGGAGGATTCCATCATTAGCCTGTTTTAAGCTTCTAACAATGATTCTGAATTCCTAACCCCTATCCCACATCCCCAGCCCTGCCAGTATATGTAATATTTGGCTACTGGAAATAGTCCAGAGGTGCTTCCAATGCTGTCCAGGTGCTACTCTTCTCCTCCATGCCCCGAGTTTATTACATAATGACACAACATCATCTACTGTGAGTAACTCCTTCCTCAAACCTGCTAAGCCCAGTCAGGTAGAGCCTGGTGAAGCTGAGACCTAAAGATATCTCAACAGTTTGTTCTTATTCTCTCTCAGCATCTACACTAAGGTATTCAGAATCATCAAGATTTAGCATTGCACCACAGAAGTCTGCTCCCATCTTGCCTAAGTGTTTGCATCATCTCTTCCTTTCAGTTGTGATGTGGGAGTGTCATATATCAATCTATTGATTTCATTGATTAAGCAATAAAGAAACTGCTTGGCCCTCATAGGTTAAAACATAGGTGGGAGGAGTAAACAGAACAGAATGCTGGGAGGAAGAGGAAGTGAGCTCAGACTCGACAGCTCTGCTCTCTGGAGCAGAGACGCCATGTTCCCCTCTCCTGGGAGGACGCGGGGAGAGCTCTGCTCTCTGAGGCAGATGCAATGAACTCCGACCCAGCATGGACAGAGGCTAGAATCTTCCCGGTAAGACTGACGCTACTCAGATTATTAGAGATGGGTTGATCAGGATGTGAGAATTAGCCTGTAAGGGCTAGAGTTAATGGGCCAAGCAGTGTTTAAAAGAATACAGTTTGTGTGTTATTTCGGGGCATAAGCTAGCCAGGTGGTCAGGGTACTGGGGATGCAGCCCCGCTCTCTTATTACAACACAGTTGAAGACACACACATGCAAAGCCCTGTAAGCAGCCTTGACCTGTCTTGCCATGGTTGAGTGTTTTTGTGCCTGGTATGCTGAGGCACATGCTAGACAGAAAATTTTAATGTTTTTCGGAACTTGAAGACATCCTTTTTTTGTTTTTGACTTTGGAATGATTTCCTCATTTCTCTCATATTCTTGCTCTTTCTTCGTGATCATAAGAAATATTTACTCTGAAAGTTCTTTCCCACACTCTGGAGCCATAGCTTCTATATGCCTCCTTAGCCTTCCTGTACCAGATACCTTTTAGGTTATATTTTTATTATCTAAATATGTCAACTCCCTCTAGAGGCTGAACTGTGAGCAAATTGGAGTTGTGTTTGGTTTATCTCTCTGTGTTCATGCTGAACCACAAAGGAGCTGGTTTTCAATGCTCATTTACTTAAAGGATGAAGGAGTCCAAATCTGCACGTATTTTATTTTCTTCTTGTCAGCTCAATGTTAGTTCTAGGGTGGAATTTTCTATCTCATATAAAATATGCTATCTAGGTGATTTTAGCTTCTCACAAGAAAATGCAGCATATGAAGATATGAGGTGTGGTCTGTAGAGAAAGGCCTTTGAGTCGCGGAGGCTGACATGTGTGCTAACAAATGCCATGGCATAGTTTACTTGTGACACAGAGCTATGTACCCAAGGAAGGACACAGCACAAGCAGTCCTGAATTGTCTCCTGCTTTTTTCCTCACTGTTTTGTGCTCCTCCTAATCTGTTCCCTCTTCCTGGTCCAGAAGTCACCTAGTGTCAACCTCCACCTCTCAACTCTTGCAAACATCCTTCCTTCCTTCCTTCCTTCCTTCCTTCCTTCCTTCCTTCCTTCCTTCCTTCCTTCCTTCCTATCAGGATATTTTATCATAGTGATTGGAAAATAAACTAGGATATGCCACTGTGATGTCTGTGATACAGTGTTTGGAGATTTGGAATATCTTTATTTTCCTCCAGTAACATTCTTCTGTAAACTTCCACTTGATTCTATTTTAGAGGATTATTATCTCTACTTTCAGGCCATTAAGTTGAGATTCACAGAGTTCATTCTTTCTGCACTTATTCCTCAATAAGTGATTTGGATATGGAATCCCGTTTTTTTTCACTCTTGGGGCGTGTGTGTGTGTGTGTGTGTGTGTGTGTGTGTGTGTATGTGTGAAGTCAGAAGACAATCTTGGGAGTGTTGTTCCTTTGGTGCTTGCCGCTTACATTTGGAGGCATCTTTCATTGGCATGGAACTCATCAGGTAGACTGTGCTGACCATTTAGTGAGCTGCAAGAACCCTTGTATCTCCCTGTATCTCCTGTATCTATGATGACAGGAATGTATGATCACACCCTTGTGCTTTTAATGTGAGTTCTAGAGCTAGAAGTCAGGTTTACATGCTGACAGGCTTTACCAACAGAGCTGTCTATGCAGATCCACTTTCTAATTTTAACTTATATATTAATACATAAATATTGACTGTATCAATGGGCTAGTACATAATATTTGATTGCATCATGTTATATTCAAATGGCTTTAAACCTAATCATGCCATCCCAAACTTACCATTATATTACATAACACTCCAGCTTCCTTCTAGCTTTCTAAGATTTACGGTTCATGCCTGTTGAGCACATTCAAACTTCTTGTTCCTATGTAATTGACTCGGCGCTCACTGATCTTCATTTCCTAATGCCTCCCTCCCTCAACTTCCTCTGGCCCTCATAATTACTATTCCACTGCCAACTACTATGACTTCAACTTTTATAAATAAAGTCTATGGATGACATCATGTGGTACTTGGATATTTTTTGTATCTGTTTTATTTTGGTCTTCGGTTCCATCTGTGCTGTCACAAACGGCCATACTTTGTTATTTGTGGCAATGTTTTATTCCACTCTATGCGTGCACCATAGTTTCCCTATCGCTCTTTGATGCATCTGTATTCTTTCTTCTTTGCACTAAGTGGACAGACACTGGGCGTTTTTGAATCATGGTTTCACATAAAAGCCAATTTGCTTTTCCATGCAGACAAAACATGCCTTGATGATATCATTTCGACTTTGAGAAAATGACATGGGACCATCTGAAAGAACCATAGAGGTAACTGAAATTACATTGGGATATCTCAGTTATCAGGGCCAATGCTTTGTCAGAAGTGAGTTACTTCATAAGAGATGATTGTGATAAATATTTGGGTCAGATGTATCCTTTACAAGCCTTGACACTGAGACTGTGAATATTCACAAGGATGTGTATGTGTCTGCTTTTAAAGAAAAAGGAAATATAAGAAAACTTGTCATCTATTTTATTGCTTTAAAACAGAAAAAAAAGCAAACCATGAAATAAGAATGTTATTTTTAAACAGAAGTGACTCTGTGTTCATAATTTTTTTTTACTTAAAATCAATTTAAGAAGTTGAATATAAGCTGGAAGAATGGATAAAAAAGTATGTCTATCATTGAACTTAGTCTTACATGTCAGTCTTTCCTTCCTGTATTTCAGTGTAGCTGACACTAGTCCTGATAGGCAGGCTTCATCCTTTAGAACAACTGATGGACTATGTATGATCCAGGGTCTAGACTCATGGTGATAAGATACACCGAGGAGAGATGTTTGATTTCTAAGTGGCTTAATGAACTCATAAAATTTTCCCTCTGCTTTTTATAGTAGCCTGACTGAATCAATAGTATAGCCTGGGGTTTGGTCCCCAAATTTCCCCCAGGCTCATGGTCTCATGGTCTATGTGGCTTTGCATAACCTAGGTAATTTGGAATTGATCCATCATCTGCATTTTGCTGTGTTTGCTTGTTTCATTTGTTCATTTTCAGAAACAGACTTGTAAGCAGGAGAAGAGATGGAAGTATACACACAATGCTGGGTTTGGAACCTGATGTTTCCACGCCTTACATTAGTTCCCGGGACGTAGTCAGGACAATGCTCGGATTCTGGTTTCTGAGTCCGACTGCTGCCCTGAAGCTTCTTCTGTGTCTTCTCTGCAGCAGCCAGGACAACCAGGCTTTCCCCTCGCAGCTCATGTTCTTTCAAGTCTGACTGGAAGCTGAAGCCTGGTCATTTGTTCTGTAGAACACAGTACAGAGTTGACACACACGTCATGTTAAAATCTTATCAGCTTTTAAAAATGTCATTTCTGGTGAAATGCCACAGGAACCAATGTCCCAGAGTATCTTTTAAAAATATTGCCACACTTATGGATTCTACAAACTCAGCCTGAATAGCATCTTAAACATATGGAGTTCATAATATTGTCATTTAAAAATCATTTAGTATTGCAATATATAATCGCACACATATGTATATAATACATCACAACAATAAATGAATTTTTAAATGACTGTGTGTGTGTGTGTGTTGTGTGTGTGTGTGTGTGTGTGTGAATGCTGGTATTCAAAGACTGTGGAACATATGTCAAGGTTGTAACACAACTTTCAGTATGAGTTGTCCCTTCCACTGTGAGTTTCAGGGCACAAACTCAGGTCATTTGGCATGGTCAGTAAGCAAGGACCTCTACTGACTGAGCTACCATGTTGGCCTCAATATTTCTAAATGCCATGAACTAAACAGCCATGACTTAAACAAATAAACTAAGTAAATATTGATAAGAAGGTGATATAGTGCAGCAGAGAACCCAGCAGTCCTGAGTTCTAATTTATTTGGTATTATTATTGCCTGGCTCTTTTTCCTTTAACCAATGTTTGTGACTAGGAGCCCTTATTTGAAGAATGAAGATATTGGTATGTCTGGCAGCACTTGTGTGAGGCTAATGGTTTGTGTCAAAGACCTAGCACAAACTGGGATTTACTGGATTCAATTACTGTTGTTAAAATTATTTTAAATACCTTCCTTGAAGAATTGACACAAAAATTAAGCGGCCAGTAAGATGGCTCAGCATGTAAATCTTCCCTCTGCCAATCCTGGAAACCCTGTGTTCAATTCCTGGGACCCACAATGTAGAAAAGAAGTTATTCCAAAATGTTGTTCTAGCCTCCATCCATGCAACATGGGGTGTGTACATAACATATGTGTGTGAATAGTCATGCTATAGTGCATGTATGCAGATCAGAGAGCAATTGTTTGGAATAAAATTTTCTCCTCCTGTTTTTATGAGGGCTTCATGAATTGAACTCAAGTTGCCAGGCATGCATGGCAAGCATCTTCATCATCAGAGTCATCTGAAGAGCCTCAGTAGAATTGTGATTGAAACTGGGTTAACTATGAATTGGGTTAATTGAGCTCATTTTATATGATATTGAGTTTTAACACCTCTACCCATCTTTTTCCTTAGTATGTGCGTGTGTGTGCGCATGTGTGTGTATATATGTATGTGTCTGTAGTGTGTATACAGCACGTGTGTGAGTGCTTATGGAAACCAGAAAAAGACATTAGATTTTTTTGGATATGGGCTCACAGTTTGTTGTAAGTCATCTGACATGGGTGCTAGAAATGTAACTTAGTTGGGCACTTTGAAAAAGCAACAGATGTCTGCTGAGCCTCCAACCCAGTCCAGGCGATATTTCTTGAACAGAAGGTACAGTGAGCATGAATGGACACGGTGGTTAGTTGTGTGGTCTGGAAGCATGCACTCCTACAGATTGACAGCTGTCACTCAGAATGTGGGCTCATTGTAGAGTTTGAGCCACCATTGGACATTTGTAAGCACAACTGAAGTGACACATATAGACTAGTCAATTGTTCTCATATGGGACTTGAATAAGAAGTTCAGACTGTTACATGGGAAGAGGAAAGTAGATAATGTCTTTAACAACAAATCCAACAATCTCCCTTCTACAGTTTTTGTCACTTACTTTCTCAGCAAACCCACAATGACTAAATTTCCATACATCATTTTCTGTCTTTCCCATTCAACCTCACACTTCTTAGGCAGTTCTGTGGGTCCAGATATATGGATATCATTGTAGATTCAAAAGTTATATATTTTAGAAAAATTAAGAGATGATCCCCTTTACTTTGTGTTAGTCCTCTGTGTTGACTGAGGGTTTTAGGTAGTGTGACTAATATTCTTTTGTGTCTTCAACATATTTTGACATTGCAATAAATTCCTTTCAACTTTATTGCCATCAACATAGGCAAATATCATTTTATCTGTATTACTATAGTTCCCCCTAATGTCACCTTACATATATTATACCTCTCCTGCCATGAGTTTTCTCTGCACAGAAATCAACATGATCCTCTGAAAGAGTAGCCAGATTCTGCTATTCCCATGCTCTAACACTTCCAATGGTTTTCTGTTTAGTTGAGTATTAAGAGTGTGGCAAAGTATTGGGATAAAAATATTGCTTATATGTAAAGAGAATGGAACTTTTGTTGGAGCTCACAATCAAAGTTAATAATGAAACTACTTAAGACTGCCACCCAACTTCCTTTTTGTAACCTGCCTTCAAGAAAACAATGTAATAATCAACTTTACTTGTCTTGGATTTCCCATGTCCCATGTAGCCAAGTTTTACAACCTAAGATAATGCATAGCTGTAATCTTAAGTTATGTACTCTTCCCTGCCCTTGACCCAGGCAGTGCATGTGTATCATTTGCTGAAAGCAGCAAATGTGGAGGTTGGAGGAAATCTTATAAAATGAATGTCCACCATAAATGTTGTGGATAGTGCTGAACGCAATATTTGGTTATTGGTTCATAAACAATGATGTTTGTAATATTTGTTGCCTGGGTCAGTTGTGGTCAGGTGGAGTCAGTGACTTAAACCCATTGTAAAACGCATAAATATTTCTGTAAAGTATCCCTCATCTTTTCTCCATGTGATACTTTTGGTGCTGTTCAATGACGATAGAGCACAGCCTGTTAGGAACAAACACAGACAGACACAGACACAGGGACAAATTCATAAGACAGCTTTCAGGCAGGCACAGATTCAGATTCAAACAACAGACGGATGGAGGGAATCTGAAACAGAGGATTTAAATCTGTGCTCACTCTTCCAAGGAGAAGTGATTTTATTTTTTTCTCTAATGTTACACCAATACATTATTGGTGGCTTGAAGCTAATGCCTTATGAGTTTAATTTACACAATAGAAGCACATATGATAGCTTACGATGCCTATCATCTTCTAGACCCTTTCTGACACTGTCAAACATACTCCCATGAACTGCAACACCCCAGTCTCTATCTCCTTTATGTTAGCATTGCCCTAGTAGTGTTTACGTAATTGCTGTTTGTCCTAAGCGATCTGTAGGACTCATGCCATCACCTTTCTTGAGTTTCTAGGTAAATATCTATGCAGTCTTTATAGAAGAGTAAAAAACATAATAGTCCTTACATATCCTCATTACGTGCTTGCTTCTTATTTTGATCTGTGTCCCCAAAATTGAGGTATTGAAACTTAGTTGGTGTGGGAACTCCTTCTGTTGTTTTTATTGGTTAATGAATAAAGCCAGTGGCTTAGCAAAATAGAGCAAGATGAGAATTCCAAGCAGACAGAGGAGAAAAGAAGGCAGAGTTGGGGGGAAGTCATGTAGCCGCCATAGAGACAGATGCCAGACAGTAGATAGAACCTTGCCGGTAAGCCACAATCACATGGCAATACACAGATTAATAGAAATGGTTTAACTTAAGATGTAAGAGCTAGCTAGAAATACGCTTAAGCTATTGACTAAATAGTATTGAGATTAATATAGTTTCTGTGTAATTATTTTAGGTCTGGACAGCCAAAAAATGAATAAGTGACATCCGCCAACACTTAGTGGTCAGTGTGCCAGCAGCAAGATGAGTCTTTCAGGTACAATTAAGTCATGTGAGTAGACCCTGCAGGAAGAGTTCTGGCATCCTTGTTATAGGGCTTGAGAGAATAAATACATTGTTTTTGCTCTTATGCTACAGGGGGACTCAGTGTAAGAGGTGTCATCTTCAAGGCAGAGATAGACCTTGCCTGTGACTTGGTCCTGGATTTCCACCATTCTCTTGTTAGGTTATCCAATCTTGGATAACTTAAGGTGTAAGAGCTAGCTAGAAATATGCTAAATCTTGGATATTTCATTACAGCTGCTCCAGTGAATAAGGACTACCTTCATAGACTGTATCACCAAATAGTTGCTGTGTGTTGTCTCCCCTTGTTTCGAACTATCCCACTAAGAGCAAAATTGTTTTATAGTCATGTTCACAGATAGATATACAGCACCTCACACTGAAGGATATGAATTAATGTTTATTGAGTAGATATTCAATATGTGACTCTTTATGATGCTAACACTCTATTATGTAATAGAAAAGATATTTTTGTATAAAAGCCATTGGGCAAGCTCATATCAAACCATGAAGTTACTAATATTCTTTACAAAATTCTGAATTCACAGGAAAAGTTGAAGTTAGTCACAGTTTCCTAAAGTATAAACAAACACATTTTGATTTTCTAAACTTAGATAAGTGATCTTAAGTATCCTGGTTATATATTTTGATCTGTAGACAATCCGCATGAACTATTTTTGTTTCTTACCCAAAATGCTAGTCACTAAAGTAAGAAGATTACATAGTCTTCTGCTGAGGTTGTTACAAGAACCAATGCACATGCTATAGAATTCAGCTTGATGAGATGTCATCTGTTTTCCCAAGCTCCAAAGGACAGTAACACTGAACTTTGGGAATCTTTCAGGGGTTGGAGAAAGGGATTCCGTAGAAGCATCATTACTGACCGTATCAGGTCATTGGGAATCAGAAAGTTACCTGAGTGGACAAGAGATGATGCTGATGCTAGTGGCAAAAATAACCACAGCCGTGGTGCTGGAGCTCAGGATGGGCAGGTGCTGTTCTCACTGGACCTCGTGCTTCAGGCATCCAGTCCGCACAGCAACCTCAAAAACAAAACATTATTTTTATTGTCAAGTGAGGCATCCTAGGTGGTATGGGAGGTCCTTCTGTCTATGTGTTGCTTTTATTGATTAATGAATAAAGAATCTGCATTGGCCTGAGCAGGGAACAGTAGAAGTTGGCAGAGAAAACTAAACTAAATGCTGGGAGAAAGAAGGCGGAGTCAAGAGACACCATGTAGCCATCAGAGGGGAAAGATGCAAGCTGCCAGCTAGAACCTTGCCAGTAGGCCACAGCCACATAGCAATACATAGATTATTAGAAATGTGTTAAATTAAGATGTAAGAGCTAGCCAATAAGAAACTACAGTTAATAGGCCAAGCAGCGATTTAATTAATCCAGTTTCTTTGTTGCTATTTTGAGTCTGGGTGGCCAGGAACAAACAATCGGTATCCTAGGTGTGAAGACAGTGAACAAATTACCAACTTTACACAGAAAACACAGAGATAGGAGAGTTTGGTGCCAGCAGCCTGGGTGCTGTAGTATATAGATCCACTTTAACAAGAGCCCCTGACCCCATTCAATAGAGCTTGCCCAGATACAGTGAGAGCTCTACTGGAGGTCACAGATAAGCCTGGACTCCTCCCTTTTGTCACCCTTTGTATCCGGAGCCATCTTTTTGTTTCTTGTGTGAGTGGGAGGGAACACTATCCAGGGGAAGACCCTTGGTTATTTCATGACTGTGTACCCTGGGGCTTAAATGATCAAGTATTGTCGCAGACCAACTTATACTATAAAATGTTTCTGACTGAGTCTCAAACACACGGGAGCATTGTTACAGGTGTTGATTCTCATAAATATCTGCCAATGTCCAGAATGCTGAGAAAACCGCAGGAGCAGAGGGAGGTCCTGCCTTGCACCTTGTGAGTTCCTGTGTAGATGCTCAACTCTTCACTTATTCACCCATAGAAACACTTCCTACTTAGCGGCTACAACCAACCAACACTTGGGTCAGGAAGCATGCAAAAATCTGAATAAGAATTTGTACCTCCCCTCCCCCTGTCCCTTGCAGTGTATTTAGTACAGTGGTTCCCAAATTTTAAGGCATATAAGGGTCACCTGGAAAGATATATGTGTATATATATACCACCATGTTCTTAAAAGAGGAAGCCCAGATCTTTTTTAGTGTATGACTCCAGGTGATATTAAATAAGGTTGTTCCAGGAGCTCACTTCACTGCTCTCTTAGTCCTTTCATGTGGACCACAACAAAGAGCTTAGCCTTGGTAATGTAGGCATAATGAAAATTCACTCTTCAGTTCTAGAGACGGGAAAGGCAAAGATCACATCACCTGAATGTGCCCTGTCTAGTCACAGCTTTGTTTCCCATAGAGGCTTCTTTCCTACTATGCCTTCACAATGGGGAAAGGACAAGGGAGCCACTTTTATGAGATTGCTTATCCCATTCATGACAGTGAGCGCTCATGAATTAGCTAGTCTCCATTGGCCTCACGTGTTAACAAATGTCACACTAGGTAGAAACTTCCTGCCTATTTACATTTTGAAAGCCATCACTGTATAACTGTACGAGATATGTGCTGGTCTGGTGCAGAGAGGAGATTTACTAGATATCAGATGAATCTGGTGATAGGAAACACATCCCAGCAAGTCTTGAGACAATGGGGCATTGTGTGGTTTGAGAACTTTTAAGGCATTAATGTGGATTATGATGTATTACGGTGTTATATATACTCCATTTTAAAAAATAAGTGAATGTATGTTTTGAGCTAGTCTGAGTGTTAACAAGAGGGAATTGTCTGTGAGCCTCCTGGGTTCCCCAAAAGAGAGAGACTTAAGCCTTAAACTAAGTAAAGTGTCTCTTTCTTCTTAAGCGGTTTAGATTACTTTAGTCATACAGTCAGGTCTACAGCGGTTTTATGGATGAGCACTTTGTTTCAAGGAAGAGAAGGCTCACACTGTCTTTCACAGGGTGAAAAGCTGAACAATTTTGTACCTACACATTTTCAAACTAGTCCTGTATTTCAGACTAATGTCTGTGAGACTGGGAGATATGCACAGATAATTTGTTAGCTGGTGAATACCCCAACTGCTGAATTTCCTCCAAAGTCAAGTCAAAGCAGTGTGCATTCTGGGAGGGACGCCAGGAACAAATTGTAGTAATTCAGCCTTGTTGTTTTAAAGGCATGAATCAAAAGCTCAGCATCTTGCTGAGACAGCAATTGTCTTAACCTTGTTATACTCCCGAGATGGTAATATGAGGTCTTATCAATGTGGCTGATATCGCTCTCAAAGGAAAGCTGAGGGTCAAAAATGGCTGACATTCATCACAAAGAATATTGCTTCATGGGATGTCCAGGCATAGAATTGTGAATACCTATTAAGCCGCTGGTGAAGCAAGACATATATGGTCCACTGATTGTAGGATGAGGGAAGGGGAAGGTGGTAGAATCAAAAGTGAAATAAATTGATCAAATGAGATAGAAGTCTGCTATCCTAATTTTCTGCCTGGAACATCAGTGTTTGCCATTAGCAGCTGCGAAGATTCTGATTAAGTGAAGACAGTTTTTTCTATTAAAGGCTTCGAGAGTGACTGAATTTGAAGAGGTGGAAACTTTTGAAAGAGGTTCTGTTTTGAAATGAAATCTAGACTGTGTTCGTGCAAAAAGCAAGTTACAACAGACTCCATGAATTAGCAGCATTGAAACAAGTGTGAGAGCAAGCCTGCAGTGATCTGTGCTTTCTGTGTTTCACCCGAGCTTTTAAGCCTTGTAGCTTCCTTAGAAAGATGTCAAGCCAAGATTGATGCCAGAAGACAGAGCTTTCTGGGAGGATGAGCATTAGCATTCAGTTCCAACCTCATGCCCTCCAGGAGGAAGGGTGATATGCAGAGTGTTCATAAGCCCAGCCTTTGAAGCGACAAAGAGCTGGACATGAATCATGGCTTTGTCATTCCAAAGCTGTGAGACCTTGAGGAAGTTACTTAACCTATTTGTGCCTTGGTTTTATTATCTACCGAACACAGGTGATATCGTACTTGCCTCAGAAGATTTTTGTAAAGATAAAATGAGATAACTTACATAAAAATGTTTCTGCGTGCTTGGTACATGGCATAGTCTCTAAATTTTAGAAATTGGAATTTTGAAGTCTGCTCATAGTGAGTCCTTTCTGTCTAGTTTCTAAGTGACTTGGGAATTAGAGAAAGTAAAAACAGAGGGAAAATGTCACTTTATTACTTATGGAGACATTTTAAGAGAGAGATTATCCTGCTAAATGCATCATCTGATTGGGTAGACTTGCCTGTGGCAGCACCACCTCAGGTCTCAGTCAGTGAAAAGAAAATTCTACAGGAGGCTAAAATTTAAGAAATATGACAGAGTTGAGCAGAATGTGAACGCACACACACACACATACATACACCCATGCACAGAGTGTGAACACACATACACACACCCACGCAGTGTGAACACACACACATACATACACCCATGTTCAGAGAGTGACAGCGAGACATATAGAGCTAGCAGAGACACACAGAGAGAAAGACAGAGACAGAGGAGACAGAGTACAGAGACATAGAGACACACAGACACCAACACACACACACAGACACACAAGCCCTCACTCTGTCACAAGTGTATAAGGGGTTCAAAGGTTAGAGGAGACAGGAAAGTGTCATTAATTTTGTCATGGAAACAAAGGCTGGGGAAGATATTCTCAGCAATAATAATTCATTACACTTTATTCTCTTAGTGAGATGATTTTTACCTTTACTTTTCAAATCATACTGTTTCTTTACTAATATCTGGGTACCACTATAACAAATGACCGAAAAAATCATACTAATTCATGTTACAGTTTTAGATGTCAGAAGTACAAAATTAGGTTTAGTGGGCAAAAGTCAAGATATTGACAATACTGATCCCTTCGCAGCCTTTGAGGGGAGAAACCTCTCTGCTTTGTTCAGCTTCAAGAAACCACCTTCCTGGGCTCCTCTCTCACCATTCAGGAGAGACCACCTGTGTGGACTCTCTTCCTTCGTTCATTCTAGCTTTGTATTAATCATCACATCTCTTGCCTGTGACCTTCTTGCTTCTTCCTTACAATGACAGTTGTAACTGCACTGGTCCTAACAAACCCAGAACATCTGCTATTTTAAGATTCTGAGTTAATCACACCGGCAGAGTCCCCTTTACCAAGTAAGGTAACAGAGAGATAGACTGCAAGCATTAGAACATGGATATATTAGGGTCATTAATCAGGCTCCCACAATGACATTTTGATTGCCTAGTTCTACCTTGTAGTTGTTTTTCACACCTTGTGTATGACATTCTTTTTAATATTTCCTGAATCTGGTTGTAAATTCCTCTAGGATAGATGTCAAATCTTTCGTGTTTTCCTATTTTTCCTACTTTGTTATCTCACTTTTGAAAAACAAAACAACTATTCATAATACCCAGCAAAATGTCCTGATTTAACATGATTTAAATCGGAAAGTCTTTAGAACAGAGGCATGGATCCAGATTTGCTCTGCTCCAGGACAAATAAGATCTTAGCTCTGATTTTTGATTCTATAAACACTATGAACAAAAAATCACAATGTACTTAAGGCAAAATGTTAGAATCTTATAACTGTGAACTCTCAATATTGGACAAGAGGGCATATTTGGGGCAATGAATTGATAATGTGTACCAGAAAATATGGGCTTATTTATATCCTTACTCTTTTAAAAGTAAAAATATAAAAATATTATTGTAGTTACAAAAGGATTTGGAGATTCACAATGCACAGTTTAACTGGTTCTCCCATTAAACTTTGGAGGAAGGAGGGTACAGTAGGGTTCATTCCTGATTTAGCTTTAGTGGTTGATAATATATGTGTTGTAATTTAAAATGAACACAGACAAAAAATTGGTTTTAGCTTCCAGATATAGGTACATTTCAAATGCATGAATGTTCATCACTTATAAATTGAATTAGAATATTATAGATACCAGTATGTAATTTTAAAGTATTAAATTTTCACTAATAGGTATCTAAATGATCCATAGAATTAGCTTTTAAGCATACAGATTTATTCTGTACCCATAATTCTACATTGTGATGATGTTATGGAAATCCTGGCATGTACTATCTTGTTAGGTTAAAATAAGAGGATTGTCTTTGCCCTTAGCCCTGGAAGTTTGTCTGTGCCATTTTGATGTCTTCCTTTTTGCCCCTTTAGTTTCATTGTCTAGAAAGCAAACTCTAAATTTTGGGACAAAAGAAAGAACCCTAGAAATGTCATTTTGGACATTTATACCTAAAGACACAGAACTAGAGATATAGAGATATTTTAAGAGTATTCTTAAAAGTCCAGGTCTCCTGACTCTGGAGAGCATCCTCCTCATTTAGGAATGGTAATTTAGGAGTTGGCGAAGAACAAGAGATACATTGAGAAACGAAGCAAAGGAGGGAGAGAAGATTCTGGATGCACTGTGTCTAAAACACCGAAGACACATTTCCATTTAGTCACTTACTTTCTATATGTCTTCAGCTCTTACAGAAATAGAAATAAAGGCAAGCCTGCTATGGGAGGTGAACCGAGCCCTATGCCAAGGTTACTTCGCTAGAGGATGGTGTCTGGCAGTGCCTGAGAACCATGGGTAGAGAGTCCAAGAAAGGACAATAAAGTAAGAGTGAGGAGAACACTCTTAAACTAGTTGGGGAGGAGCAAGCATTGCAATGTTACCAACTGGAAAAGAGGTATAGGCAGCTATGAGGACTAAAATGGACAGAAAAGGATATTTTTCAGTCACATGGTACTCAAATGAACAATGTGCAAAGATAATGGAACTCTAGGCAAGAAAATTAACCAAAGAGCACACAATCCCTAAATATAAAAGCATTAGCTAGATGTGCATGGACAAATTATAAAATATAAAGTCAAAACTTAGATAAAATAAAGTTATAGGGAAAGTAAAATTGTTGCTTGTTCCTATTTACAGAGAGCAAGATAAACAGGAAGATTAAAGATACATATCCCTTGAGTTGAAAATATAAATTATTCTCTATATCTAAGGAATCTTTGTTAAAGTATATCGTGAAATTATTCACAATACAAATTTTAATAATTTTTTTTGCTTCTACTCCTAGCAATAGGGGATATGGAGCTTGAATGACCATCTGCAGTAACCAAGCAAGATTCCAGTGGAGGGGCTGGGTTACCAACCCAGTCACAAACCCTTTAACCTATAATTTCTTGGTCCTAGAAAAATATGCTGGGGTAAAGATGACACAGAAGTTCTGGGAGTAAGCAACCGAGGACTGGCACAGCAGAAGACCCATTCCTTAAGAGGGAGCTCACCCTTGAGTTGGGACACCCCAGAGACCTAGGTTACATC
Organism: Microtus pennsylvanicus; assembly: GCF_037038515.1. Classification (NCBI taxonomy): domain Eukaryota; kingdom Metazoa; phylum Chordata; class Mammalia; order Rodentia; family Cricetidae; genus Microtus; species Microtus pennsylvanicus. The sequence continues at coordinate 64,880,417 of NC_134592.1, forward strand.
AAACAGGAACGATAATCAAAAAGAAAAAAGTCATTGAAATTATTTCTAACAATATTCTGCTAATTATTGTATAACCCAATTGTAATCAGGGAGGCTTCACCAGCAACTGATGGAAACAGAGGCAGAGACCAACAGACTCACATTATGGCATTATGGTCAACTCGGAAAATCCTGCACAAAAGGAGGAGGAATTTAGGACCCAGTAGAGTCAAGGGCACTACAAGAAAACCCACAAAACTAACTATTCTAGGTTCATAGAAGCTTACACGCTGAACCAACAACCAGGGAGCCTGCATGGGACTGGCCTAGAACCTCTGTATATATGTTAAAGTTGTGTAACTTGGTCTTCATATGTGACTCCTAGCAGTGAGAGCAGGTTGGGGCATGGCGATACCTCTGACTCTGTTGCCTGCTTTTGGGACACATTACATCTGCCGGATTGCCTCATCCAACCTTGCTGGAGGAGGGTCTGCCTGGTCTCACTGCAGCTTGGTATACCATGGGCTGACTGATATACATGGAATGCCTGCCTGTATTTGAAGAGAAACAGTGAAGGAGTGGATAGGGCTGGGGAATTGGAGGAAATAGGAGGTGTGTGTGTGTGAGACTGGAAAGAGGGGAGGAAGGGAAACTTTGGTTAGTATGTAAAAACAAGAAAATAAATAAACAAAAAGAAAACCTAAAAGCTTACTTTTAAATGAGTGTGTGTGTGTGTGTGTGTGTGTGTGTGTGTCCATGTGAGTGTCATAGCCCATGAGAGGAGGTCATAGGACAAGCTGAGGAAGCCAGGTCTTTGCTTCTACTAGTTGAATTATAGGTATTGAACTCAGGTCATCAACCTTGGAGGAAGTGGCTTTACTTGCTGTGTACTCTTGCTGGCCTGATGAGATTTAAAAAGCAAAACGTTTGCATGTTATCTCTTCTGATTATATTAAAATAAAATTAGGTGAAGAAAGCAGGATATTTCACGGCAAAGTCTGTATCTATTCATAAATCCAGCCCTACAGAAGGGACTAAAAGGAAAACTCTAACCCATGGAAGGAATACACACACACACACACACACACACACACACACACACACACACACACACACACTCTCTCTCTCCACTACCGCCACCACAGACATAATAACAGGAATGAACAAAGTGTGATTATCAATATATCTCAATATCAATAGACTCAATACACAAGGAAAAAGACACAGGCTAATAGAATAGAATTTCTATTTAAATGGACCTAACAATCAAGCTGGTGTAGGTATCCTAACATCTAACAAAATAGACTTTGAACCAAAATTAATCATAAGAAATAGAGGACATTTCATACTCATTAAACGAAAAATCCACTAGGATGACATCTCAATTCTAAACATCTTTGTTCCTACAATAATGAAAGTAGGGGCTCAAACAAATACTTGCACACCCGTGTTCATAGAGCCAGTGTCTTCATAGCTAAACAGTGGAGACACCTCACATGTCATCAGCCCAGGAGTAAATGAAACAAATGTGGTATGCATATATAATGAAATACTATTCAGTTTAAAAGGAATTGGAAATTTGACATAATCTGGAAAACTTTATATTAAGTTAAACTAGTCAGATACACATAGGAAAGTGTGCTATCACTAATAGGAGGGATCAAGAATAGCCAAATTCAGAGACAGAGTGGAGAATGAGATATGGTGGTTGTGGATAAGAAATGTCACCTATAATCTTGGGTGTTTGAATACTTGGCCCACAATTAATTGTAGGCTGAATTTTCCAGTCCCAGGATCCATTTCCTAATAATCAACACAAAGCTTAATATTACTTATAAATGCTTGGCCTATAGCTTAGGCTTGCTACTAGCTAACTCGTACACTAAAAAATTAATCCATATTTCTTATCTATGCCTTGCCATGTGACTTGGTACCTTTTTTCAGTACAGCATGCTTATCTTGCTTCTCCTTGCCTCTGCTGGTGATTCCAAGACTCAGCCCTTCTTCCCCAGCCTTAGTTTAGTTCTCCCACCTATATTTCCTGCTGGGTTACCACTCAATCAGCTTTTTATTAAACAATGAGAGCAATTGTAGGGACCCACAGGAGTGGGTCCACTCCTCCTTGATTGAAGGTCAGAGAGATAAAGCCTACTCTTGTTCTTTCAAAGTTTTTAAGAAGAAGTCTACTTAAGGAGTGGCTACAAACAAGATATCCTGACCTAGGGCATAGTTACTAAAGTTTTAGAGATTAAGATGGCCCACAGAGGTAGATCTGCTCCCTCTTGGCCAAAGGTCAGAGACTTCAAGCCTGTTCCTGCTACTTCAAGGATAAGATGGGAAGTTTGACCCAGGGAACGTCTGCTTACAGGATACTTGGTCTAAGGTGTAGTCACTGCATGTCCTGCCTAAAACATCAGAATGCTTAACTCAGGAATAATGGCTTGATGTTTCAAATATTAAAGCAAGTTATTGATCTGTTTGTCCTTTTTGTCATCTATAAAAAGTATTTGGCCTTCTTCCCCCTTTTTTGGATTGAGGTATATAAGCATATAGAAAATAAATGCAGGTGAATTCAGGGTTCACTGGACTGTCCTCCCAGTTCTATCCTATGTCTCTGTATTTCTTTGGTATCTCTGTTACTCTACATAATTTTTCTAATCTACACACCCTTACTCTGAAACACATGAACCCCATCGAAACTGGACCCAGACAGATGTCACCCCAATGTGTGAATACAACTAGCAACGCATTTTCACAGTGTACAGAATTATCCTACAGTACAAGCACATAGCTTTATAAGTCCATATTTGAGACATATAATATTTCAATACACTAATTTATTAAGATGCTTCAAAGCTGAAATCTAAAGACTAATTATACATGTTCATATGGGAATGCTAATACCAATTAATTTAAAACATGATCTGGAATTGTATCTAAGATTTATTAAGACTAACATGGAATCAATGATAACATGCCAGATAAAAGAGATTAAATCATCTTCTTACTGATGAATGCAATTATATATTTAAAAAACCTAAGACCTGTCACATAAGAATAGAGTAAGTAAAATAGCTTTATCAATGAACATAAGGTGTAATCAATGGATTTTCTATGAGTCGTTAAAACGTAGAATGAGAAGAGAATGAAGGAAATCCATTAAAATACCAATGCACGCAGACAAGTTTTGTAACAGCACTGTGGGAAACACCCACTGTGGCTCATGATTCCAGCACTTTTTCTTCCCACTCAGTCTATGTCTGCACAGAAACTTCACACTGCTGCTTGGTGCAAACTTTTATTTTTATATTTTTCTTGCTTGTATGTCTATGTACCATATGCATGCCTGGTGCCTAACAAGGCATGAGGATCCCTGGAATTGAGTTATGACTAGTTACGATACACCGTATAGGTACTGGGAATTGAACTTAGGTTGTCTGCAAGAAAAAAAAAACTTTTGAATTATCTCTCAGTTCCAATTAGTTTTTAAAAATTATATGCATTTATCTCTGCAAGAGTGTGTGTGGGTTTAGGTTTGTACACCTGAGTGCTGGTGTCCTCAGAAGCTAGAGGAAGAAATCAGATAGCCTGCAGTTGAAATTACAGGTGGTTGCGAGCTGCTGCATTGTAACCCAATTCAGGTCCTTAGAAGAGAGGTATAGACTCTTAACTACCCATTCAGCTCTTGGAGTATGACTTGAACACCACAGGTTTAGTCCAATCCCCTTTCAGAAGAGGGAGGCTCTAACATTTTTTTCCCACTTATTCATTAGCTAAAACAACTAAAGGCAAAAATTATATACACAGCTCATTCTGAATTCACTCTCAGGAGATTTGAAGTCATTTTAAGTTCTTATGACAGCTGGCTGTAGTTCAGTTAGGTGTTGCCATTTTATATAACCCTGGCATATGCACTTAACTGGACATGTAATTTTGCAAAGATTTATTAACCTTTCTTTTTTATTTAATTTTCTGTTTCCACTGGAAAGGATTTTGCATACTCCCTGGTTTCTTGCTGAAGATCCCATAAGCTTACTTGAAATATGCCTCCCTGTTGAATTATTAATCATTTTATGACTGTGCTAAGCTGCAAATCCCCTCACATTATTGAGTATAAATAGTCTAGTAGGAAAAAAAACTTCTCTAGAAGGTCTAATGCTTGGGATTGGGACAAGTGTGTGTACCCTGTATGCTGTCAGGGAAAAGAAGATAACCCATCAGATTTTTTCCATGGGTCTTTCAGGTTTCTGGTGAATTTGCAAAGATTTCATATTTGTAGGTCTTTCCATAATTGTGTCTCTATATCCTTGAGTACTGTATCTGGCCTACAATTCGTCATGCCCATTTTTCCAGTCTTCATGAAAGCTTCCTATTCGCTGTTATGCCTGCATATACATATGTCCGCACACACATAGATATCTACATATAGAAATATAGAACAAGAATTTGGAACTTTCCTTGGTGTATCATCAGTAGAGGCAGCAATGTCATAAAATCTCACATTTCTCTCTTCTTATTTGCTCTACTGGTATTTCTTTTCCTAGTATACTTTGAATAGTTAAATTCTTCACTGAAACTTTGGAACCAGTCTATTCTTAGGCTTCTAAGGTAGAATATGGGAGGAAAGAGGACTAACCTTCTCTGAAAATGTGTTTTTCCCCTGAGAGAGATGGGCCCTCCTGAGGAGGAATTCTGCCACCCTCTGTGTAGGTAATGCATTTTCTTCATCTTATTACGTATTTATTATACGTGTAAAAGCAAGTCTTCAAGGAAAGCTGGGTTCAGTAACATTCACATTGGAATAATCAGCGTGAATTCACTTCCTTAAAAGATTTATTTCCTAGCTATGCCATTATTATAAATGGCCTAACAGCAGGGACACTAGTCTAATTTATTAGCAACCCACTTGTGCACCCCTAGCACACAAATTTTGATCCCTAATTGGTAGTTGTCTTTAGGTTTCAAACAGACAAAATGAGATGAATTGAAAGCAACTTGTCATTGACTAGAAATCAAGGCTGCTTCTTGAAAGATTGGGGGTATGGCTTTAATGGAAAAGGAGCCATCAAATAATTACAACAGTAATAATGCTAATGGTTAACCTGGAACAAGGTGTGAAAAGCCCGAGTTCACTGCCAAAGGAGAAAACATGATGTGCGAAGTGTACTGGTAATGTGACAAAGAATAGGTCTGATGCAATCTTCTGCAATCTACTCACTTATACAGATAGGAGAATTTGACGTATGTTTAGTACATATACAAAGTTGTAAGAATAAAGGAGCTGAAATACATGGATGAACCAAGACATGTATGATTTGTGCATCATGATGGAGACTTTCTTCCTTCAGAAAAGACCAGGAAAGGAAGGATGAATTTAATGACAAAGGAGCCATTGCCATTAATGGTGAGGTATGTTAATCTTAGTTTATCAAAGTTGATTACAAACAGGTGTACACATGGGCAATTATAAAACAAGATGTTCAAAATAACAAAGGCACCAAGTACTCCACACAGAAGATTCAACCCTTCACCTCCTAGGAGATGGAACATCCACTGGTGATTTAAATTTTATACAGATTTGTGAATAATATTCTAAGGTCAGTGTATCATATTTCAAGGCCATAGCATGTTCTTGGCTGTGAGAACCTAGAAAAGATAAGTCTTCCAAACATAAACTTGTTTTAGAGGTAGTGATGTTTAGAAATTGTAATGATGAGAAAATCTGATATAAAAATATTACCTCTATTATAGAAACTAAAATTTGATTCACATTGGACCTTAATATCAAATTTTATTCTTTAAATGTAAATGAAGCTGCTAGTCACTTGGATTTTAGCATGTTTTTTTTACAATTCGTATACAAAGTAATGAATTTCACTAAACATTTTAATACACTTGTGTTCTTACATGTTCTTATTTAACTTCCTCACTCATTCATAACCCTCTCCCATATCCTCTGTCCCCATCTTTGATGACCACTTCCTCCTCCCAGAGTCTCCCTTGCTTGCATGTTATTCTGACTTATTTTGAATAACATAATTATTTCCAGTCATATAAATTTTCCCCCTGAAAATTTCATAATTTTTATTTTTTGTGCTAATAAAATCCGATTGTGTATATATGTCACATTTTCTTTTTTTGTTTTTTTTTTTTTTTTTCGAGACAGGGTTTCTCTGTAGCTTTGGAGCCTGTCCTGGAACTCCCTTGGTAGACCAGGCTGGCCTCGAACTCACAGAGATCCACCTGTCTCTGCCTCCCAAGTGCTGGGATTACAGGAGTGCGCCACCACCGCCCGGCTTATATGTCACATTTTCAAAGTTTATTCTAGAATTAGGTACTTTGAGATGACATTTTTAATTTTTAAATATGGAAGAAGAATTTTTTTAAACATTGTGGGGAAAATACAAACTTTTGGCAAAGTTTCACAATGTTAAGAAAAATATTAGAAAATTTCAAAACCAAAGATATAAAAGTAAGAATTAGTTTAATGTTTCTTTCATATTATTAACATTTTTGCAAACAGTCATAACTTTGGGCCTTTGATCTCTTCTGAATCCTTGAATCCCTGTTTAATTTAATAGTTGAAATTAATATGATGTGCAAATCTTCAAAAGAATCAGTCACACAAACTAATAATTTCAATTTAAATTGTTCAAAGCACTTTAATCAAATTTCTAGTCAATAATCAAAATTCCAGAAAAATTAATTTTCCATGGGTTGTTATGTTGATCTGTGAGTTTAATAAAGTGAGCATTGAATAAAGCGAGTCTTTGTATTGAATCAAAAATGATTCTTGAGATATTAACTGTGAAAAAAAACTTGTTTTATTTCTCTTTTATTCTGTGTCTTCTGTGGGGCTAAGTTTTCTTCTATTTGTGTTGAAAACTGAGACAGGCTTCATTAAGTTCAGACAGTTTCAGGTTAACAATTAAAATTGTACTGACCAGACCTTTCAACTTAAAGTATTTCCTCCTATTCCTACGTTGAGCTGGCAGGAAACATAGAATGAGGGAAAGATGTGGTTGAGTACTTTCAATTCACTTTTTTTCCTTGATGTTACTACCATCATTTCTGATCACTTTGTGTAGATAGAAAGAAGTTTCTGTTCTGCCTGGTCCTGCAGCTGTTCATTCCCAAAAACCACACAGAGGCTCATATTATTTGCAAACTGTCTGACCTCTTAGCTCAGGCTTATTACTAACTAGCATATACAACTTAAATTAACCCATAATTCTTATCTATGTTTAGTCATGTGGCTTGGTATCTTTTCTCAATAAAGCATTCTTATCTTGCTTACTGTGAGTCTGACTGATGACTGACTCTCTCCCTTTCCTCTTCCCAGAATTCTCTTTGTCTGGTTGCCCAACCTATACTTCCTGCCTGGCTACTGGCCAATCAGCATTTTATTAAACCAATATAAGTGACAAACCTTTACAGTGCACAAGAGCAACATTCCACAGCAACTTTGTAAACAAGGTGTAGGAAAGAAGGCAAGGAAATTTAATTGACTAAAGCTATCAATAGCAGGTATCACATACTCTTGGACTCCAAGGAAATTTGAAGTAGAATACTCTTTTAAGGACCCCTTAGAAGTTATCCCTTTTCCCAATTATGATTTCTGTTGTCCCTAGTGAGTACAGCTTTATTTTGGATTACTTCTGTCCAAGACCATTGATATTTGTTGATATTTTTAAATTCTCTTTGAATGGTTAATGTGGTTACACACTGTGTGTCCTGAGTGTGTGCTCAATTTTGGGGTGTGGTAGGTACTTGTATATTGTTTTTCCCAACTAAATCTGGATTTTTTATGAGAACCCAAGTTTTTAGCTCCATTATCAAAAATAGTGAACCACTCCTTTCAATCTGTTGATTTCTTATGTATCAACCACTGTCACCAGATTTGTGATAGGAAGGATGTTACTTCCATGCTGCATGTGTGTGCAAAGAAATCTTCCTTTTCAATTTTTGTTTCAAATTGAACTCTTGGTCTATTTTTTAATTAAATTACTGCTTGGCCCATTAGTTCTAGCTTCTTATTTGCTAACTCGTACATCTTAATTTAAACTATCTCCATTAATCTGTATATTGACACAGGGCTGTGGCTTACTAGCTAAAATTCCTAGCCTCTCTCTCTGGTGGCTCCATGGTGTCTCTCTAACTCTGCCTCTTTTCTTCCAGCATTCAGCTTAGTCTTCTCTGCTGTCTGTAAGTCCAAGATCTGACACCCTCACACAAACATATATGCAGGCAAAACACCAATGTAGATAAAATAAGAATAAATAAATTATTAAAAAAGAAACTCTTGATCTATTTAACAGTTAGATTTGATTTGTTGCTAAAAAAGATATATAATCACTTTCTAGGGTTGGTGTTTCAAAGTATGATAAGAACCACAGTTAAGATTTTTGTGTCTGGGTAATCTCAAGGAGTGGGTTGAATAGTCTCTCATCTGAAAGAAATATCTTTCTAAACCCTAAAGAGCATTTGAAATCCTTTTTTCTTTTTGTATTAAAATCTTATAGGTGGTTGGGCAGTGGTGGTGTATGCCTTTAACCTTAGCACTCTAGAGGCAGAGGCCAGGTGAATCTATGTAAGTTTGTAGTCAGCCTGGTCTACAGAGAGAATGCCAGGACTGGCTCTAAAACTACAGAGAAATCCTATCTTAAAAAACAAACAAACAAAAATCTTATCGATGAACGTCAACATGACAAAATTTAGAATCTCAAAGGAGACAAACCCTTGGACACGTCTCTGAGGGAATGTCTAGAGAGGTTTTCTGGAGTGTTATACTTACTCTGAATGCAGTAGCATGATTCCATAATCTTGGACTGAATACAAAGGAAAAAACAAATGAAGCACTGGACTGACAGTGTGAATAGGGTGTTCCCCTAGTCTCAGGCATTTGAATGCATGGTTTCCTATGAATGGTACTGTTTGGAAGGATTAGGGGGTGTGTTCTTGTTAGGGGAAGTATTTTACTCGAGGTGGGCTTTGACGATTTAAAGACTTTTGGCATATTGAATTGGATCTCTCATTTTTGTGCTTATGGTTCAAGAGGTGAGCCCTTGCTTTCCTGCTCTTGCTCCCATGCCTTCACTCTGCCATCATAGTCTCTAATCTTCTGTAACTGTAGGCAATAGTAAAGTATTTTTCTATAAGTTGTTTTGGTCATTTTATTTTAATATAGCAACAGAAAAGTAATTGAATCAAGTAGCATTTTTATCTCTGTGATTCCTGAATGTATATACATTATTACAAGCTGCCTTAAACTTCTTTCAGAAAGCCTCCTCCTTGTGGTGGACATTACTGTAAAACTGTTAATCAAAATAAACCATTTTGTTATAGCTTGATTCTACTCATTCAAGTGAAATGATTGGTAATTCTACTCAGTTTGAGGTAGAGGTAACTTTGTCTTGGTAGCCATGCCAACTAACTGAGCAGAAAAGTAAACTATTAACTGCATCTATTGTAATGGTAATTGTTGACTGAGTTTTCTGTCCTGCCTGGTTCCTGCAATTGTTAAGTCTTAAAGAAATCACAAAGAGGTCTACATTAATCATAAACTGATTGGTCCAATAGCTCGGGCTTTTTGTTAACTCTTATATTAACCCATTATTCTTGTCTATGCTAGCCACATGGCTCAGTATCTTTTTCAGCAAGGCAGTCACATCTTGCTTCTTCTCTTGCTGGCCAGGACTGCAGAGGAATGGGCTTCCTTCTCCTAGAATTCTCTTTTTCTCATTGACCCACACCTACTTCCTGTCTGGTTGTCCTGCCTATACTTCCTGCCTGGCTACTGGCCAATCAGCACTTATTTAAAACATAATTGACAGAGTACAGACAATTGTCCACACCAGGTAATGGAGTTAACAATCCCTAATAGAAGAAAGGAAAGGGAAGGGTCATAATAACCCCACTAGGAAGACTCCATCTATTGCTTTTTCTGTCCACCTATGGCTGCTAATGATCTTGGAATAGAATAGTGTACAGAGGAAGTAGATGTTAATTGAAGGAAGGATTCTATGATGCAGTTTCCTTTAGATTGTCTTCTAGGATGAGTGGGGACTACCTGATGGTGTAGTTGTTTGGGGGTTGCCCACGCATTTATAAATAACCTTTCACCCATAAACCCAATAAGCTCACTGGTTCCCCAAGTTGGACTTCAATGGACTAGTATTTTGTTCTGTTATTAGTGACCTATCTGGGGTAAATAGACCCTTGGCCATGTCTTCCCTGAGAAGGTTAGCACAATACTTTCTTTAAGACGCTATTGTCATGAATTAAAAAAAAAATAACTAGCATGCTATGCATTTTCTTATACATACATATCTATGATGAGGCTTAATTTGTAAATCAGGCAAATAGCTTATTAGCAATAGCAAATAATAAACAAATAGTTATACTATAATGTTAGAGTAGAAATAAAAACCCACTATGAAGAAACTTCTTCTAGCCAAGAGGGTAGACTTCTGGCATAGGTGGAAAACTACAGTTCCAGACGGCCATGTCAGTCACCTGACCAAGCCCTAGGAAGATAGGCTTCCCTTAACTCATGCTATAGGTGTAGGCAGAATAATTATTTCCTTAATGAGATACACTCCTTTTCATTCCCCAAATTTCCACCCCTCAATGAGCCCCCAAGAATCACATGATGTCCAGTTGTGTCTGCCTAGCCTTCCGAGAGGTCCGATACAAAAAGGCACAACTTTTCTTTATCCCTGTCTCTTTCTTTTGGGTAATTTTCGGGATATTTTGGGCTTCTTTACTCTTTTACTAAAGCCTCATTTCGCTCTCCATTGCTGCACTACACACCAGCCTAAGTGGCTTGGCTATATTTCCATCTCTACACCCTTCTCTCCTTCCACGCAGCTGTTGAGATTTAGGGCCTGCCTGGGCTGTGAGTGTTCTTTTAAACACTAATAAAATTGCCCTTGAGCGTCCATTTGAGTCTGTTTGTAAATCCCTTTATTAATGAGATCAAGAACCCCTAGGGTGTACCCCAATTTCCCCTGTCTCAGTAATAAAATTGTAATTCAAGAGTGTGTATTTTTCTATTTTCCAATTTAGATGTACTGCCTGTAGTCGATCGTCGGTTACTCAGACCTGAGAATGTGAATCTAAAGAAAGGGGGCCACATGGTGAAATGCCTGAATGAGACTTTATCTTAATGTTCCATTAGTGTGGTCTTTTATAATTGCAATTAAGTTATCACTGCTGGGGATCAGGTCAGAACTACTTAAGAGCTTTCTGTTGGTGGAGGGAATCATAGGTTTTGGTTGTTAATTAACAGCACAGAAGTACTCTTGTCTTCTTAGGTCTATAGTGGGAATCTCAGTTTGAAACCTTAGCACCTTTATTATTAGAAAGGATCCCTGAGGTACCAGGTGTTGTTCTGTTCATTTTCAAATGCTATTCAATGGCACCAAGTGGATTGCTTTTACTTGAAACAACTTTAAGTCCGTGTCTAATAACCTTTATTTTGGAGGCACCCCTTTTGGTATTTTAATTGAGCATAAATTTCTAGGCTCAAATTCAAATAAAATTCAGTAGGACTGAGATGACTATATGTGTCAACATCTTAAGTGAAGACTAAAATTCATCTAAAGGGACACATTTGAACCTATAAATTTTCTTTCATGACATGCCTGAAAATGACTTACAAAATGAAAAGAAGTGATGGCCAAACTTCATCATAACTACACGAGATTGAGTGAGAACATACTCCAATATAACTCTCTCCAGAGGGTGAGTGCCCACTGAAAATATTCCTTTCTTTTTTTGAGGGTTTGAGGTGTAAAGCAGAGCCTGACCTCCAAACTCTTATTCCCAAAGTATTTTTGCCTAAACACCGCCGAAAAAATATTTTTTCCTGGACAGTAATATTAACTTTTGAAAAGCTGTTTGTCTTCTTTTCTGACTTTGCTCTCACTGATATTTCTATCCTTTTGTGTATTGCATTTTGCAGATGGAAGTTTTCATCAAACCAGTGCTGATGTACATAGGAGATCTTGAGAGAAAAGGACTCTGGATTTATTACCTATGATCCTCCTGCCTTCAGTGTGATGTGGGATTGATCATATGTGAGCCCAACAGCTTCTTTTTCTTCTAAGAGAGATGCTTTGATTTATTTCACATTTTCTTGACAATTTGTCATGGACAGTGGCAGCCAACCTCCAGGTCTTGGATAGAAAAGGAAACCTTCCTGAGAGTAGGAGCTACTTAGTAGAATCTGGAAAGCCAAGAAAAGATATCTATGCCATTAAGTGATTCATCTAAAAGATGTTTCATTTAGCTTCTCATTATGTATTCCATTCTACCCTATTACTTTGCCCCCGTATGTTGCAAAAGTAATTTCTTCTTTAGACTTTAGCATTCTCCTGACTCAAACTTACAGCTTCTGTTTGATTTTAGTCACTTCCTCAGTGGAGCCAGGTGAGCCATGTCCCCTGGGATGGCGGGAGTATATCTTGGAAAGGCCATTCCATGGACCAAGGATGCTCCTGAGCGCCTACAAGACACTGGTCCCTCGCTGTATTTGTCTTCTCCATCCCCACAGGGCTCCACGGACTGCCACACTGCAGGGAAGGTCTGGATAAATAGTGTCTGAAAATTATCTCTAACAGAGGGCAAGTGAGTGCAGGAGGGAAGTCAGGCAGTCAGGGTCTGCATCCTGGGACCTACAACCTCAAGCCAGAGTTTTTCCCTGTATCTTCAATGGAAAACTTGATGTCTCTGGAAGTGGAGCCATTAAGCACTTCCGTTGTCTGATAGGCCTAGTGAAGCACTGGGCAACACAGGAAGCTGTTTGCAATAGTTAATGCACTCTTTCCTCATGTCCTTGTCCTCATTCCTGCTGTGCTGTCTCACACCTCCAAGTTGGGTCTTGGGTGCTTTAATTCTTGCCTGGAGTTTATTTCCTACGAGAAACAGGCAAAGATTATGGTCGTTATATTAGCTTGTGTTGTGGGAGCTCCTTCCGCTCCTTCAGCCAATAGCCACTGAGATGCCAGCCCACTGGGGCGTGGTCTCTCTCCCTTTAAAAAAGTGGCCACTTCCCTCTGCTCTCACTCTGGCTTCTGGCTCTGCTTCTGGCGAGTAGGCTCCATTCCTGATTGTGCAGAGGGCTGTTGTCTGGGATGGTGATCTGCAAGTTTTTCCCCCTTAAAATAAATTACCTCTCTAATAAACTAATTCCAAACGGGTGTGGGATTGTATGTGACTTACACCCTCAAGCTTGTGTCATCATTTCACTGACCTTAGGGGTCTTCCTGAATTTATTGTCTATATGTTAAGCAAAATGAAAGTTTTTGAATATCTTTAAATTGGAAAAAATAATGGATGAAACAAAATCCAACTGATGACTTAGAGTTAAATATAATACACATAATATGCTAAATATATACATTCGGTATCATATTTAAATTTAACATGTGTATAATGTACATATGCATAATTTTTCTAATCACATGATGCGGTTATCGAAATATTCAAGATCTTACTGTTTTTAGCTGTATGAGACAGGAGCGAGCGGTGAGACCCCATGTGAAGAGTTCATTGCCAGTCATCAATTTGGTGTAGTCTATGTCTTGCTACTACTGTAGAAAGACCCTGGTGCTGAGTACACAGCTCTGTTTTATGCTGATAGAAGCCTCACGTGCTGTGCTTCCTTTTTGTACTAGAAATAGGACGATAGAGACATCAACAAGTTATGAACCTAATTTTCTTCTCAGCCAGACATTTGTATTCTTTGTGTTTTAGGTCTAGGACCAAGTTACAAATTATCTTGAGTTAGCTCAGTCACATTTTGGCATTTACTACCCATTTCTGTATGTGACCTGACATCTTTATAAGTACTAGGCAAATCCTTTGGAACAACAAATGGACCTCAAGCTTCCACCAACCAAAAGTCTAGTTTTGGACAGACTCTGAGGCTTATAGCAAGCATTAGCCTGTTTCACTATGGTACTTCCATGCCTATATTTTAAAATTCTTTTGATTTATGACTTTCTTTGTCTCATTACTATAAAAAACTTCATGAAAGTTTTGCCACATTCAACATGGAATCTGGAGTAAGTGGAGTCTATATTCCTAGTACATGGTCGCTTATATTTGGCTCCAGAATAAACTATCTCTTATTCTTTTTGAGGTGAAAGTTGAATTTTTCTGTTGATAATAGAATTGCATAGAAGCTTTCACAACAACAAAGTTTATTTCAGGAAATGGGGCCTAAGAAATGGAATGATCTTTCACCTTGGAAAAGGTAATGACTACACACATTAGATCAGTGTCTTGGAGAAGATTAGTAACTGCACTGTAGAGTGTACACTGAGGTTGACAGCTAACTACGAAATCACACTTTTAAAACTTGTCATTTTTACTTCTCTTTACCTCTTAGAGACACTTGCGATTTTAAATGAATTTTGTTTCCACCCTCACTGAAAATCAAAGAAGATGTGCATTGATCAATCTAATGGTTCAGCTTGACTGCTCTGTGGTATAATTAATTCCAGTTAGTAGTGTTCCTAGAGAACTTTCCATCTTGAAACTGGAGCAAATTGACAGGAAGGTAGGGAGAAAGTTCAACAGCCAGGATTGCCATGGTCCAACTTGTAGGTGTTGCTAACAAGAGCCAGGTTGTGCCTGGTTCCATGTCCAATTTATATGTTCCTCCCCACACACCTGTGCTTGCACAGGGACCACATGGTTGCTTGTACAGAGAAATGTCAATTGTTTTTTTATAGATTTTCTAGTAGAAAAAAATTTAGTTGGAGGTTCTAAACTGTAAACTAGTTGGCTCCCTAGGACACTCCTGCATCTCTTTCTGGAGAGTTGGCGGCTATAGCCTCATTCATTTTCCAAAACTTGGAGACCCGTGTTAGCTTAAGGAAAATCCTATTTAACTGTTAAACCTTAGTATGCTTAATATAAATATTGATGTTTTAAAAAATAAGTGTATCTTGCATGGCTGGTTTTCCTCTTGAAAGCGAATCCAGTTCTTTAGGACAGGAATATGGGCTATCACCTAATATTTGCCATAATAAAGCTGTTCAAGTCATCCTGAGACCCACTATGTCTCATATGATCATGAGCAGAAAAGGGGATTGGCTATATTTTGATGTACACCAATGTATCTTCTGAGTTATTTAGGAAAAAATTCAAAAATATCTAAAACATAGGTTCCTAATTTGGCAACCGATATTGGGAAGAAAATGTCCCAAAGTGAAGCCAGAGCTGCGAAAGAGCTCATCTGCTTGTTAGTCAATATATTCGCCTGATTTTAGAATGCTAGACCAGCTGACTCAGATGTGTCCTTAAAGAATTAAGCATAATGGGCTACCATAAGGGTGTTTGCATTTATTAATTGCTTACAATTGAAATTATCATTAAATTGAGTAATTGAATGTGTAATCAAAGCTCCTCCACACTTAGCATCATTTTTACCAGATAAATGCGACCTTCTGGAAATGCTTTGCAAATCAATTTGATTCAAAATGGTGAGGCAATATCAATTATTTTGGTCTGCTGCCGATGTATCAGTAGTCTCTGATACATCTTAAATAATGAATGAAATTGATTTATCATATTGATGGTAAATTTCTAATAGGCAAATCTTTCTCTTTTAATTACATTCTGGTAGTGGATTTCCGTTTTCACTCATTTTTGCTTTCTGCTACTTACAAGGCGGAAATACTGGGTATTGTGAATAAAGCTTCACTGGAAATTCTTTCTCTGATGTGATTAGTGTCTATGAGTTTGCTCATTGTGGCTTCTACCCGTGGGTTTGTGTGGGTTAGCTTTTTACCTGCCAGAGAACTCAACACAGCAGCCATAAGGCAGAGACTTCTGTGGTACTTGCCTTTGAAAAGTTTAGGTCTGTAAAAAGCAGATATTTTATTGTTACTTACATGTTCCCTGCTTGCTACCTCTGCAGGACACCTTCACTTCAGTGAACTGCGGAGTAGGCATGATAGGGTGACTCCAGAAATTTCAGTCTGTCATAGTGGGGAGGGACTGGGGAGATGTCACAGAAGTGTTATAGTGGGGAAAATACAGCAGGTGGCGCTACAGAGGCAGGGAGGCAGAAGGCTCCATTGAGGGGTGTTAGAGAGAAAGGCTTGGTAGATGACCCCATGGGGTAGGATTTTTTACATTTCATGGCGGCGGCAGCAGCAGCAAGCAGATCAACAGAAGAACTACCTGCACCGTCCAGGTTCCACTGACCTTCTATTACAACACCAGTAGTTGGGGAACCAAGTGTTCATAATATGAGTCGTAAGTGTGGGAAACACTTATCATTAAAACTATTACAAGCACCCATAGTACTCTACGGCTATCATTACCACTTTTAGTAAAGCTGTAAACAGAGAAACTTGCAGGAGAATTTTTACAGTTAAAATGATAACAGGGGACATCAACAGAAAATTTTTTCATATCTTCTTTCCTTAACATCTGGGAGTTGTGTCTTCTGGGATCATGTCTCCCCATACAGACTCATTGTAACAGCCTCCCCCAGTTACTACTACCACTATCTGCAAAACATCAGTTTGCTGAAGAAAAAAAAGCAACCTCTGTGATCGTTGGCCTACTGTGCAATGTTTTCTTGGGTCAAAGGTTAGGTTTTGTTGCTAAAGTCCCTGGGAGTATGCAGTGACAGGCTCTAGTGACCTTGTCTCTTATAGAGATGGACTTCCTTGAAGGTACAGCCTGTATTTCATTCCTCGACCAAGGTAGGATGCACTTTGATTTAGCTCTGGGCATTTCTTAGCTTGCTTAGATTTATAATAGATGAATAGTTCCAGTCATGGATTATTTGTTTCCAAAGCAGAAAATGAGGAAAATTAATATTTAATGCATTGAAGCACTTAGAGTTTAATGCTAATCTCCCGTCATTTAAGCAGAGACTCAGGTGTCGTCATACTCCTGGCATCACTGGAAACATTTTTCTGAGTTAAGCCCTTAGCTTTTAACAGTGCCCACTAGGAGAACTAACCATAGAAAATACAGTATAATATTTGCTGTAAAAAAACATTTATCAACTCATATTGAAGACTGTGGTGAGAAGTGATGAGGTGAATGCTTAGCCTGTATAAAGCCGTGGGTTCAACCTCCAGCCTCCTGTGCAACAAAATGACAAACACCTTGAAAACATGTTTCTGCTGTCACATCACCCAGTGCTGGGTTCTCTGGCAGAAAGAGCTGGGGCAGAGCTGGACCTGCCGGGCTCTCCCTGGGGCTAAACAGGATGGTGAGTGTTGCGACTCAGCCCTCCCACCTGGGCACCAGGGAGAAACACACCCACTGATTCAGGAATCTGTTAAAGCAGGAATTCCTTCAATAGTATCAAGCAGGGACTTATATAGGGTTGTGATGGGGGTGGAGAAGCCTGGGATGGGCCAAGGCGGAGCAAGGACCAAGGGGCCATCATATTTGCCATACCAGAGGTGGCTGGGTAGAAGTGGGTCCAGGCCAAGAACCTAATTTACAAAAAAAAAACCACTTTATGACCTGCCGTAGGTTGTCCCAGCCTGTCTGAGATCTTACCCGTCACTGGTCAAGTGGAGGGTGGAGGAGGGGTGTTATATGAGGATTACCAGTCATACGAGGGACCCAGACTCCTGACTGGCCAGCCTATGATAGTATACCTCTACCTGATGTAATTCAACTGCCTCTAATCTTTGGTAAATAAATTATGTGATCTTATTAAACACAGAAAGCCCAACAGTAAGAAGGTGAATAAGGAAAAGGAAGGGTCCGAACAGGGGAAGGAAGCAGGGTAGGAATCCATATGCCTGTCCTCAGAGGGTTGTCCCCAAAGGTCTCGCCATCTCTTTTCTAGGTCTCATCAGGATAAGTGACAGCATCCACGTCTTCCATTGTTTCTGGGGGGGAAAAGCAGAAAAGCACTCCTCAGGGGTGGGACACTCCCTGGGAACATCATTATCATTATCCCCTTTTTGAGGTAAATATTTAAGATCTCTAGCTGGTACCCAGATGGGCGTCTTTTCATTTTTAGGGAAGACATCCAAACCCTCTTCCTGCAGCGAGAAGTGGGTCTGGTCCTCTTTAGGCCCCAGTCAAGGGGTTCCTCCGTTTAGGGTTGGAGTTTAGTTTAATATGGGCCTCAACCAGGCTGGACAAAAGGTTTAGAACATAGACGTTATCAGAGAATAGATTGAAAGGCTCTGGTATGGAATCCAATGCCATAATGACAGCAAATAATTCTTTAAACTGTGGAGATCCCTCCACCTCATGGGAAAGTGATTTTATAGGCATTGGCTCCTTTTCCTGTAAGAGAGGTGGGGATACAACAAGGGAGGCCCCCAAGGTCTCCCAGTCAGTAAACACTGTAAGAAAATCAGAATTGGGCTGAGACAGAAAGAGCTTAGGGGGCCTCCACTCCAGTAGAGCTCATCCATTTGTAAGGGCCATAATGGTAATCAGTTTTTCCTGAGAATCCATCAAGGGCTATGGCAACTCTACTATTATGTCTCTGAAGCCAGGTGAAATCGGTGATTTTAAATGGAACAATAAGGGAATGAGGTTCTGGGCCAAATGTCTGTCTGGAGTTTTTCAATTCCTTTTTATTTATTTATTTATTTATTTTTGTACAGAGATTCAGAAAGCAAAGCATTTTGAATAGTCTTAGGCTACTTTAAAATTTTTTCATTTTTATTTTAAAACCCCTTTAGAGTACATTACATATTTGCTGTCATCCTCATCCAATATTGATACTGAGACCAGGTTTTAGGGTCTTCTTCTTATACTTGAAAAGTTGTCAGACGAGTGCTCTGGGAAAACCTTAAGTAATATCAGTACTAACGAGTAAGACATCCACAGACACTCATGACAGCAAAATTTACATATTATAGAATTAAACCAGCAGGGAATTATTACTCAAGACTATTGATTTTTATTCAAAGGCATGCTAAAATTCAGTGTAACTGCAGAGGAGAGAAGGTTTCAGGAAGAACGAGAAAGGAATGGTAAGAATGGACACAGATTGGCTGTGTTTATCAACTGTGTTTACTGAGAAGCAAAAGTCATCTTCCAGGCCATAGGTAGGAATCCACTCTTCTACACAAACCAGAGTATGGTGTCTTCCCCAGTGATGACTTTTCAAAGGAGTGGCTCCCAGGCTCTTCAGGGACACGTTAATTTTTTGTGAGACAGCATCTCTCTATATAGTCTACGCTGCCCTTAAACTCTGTAGCTCAAGCTAGCTTTGAACTTCTGATGTCTTGGTCTATCAAACGCTGAGATTACCAGTATGTGCCACTGATGGAGGAAGGTCATTGGCTAATAAAGGAACTGCCTTGGCCCATTTTATTGGTTAGGACATAGGTAGGTGGAGTAAACAGAACAGAATGCCGGGAGGAAGAGGAAGTGAGCTCAGACTCGACAGCTCTCCTCTCGGGAGCAGACGCCTCAGCAGAGACGCCATGCTTCCAGCTCCCAGGCAGACGCACGCCATGCCCCAGCTCCGACCCAGGATGGACTTAGGCTAGAATCTTCCCGGTAAGACCGGTGCTCACAGATTATTAGAGATGGGTTGATCGGAATATCAGAATTAGCCAGTAAGGGCTAGAGCTAAAAGGCCAAAGCAGTGATTAAATGAATACAGTGTCTGTGTAATTATTTCGGGGTATAAACTAGCCGAGCAGGCGGCTGGGGTGTTGGGGACGCAGCCCCGCCGCCCTTATTACTACATGCCACCATGCCCAGCCATTAAAACTCGAAAGAGCTTTAAAGTCAAATCTTAAGGGGGGTGTAGGAATAACTGAATATTCTAAAGTAAACACTAAAATTCAAAAGATCAGGTACCTAGAGTCAGGGAGAAGCAGGCCTATGCATTAGTCAAGCTGAGAAAAACATCTGGGTCCTCCTAATAACTCTCCATGCCAACGGAGTGACTCTGGGAACAGTAAAAAGAGTTCAGTGAATTTTTTCTCCTCAATAAATGCAAATGACTCAGTAGTGGTTCCACTGTGTGTCAAAGTCTTTGCAATTTCATTGGATTGCTTTTATCGCATTTCAGGATCATTCAACACTGACACCACAATGAAAGATATTTAACATGAATTCTGTAAAGATTTAGGGTATATTATGATGGGGAAAAGAAGCATTCAGTAAATCTGTTGAAGAAAAAAGTCAGAGTTTTACAACTCAACATGACTTGCTCCTTGTGCATAACAAACTGTCAAAAATAAATTTCTCACTCAAACTGAGAGGCAATGGAAGAAAGATGGCAAAAGGCAGCAAGAGCAGGATCCGGGCTGATTAATGTTTCACTGAAGAGTCGCTTCAGAAGGCTGTACAGGCCAACCATGACTCCATGGATACTGGGTGGATTTCACCTGGTGGGGAAGCCAGTGTGAAAACAGCAAGCTTCAATGGTGTAAACTACATATCCATCAATGTCTGTGTTCACCACCTGATGATATTTCTCTGGCCAGAAATGACTGCTAGAGTTACTTAAACAAAAGCCAGGAGTGAATACTTTAAAGGAGAAATAAAATTCATTGATGTTGAATTTTCCCATTAGAGAAATTCTAGAATCCAAGACCACAACTGTTTCACAGAGAACAGCAACAATGACAGCAAAAATGTCTGCTTATAACAAACTTTTCAGAGGGTGCACTCATGTTTAATACAGTGATGTGCAGACCGGGTTAAAATCGGAGTAAGTAGAAGGCAATTTCTTCCTAAATAGATAGTTCAATCTAGTGAAACCATATTTGGAATCTGTTACTATGATTATTATTATTAGTATTAATTATTTAATTTCTTTAGATATCACTAAGAAATATCAAACAACAGACTATATACCACAGAGAGCAACATTAAACTGTTTAACTATGTCCAAGTACCAGATTTTATGTGACATCGCTTAAACTTATCTTTTAAAAAGTGGACTAGAAATTCAAATTAGGAAAAGCATTTTTTTTTCCATTCTCTTATGGGGAATGTCTACTTTAAGTTGAAGAAAGATTGCACTCATACATGTATAGTGTGTGTGTGTGTGTGTGTGTGTGTGTGTGTGTGTGTGTGTGTACATTTAAGTGACTGATAATACTATTTAGCAGTGTTTAGCTCTCAGCAGTGAATCAGGGCTTCTCAAACTTCCATTGCATTCCACCGAGTTCTCTGTGAAAAGCAAAAGCCCATTTCATTGGCTTGGAATCTGAACAGATAGTTTTCAAAGGAAATAAAAGTCCCTAATAAATAGTTTTTAAAAAAATGTTCATCATCCCCATTAAGGAAGTTCAAATAAAAAAAACTTAGAGGTTTCATGTTACACTACCCAATCTGAATGACAAAGAGCAACAAAAACAACCAACAACAAATGCCAGATATGAAGAAAAGGAAACCCTTCTTGTCTGTTGGTAAGACTGCAAACTGGTACAGCCTTTGTCAGTCAGTGTAGAGAACCCTCAAAAAGCTAAAGATAAATTTATTATATAGCCAAACTGTAGGAGACCTTGGCATATGCCCAAAAGACTTGACATCCTACTCAACAGATATTGCTCAGAATGACTAATTGTCATTCTGTTTTCAAAAACTAGGAAATGGAAAAACCTAAATGTCCTTCGGCTCATAAGGAGATAATGAAAATGTGGTACATATACACTATGGTATAGTATTTAGATATAAATAAAAGGAACTCATGGGCTTTCTAGGGAAATAGCTGATGAAGACTATGTTGAATGAAGTAACCCAGAGCCAGAAAGCCAAACAGCATCTCTCATTGGAGGCTTCTAGCTCCAAATCTTAAGATGTTGGAAGATATATTGGAGTAACTGTAGAAATTAAAAAAGTAAAAAGGGATCATTGTCAGGGTAGGGGGTGAGTGGGGTGCTAGATGAGGAAATAGGAAAAATGAAAGGGACTACCCTTAAGGAGGGGGAGAGTGGTAAATATAGAAGATGTGAGAGAAGAAAATAAAATCACAGTAAGGATGTCTGAAAAGTCATGACAAGTAATAATATCCATCTACTTAAAGTTTCATATATGTCTGTTTTTACATATATATATATATATATGTTGCGGGAAGTCCTCCCACTCCTCCAACCTATCGCCGCTGAGATACCAGCCCCTTGGGGCGTGGTCTCTCTCCCTTTAAAAAAGCGGCCACTTCCCTCTCCTCTCTCTCTTCACTTCCTGCTCCACTGGCGACTAGACTCCTGGTTGCGTTGCGTAGAGGGCCGTTGCCTGGGACAGTGATCTGTAAGTTTTTTCCCCTTTAAATAAATATCACCCTATTAATCATAATCCCAAATTGGTGTGGCATTGTTTGTGACTTACGCCTTCATATATATATATATATATATATATATATATATATATATATATATATATATAGTTTAAATCCAGTTTCCTCATTTGGGCTGGCAATGATCCCCACAAGAGCTATACGCTATCTAACAAAACCCCACAATGCTGGACATGAGAAGCCCCTTTTGCTTTTTGATTTAAATTTTCCAAGAGTCTCCCATAACTTTATACTTTCCTGCTATTTCCTCTCACAAATGGAACTTAAGTCCCCACCACTGAGGATATCACATACTTCAGACCCAGAACCCAGAGGATAGATCTTACTGAATCTTACTAGAAAGCTTTCTTCTTAGAGTCCAGCTTTCATGGCACCAATGGCTCCAGGCAAGATTACAAGGCAGGAGAGGGAGAAGCAAACAATAATCCTATTTAGTAATGATGCCTATGAGCCACCACAATGGCCAACATAGCACAATAATTCTGGTATACAATGCTGGCTTGCATACCTTGGTGGTAACCAACAGCCCTCTAAATGGACTTAATGGTCTGCTTCTCATAAAGGAAATCATGCCTAGTACTAGAAACCTAGAAAACTACCTTGAGTTAGAGAAGTCATGGGAGATCTTGGGAGAACACTTACAGTTGCCATTTTACTAAGCAAGCATAATCCATAGCTACATTATAAATATTTGTATTTATGCCCACAATTTACTGTAGTTCTTTTTTCTTATTAAGAAAATTCCTCTTAGCATCAGATGGAGTTCATTGCAAAAACCGCAAACAGTTCATTCAAAATGCACAGAACAAGAGATTGTGTGGTACCCATTTTCAACAAAGGCCTAAAGACAATTGTGCAAGAAAGACAGAAAAATTGTAAGAGTCAGAAGACTGGGGAGTTGGCTATGGGAAGATTTTTTAATGTGTTTTAGAAATATCAGAGAAGCTGCAGAGTTGTCTCATTAGTGCGGCTGCCTAAATAGATTTGAACAATGAGGATACCAATAGTCATGCTAACATAAGCATGCTAACATGAAAGAGGAAGACTCACAAAGCCTCAATCCTTGACAAAGAACTACAGGTAACTAAGGAATCTTGAGAGTTTGAGAAACAGCCTTCCCCAGGAAGAGCACTCCAATCAGTTATCCAATACTAATAGTCAGATGGGAACTCATACAGGCATGTAACACTATACAGACCAAACAGATTGTATGTATATACATTTCTATGTCAAATATAAATAGATACATATTTTAAATGTGTAAAACATTTGAAGATACAGAAGCCATGTATTTGAGAGAGAGTAAGTATGGGAAGTTACCAGGAGAGATTGGAGAAAGGGAAAAGAAGGGGGGGGGATTATTTAATTATAATTTCAAAAATTCTTTTATTCAGTTTTTTAAAATTGATATTTATTGAGCTCAACATTTTTCTCTGCTCCCCTGCCTGCCTTTCCTCTCCCCCCCTTTAATCCTCCCGCAAGGTTCCCATGCTCCCAATTTACTCAGGAGATCTTGTCTTTTTTCTATTTTCTATTTCCCATGTAGATTATATCTATGTAAGTCTCTCTTAGTGTCTGCATTATTGTCTAAATTCTTTGGGATTGTGGTTTGTAGTCTGGCTTTCTTTGATTTATGTTTAAAGTTCTATATTATAAAAATGTCCATTTCAGATCACCATCAGGCTCTGAGAAGTTACAATTTCCTCCATTCATGAGTCATGAGTAAAGGACTGGAATGAGCTTCTTCTCTAAGGTCTACTCAACATTGATTCTAATAGTATATAATTCTAATGTTTCTATAGTCTTACTGTTTTCCTGATATGTTCAAAGTGCTTTTCAAATGGTTGGGATATCTAATTCGTGGTACTCCCCTATTCCAAATATAGTGTTTCCCTTGATCGACAGTGAAGGGTTCTGCTCAAGGTATCCTCACGTTGTTAAACTTTATATTTCAAAGCAGATCCTTCTTTACATGACAACTGCAGACAATAATGTAGCCAAGGCCTTTTTCAGAACTTCTGCGTTTCTTCCAATCCTTCTTGCCTAGCTGGCCTTCTATAATTGAACAGCTGAAACCTACTGGGGCATCCCTAAGGTTAGCACACATCTCTCTCATCCAACCATTCTATTATCTGTTCTTCTAGTACTGAGATCTTCAATGACCTTTTAAAGTGTAAAATCAGTGAAATCTAAGTGTGAATGTCAAAATTTCATTGAAAAATAATATAGGGGTTAGGAAAAGAGTTTATAGATGCGACAAAAATGAATAAAAGGTTAGAAATAACTTGGCAAAAGCCTTTCTTCCTCTCTGTGTTATTCATTTCTTTTATCTGCAATAAAACCATGAGAAGGAAGCTAGGAACTTAGGTCTGTGTGTCATAACTCCTAACCTTAAGGAAGTAATCTTAGGAACCTTTAAAGATTTTTATGTTTTTTAATTTTTTTTTGTTTTTGCTGATGGTAGAGTTCAAGGAAGCTGAAGTAGTCAAGTGATATTGCATATCTACAATCATATTAGTATATCTACTTTTTTATTTGAAATGAGAAAGTGAATATGAGATCCTCCCTAAAAGACTAAAGCATTGGTTGAGAGTTCTATGATGCACAGCCTCAGAGCTGATTTTCAGGGAATTCAAAAAGGTGATAAATGGTGCACCTCTGACCTACCTAGCTATACTGAAACAGTAGGTAAGCTCCCTGGTATAAGAGATTTGCATTACATATTCTACGTTGAAGGAGACCTCATGGCAACTCTTGTCCTTGTCTGGTACTTTCAAGTGGCATACAGTCAGACTCATCAGCAAAGGCATTTGACCAGGGAATGTGAGACCATTAAACGAGGGGCTATTACACCAAAGAGAAATTAAGAAATAAGCAGGCCTTTCCCCCAAAGCTCTAAAACTTGGTCTCACCTTTTCTCCCTGTAAGTATGTGGATTTGGCTCACTGAAGCTGAAATCCAACTGGCAGTGGGAAAGAGCTTAGCAATGGTGCTATAAAACATCGCAGGGCCACGAAGCAGCTTCTGAGATAATAGAGGACAGATGCAGAGAAGGCAATCATCAGGCATATCTGATAACACTGCATTCACATTCCAACCTCAACAGGTAAGGAAGGACTTGCACAACACAACTTTCTTTTCACCTGCACTTTCTATCAATTACCAATAGTTTTTAAGCATCTTCTATGTACCAGCAACATAAAAGATATGACCCCATAATGAGATTATCTTGTGGCTGGCCAAGGAAGGATTATATTAAATTAATAAAAAAAGATACAATCTTAGGCATCAGTGATGAGATTGTAGTATAAGGACCCTGAGAAAGAAGTCTTGGGATTTGGTTCTATGAGAGTAGGTCCTAACCATTAAAGAGGATACAATAATGTTTAGGGACTCTTGACTTCTTAGGAATCATGTTCATAATTTAGAGTGAATTGCATATTTCTCATGCATGCTTTTCTTGGGAAGAAGATTTGCCTAAATATCATGTGATGACAGTTTTGTTCCCTTACTGGGGTGCTGGTTCTGTGCCTTGTCTCTGGGAAGGAGACAGAGAAGGTAAGTTTGTATTGAATCATAAACATTACATGGAGAGATATTTAGTTTAATTGTTCACAACTTTCTTATTGATTCTCCTTTCTCCTCAATGTTGTTCAGTTGTTAGTCAGTTTAAAGTGAAGTCAAGGGTATCTTGAGAAACAAAAATCCATTACCTTTGCTAACCCATAGTAGACAGAAATGGACAGTGAGAAATTGACCTGCATGTTATATCACATATTGACATATAATATAAATATATATTTAGTCTTTAAATATATATGCTTTTTCTCTGAGGTGATGGTGCTGTAGTTGTAATTTTAAAGGCTTTAGAAAGTTTTGTTTCTTCTGTGTCTTTTATTATGATGGTCAACATTTTAAGCTAAAGCCCAGGTAGTCACATATAAAATTTCCAAAATATTTCCTTGGTAGAAATTGTGGCATTGAGAAAGTTTAAGTTGTTCTTTGATACAGTTGGTTTTACTTCTATAACTGTGGAAGGTTTAATAAGTTCTGAATGTCAGAATAAAATATTGCTTTTCCTGAGAAGACCAATAATTAAAAGCCAACTGGAAGTTGCCTGAAAGTATGGGACAAAGTCTGCTGACACTTAGAATAAAAATGTGGGGGCTTTGCAAACTTAACCCTCTGCCTGTCATAGTGATTCCGCAATTTGGCGTATTTCAAGTCACAGACTTGTAGGCCATATTGGGCAGGGTACTTGCAAACTTCGCTTCTGTGGTGTTTTAAGTTGTCTTGACAATCTAGCCAGACCAAGAAAACTCCAGATTGCTAAACAGTGTAATCTGATTCTGAGAGAAAATCTAAATTGCATTGGAAAGGTTTCTTCAACTATCATGTAACTACTCTAAAGAAAACTGGTCACAGGATCCAGGGGTGAGCATGCTTTGGCATATATGAAGCAATAATATATCAAATTAAATTCTGAAGAACAAAAGTCCTTAGGAATGTGGGTGCTATGTGTGGAAGGGAAGACAAAGATAACAAACGTGGGTACAAAACAATACATTTTTTAAATTATATTGATTTTGGTGGTTTCTCCAAATAGGAAGGGGTTAAATAATATATGTGTATATTAAATCACTTAGATATTATTGATTTCTGTTCCAAACTGCAATAAATGGAAAATGGTTCTACAAATTTAACCCAGAATGTATGTGTGCTTTTTCTGAGGCTACCCACTAACCTTTTTGCATGATAAATAGTTGAGGACATAGGTGTTATTTAGTTTGGTGAGGAGATACA
Organism: Microtus pennsylvanicus; assembly: GCF_037038515.1. NCBI lineage: Eukaryota > Metazoa > Chordata > Mammalia > Rodentia > Cricetidae > Microtus > Microtus pennsylvanicus. The sequence goes on from NC_134592.1 coordinate 64,907,469, forward strand.
ATTACTTATTCCCTTGAAAATTCACTTAGCTACACAATATCATAACAGTTAGTAGATGGTCTTAATAAATTTGCATGATTCTTTGTCTCCTACAACTAATAAAACCATTTAGGGACAGAGTCCATGAAGATTAGCTTATATTGATAGAAAATATAGTGGTTTGAGTCTCTATCATTTAATGTGAGATAACAGATAAATATCAAATTAAGTCATGGAGGAAGTTAAATGGAATGCAACAGTAACCCAGAAGGTAGCAATGATAATGGGTGAAATTGTCATGCACTTATTTTTCCTACATAGTAACAGCCTCGGATGCAATGAAAGTATGTTTTTAAGATGAATGTCTCAAACTACAGATTCTATTAAACCTTGTGTATAACAATGAGGTAGTGTTCTACACTGAGGATCTGGTAAAGGTTCTCAAGAAATTATTTAGGTATAAAATAGGGGCTACACTCACTGATACAGAACGGGTTAGATGCTGCCGCTGATCCTGCTGTCTCCATCCAGAATTTCTATCCAGGGTAGAAGAACAACAATAGCAAAGTGACTTGCTTCACGTCAACCACCCAAGAGAGCATGGGCACAAGAGAGCCAGAGACCCTCTCCTCAGTTTTATAAGTTATCACATAGGCAGACAAGACCACGCCCAAGCCTCCTGCCCCAAAATCATTAGCTAAATGGATCAAAATCCCACCACACAGAGATAGTGCAACAGCTGAACCAACTACTAAGTAATAAACGGATGAGCGGCACATACGGCATGGATACACTGGACAGAGGGAGGAAGACCGAATTCAATGCAAGATTTCATCTGTTATTCAGAATAGTGTGATATTTAAAACTCATGAATTAGTTCTGAGTTTTTCCATTTAATATTTTTGGAACATTGTCTGTTATAGATAAATGAATCCAGTGAAAGCAAAATTATATATAAAGGGGACAGCTACATAAATAATGTTTTCCATAAATTTTAGATAATAGGATGACATTTTACCTTGGATCAGGAAGATATATTGCTGCTTTTCAAAATATGATTTGGCCAAAACACGCTGAGCTGTGGAGGTGAGGACATGCGGGAGTGGAAACATTATCACTTCCTGTGAGTGCTTCCTTCACATAACAGGAGTTTGTATTCAGATAGGAAGCATTGTCTTTCTCTCCTACCCCTGAATTCCATGAATTGGAAGTCTGGTCTCTAGCTAGTGATACTTCTTTGGAAGGTTCTGGAAACTTTAGGGGATGGACCCTAGCTGTAGAAAGTAATGAACTCCTGTTGTGTCCTGTTCTCTCTCTCTCTCTCTCTCTCTCTCTCTCTCTCTCTCTCTCTCTCTCTCTCTCTCTCTCTTCACCATCATCTCATCATCTGGGTTCCTCTATCATATGCTCCACTGCCATCCTATTTTGCCTTCTCATGGACCTAGAATCAAGAGGTCAAAGGCCATAGTCTGACGGTCTGAAATCTCTGAAACCTGAACAAACAAATTCCTACTCCTCTAAACTGACTTTCTTGGGTCTCTGACCTCAGTGGTAAATAGCTGACTCACTAATAAATAGCTTTACTCTGGGGTGGGAAAACTCATTGCCTGGATTTATTCAATCTAGGGATTTCAAAGTATTTTTCTAAAATACATGTAAGTTCATACAAGAATGAATGTCTGTGCTTGGATGATACTTAGGCTCATGGAAACTTACTGGGGGAGGTGTGAGGGAAAGCAAGCTGAGAAAATCAAGGGGAACAAGCCATCAGTACTCCCACAGCCTCTGCATCAGATCCTGCCTCCAAGTTCCTTTCTTTACTTTCCTGGTTGACAAACTACAAGCTGTAAAATGAAAACAAAACCGTTTCCCCTCCACATTATTTTTGCTCATGGTGTTATATCACAGCACTAAAATCCCTAGCTAGGAAAATTGTTAATTAGTTTTCATACAGAATATACACTGAAGGCCACTTCACACAACCTGTCACGTAAAATGCTCACTGAGTAGCCTTTTACTACCTGTGTGAAATAACCTACGTCACCTAAGAGATTGTTATAGCTTGGTAGATTAGCTAGGTTTATATTTTCTATAATCCACTAGAAAATGCCTTTTTCTAATTTTATCAGAGTAAAATCTCTGGACATGGTTCTCAACCTTCCTAATGCATCAACCCTTTAATACAGTTCCTCATGTTGTAGCAATCCCCAAGCATACAAAGCGTGCAATTATTTTTGTTCCTACTTCTTAAGTGTAATTTTGCTACTTTTATGAGTCATCACGTAAATATTTTCAGAGACAGGGGTTTGCAAAAGGGGTCAAAACCCACAAACTGAGAACCCTTGCTATAGAAAGACAGGTCATTGTGAAAATATAGAGTTAGAATGGAAGGTACTGGTCATACCTAATTTTGGTTGTGAGCCTAGCCTTTAATGATTGAGCCATCTCTCCATAACGGACGTATCTAAAACACTAACAATATACCTCTCTAGTTTAGCAAGTTTTGCTTTCCTTTTATTATTATTTTAACTTCATATACATAAATGAGATGGCCGATTTCCAGATTGATGACCAGCTGATCTCTATAAAGCTGATAAGCTAAGTAGGCCCTTATTCTGCCTGTTACACCTGGGGTAGGTGCCTTCATCTCTAATTAGCAATATGCTTCTCATTTCAAAATTCATGTCTTCCCCCTTACTGAAGACATTCAGTGTTTTTTCCTTTTGAAGAAACATACACATATAGTCACAGACAGACAGGCAAACACACACCAGGGGGTTAGGGGAGGGGGGAAATGGAGGGAGGGAGGGAGTAAGAGAGAGAGGGGAGAGAGAGAGAGAGAGAGAGAGAGAGAGAGAGAGAGAGAGAGAGAGAGAGAGAGAGAGAGAGAGAGGAGTCCTCTTATGCAGTGAGAGTGACGTGGATTAAATGCATTAGTGATTAACTCTCTTTTACCAATAATACATTGATGTCATATCGAGAGAAGAGATAAAAATACTTCCCATGGTAACCAAAAGCAGGCTCAGATTTGATTTTTTCTACTTCATATTCCCTGTGTCTTCTTCGTTCTTTCTGTCTGTTGCATGAGAATAAACTTTTGCCTGAGTGAAGGCTGTCTTGTGAATTTGTCCCTGTCCTTGTCTGTCTGTCTCTGTGTGTTTGTCTGTTGTGCTACTTTGTGTGACAATGTGTCTTTCCCTCACAAAGGGTTTTGCTCTGCATTTACTCAAGAGCACAGGAAGTATCACATGAGGAAGGAGTGAGATACTTCCCTGAAAGCTTTAACAGAGTTTTAGGAGGGATTAAGTCATTGACTCCAACTGACCCAGATAACAAACAGTATTATAAATATTGTTATTTATCAAGCAATAGCCGAGTGTTGTGTTCAACATTTATGGCGGATATTTATTTTAAAGATTGCTTTCAGCCTCTATTTTTGCTGCTTTCAGCAGATGGTTATTAGAATACCCTGGGTCAGGGGCATAGGAGAGCACATAATTTAAGACTACAGCTGTGCATTAGCTTAGGTTGTAAAGCTGGCTGTATGGGAAATCCAAGGTAAGGAAGGCTGGCTGTTACACTTTTTTTCTTAAAAGCAGGTTAAACAAATGGGCTGAGTACACAGTCTTAATTTTTAAGTGACCTCGGGTATTTTATTAGCTCTAGCTGTGGAGTCCAGTCAATGTTCCATTCTCTTGGAATATAAGAAGTATTTTCATAATTGTGTATTACCATAGGGGACAGCTTCACAACTAAGTAAAATATTTTACTTCACAGGAACCAGAATTTAAACTTTTCCAGTTTTTTTTATGCACACCATTCTAGCTTTAATATCTATCATACATAACATAGTTTTAATTAGAGTGTAGAGAAGCAGTGGCTTATGTCTGCACTTTCAGGGCAGAGACAGCTGCTGTAAGTCAAGGCTAGCCTGGTCTACCCAGTAGTTTAGACCAACCAGGACTGACTACTAAGAGGAAAACAAAATAGATGACATTATTTGATCATTTGGAGACTGTCGGGCACTTATTCTTTGCACCACTCAAATCATGCTCCACAAAAAGACAAACTGCATTAATTTTTAAGGAATATGAGCACCACTATTTTTCAGCCATGGTATCTAACCCAGTATTCATAATCAAACCACTTAGTGAGTTGTCTGGAAGATCAAAGATTCTGTCTAGTTTGCTGCATTGACCAAAGCAAAATGTATCCATAAACAAATAGGCAGTCAAGAAACGTCTGTAATATAGCTTCAACAGTGTGTTTATCTTATGTTTATTTTATTTGGCTTTTGACTAAGAAGAGTCCTTTGTAGCAAAGACAAGTAGCTTCTCATTTACCCATCTATGACCAGAGTTTTCACTGATGCTTGTCTTGGATTGGACTGAAACCCCAGGCTGCTTCTTCTTTTTCTTCTTTTTTTTTTAAAACTTTTTTGCTATTATAATTATGTTTTGGAATATTGCAGATTTGGAATGCTATAAATCAAGATCAGCTCATTCATAACTGTCAGTAAAATCTCTTGCAAATATTTTTAATAACTTTGAAAGCTCACAGGAAGTATCTGATTATATGCACAGTTCTTTTGATGGCTCTTCAAATATTATTGAAACTTGATAAAAAATGGCAAGACAATCCAGGCAGAACTGCGATTCATTTGAAAGTATAAAGAACATTGTGCTTGGAGTCATTCATGTACTGATGTGGAAAAAAAAAAACATTTCCTGTGGTGACATATGGCTCAGTGGCCCTTCCCTCTCTCAGCAAAATGGAACAGAAACCAGGGAGGCCCTCAGTAACAGTGGCTGAAATGATTGCCAGGTGCCTGGGACAAAACAACTGAAGCAAATGTCACTGAGGAGAACAAAGAAGAGAGCTGCCAGCCTAGGCCACTCGGCTGTAAGAACTAGAAAGACGGATAGAATTTAGAGAAAAGCCTGTTCTCAACACTACCTTTATACTGTGTGTTTGAACGTGTGAGGAAGAATGCGCAGCTGATGATGGCATATTCACTCTATGGGTCAAAATGCAGAAGTGCAATGGGATAGAGAAAGCCCTTTTAGCAGGACCCTGTGTAGTGAAGCTAATCACAAGCAGAAAGGAAGTTCTGGGACTGTGGTTCAGAGTCTTTAGCTAGGAAAGGTACCGATGAGGGAGGCAGATGGTGAGGAGAGAAAGGCAAACAAGGTCAACATTTCTTTCCCAAGGAACTTTAAATTAAGCTGTGGAGAAAACCCTAATGTCATAAATCAAAGAACCAGTTCTCTCTCTCTCTCTCTCTCTCTCTCTCTCTCTCTCTCTCTCTCTCTCTCTCTCTCTCTCTCTCACACACACACACACACACACCACCTGAAGAAGAAAAACTTCGCTTGAACCATGAAGAGTATATCTAGAAGCTGCAGTTAGCAGGCAGCTCTGACCAGACTAATTGCTGATCGGTAGCCAGGTTAGGCATCTTGAAATGTGGCTTCCCTGGTTTAACTGTGGGAGAGACTGGTGCTCACAGAAAGGCTGTGTGAGAAATGCGGAGTGCCTGATACAGAGATAACGGAAGGCAAACATTGCTAAGGAGGGCTGTTTATGGTTTTAAGGAAATCTTTGCAGCTTTTTGGAAGACTGGCAACGGTTTGCATTGTATGTATGGTTGAGAACACTTAGGGTCTATGCTCCATGCAAATTGTATAATGTACAGCATTACTTCTGATCACCAGGATCATGGTAGAGCTCCAGAAATATTCATCTTAAAACAAGAAGTTTGTACCATGTGGCAATGTCTGTCCATGTCCCTTTTCTACTGGTTCCTGCTATCTATTATTTTACTCCTTGCTTTTATACCTTTCACTTGAGAAACAAAACAACCATGTACAAGAAGTATTTGTCTTTATGTATTTGGCTTTATTAGTTAGCATAATTAGTTAGCATAGTTTTATCTGTTGTCATCAGTAGCAAGAAGTTTCCTTAAGGCTAAATAATACACACACACACACACACACACACACACACACACTTTTTCTTGTCCATTCATAGGTTGTTTTGATATCTTAGATGTAGTAAAAAAGTTAGTGAGCATGGGAATACAATGTGTGTGGTGCTAATTTTCTTTCTAATATTGAAGCAGTAGGGTTAGTGGATCATTAAGTCGTTCTATGAATGTCCAATATTGCTTAAACTTGATGAAATTGAAAAGGATGTCTGGACAGAAGATTAGGTAAAGCAAATATAATCGTGTACATACACAATGGAACATAATTCAGCATTAAGAAAGAAGAAATTTTTGCCATTTTTAACAAGGGTGTCAAAGGTAGACCTTCTGGCTATGAGATGATTAAGTTCTGGAGACACAGAGCACAGTGTAATGATGGTCCTCAATAATGCATGGCACATTGGGAACTTCCGAAGCAGTCTTAAATATGTCATATGAGGCACTCTGCAATGTCACGTGAATCTCTGAACGAGCCCTGTCATCACGGACGTCTCACACCTTACCATGAAGGAAGTTATGGCTCAGGGTAGCTAAGGAATGTGGCTACCGTTAAACAGCTACTGATGTCAAGTCTGGATCCCATCCAGGTCTGTCTGCCTACACACTCCCACCTCTAAATATACTCTTCAGGATTTGCGCAAACCCTTTTCTGCTTCAATTCATTTTTCTCTTTTAATGTGTGAATGTGAAAAAGCAGTCCTTTGATTTATTATGTGAGGATTTTCTTCTCAGTATAATTAAAAGCTCTTTGGGAGAGAGACACTGCCTTGTTTGTATGAAGCAGAATTTTGTTGCTATGCTATAGGTTCTTCCTAGATAATTATTGCCTAAACAGAAGCATTTCTGTTTATTTATTTATTACTCAACATTAAGACGTGTCACTTTATAGTCTAAGTTATTTAAGGAATACCACATCCATCAGGCATTTTGGAACAAGCAGAAGAGAACCTGGCCATCCAATTGACTGCTCTTTTTCTATGCCTTTCATATTGTCATTGAGTTTAGAGGGCATTTCATGGCTGTGATCAGCATTCCCTGTATTTGTCTCAGAATAAGAGTATGAGGTATATTTTACCCACTATCTGTATGTCATTACATAAATTAAATCCTCTCAAGAAAATAGAATCCACTTTACTTTGTTGGGAAGTAACCTATTTAGAATTTGTGAAGTGCTCCATACATAAATAACTCAGGAAAGCTAATCACAAAGGACTTTTCAGATACTTAAGAAAATGACTCTCTTCCTAAATGACTCCAGTGGTTCCCTGTCTGTGTTGAAATGCGCTTAGGGATGTGGCGTTCCCCTGGCCAGCGTCAAAGTCAAAGCTCCATTTTGCAAGGGATATAAATCTCTGAATTTGAAATAGCTTCTGAAAATGTTTGGAGTTTTAATTTCATACTTGCCTAATTTTAATGTGGGTCAAGGAAGTGGAATAGGAAATGCAAATGATATGGATATATTTGGAATAGAGCATCAGCATCTACAGAAGCGCACAAAAGCAACGCTAACAAAGCGCTTTGCACCTCTTCATGTTGAGGCGGAGTAAGCTGTTGGAAGTGAAACTGTATTGCCTTGCAGTTAGGTGTTACACTGTGAACTGAACCTCGTGACTCTTATTAATTGTTGACTCACGTCCCCCCCCCCCCCCCGCTTTCATTTACTTTTCTTTACCAGAATTGGCTGCTCTAGTCCTCTACCATCCAGTTTCTTTCCTTTTCAGGATTCCTGGACTTTTGCCTCACCAGGAGAATTGCTGGCAAGGCTTGCATGCATTGTGTAATTGTGCATATAGGTAGGTAATGCAAACACCTTATCCTTTCTGTCCTTTAAATTACGGTCCCCTTCCTCTGTCCCATCCAAGTTTCCCAACGACATTGAAACTAATTTAAACTGATGCTTTCATTGCACTCAATTATTAAGGAACGGGAACTCACCTAACAGGGTGATGTTCTTGACAGCAAAGCAAGGCTACAGCAGTCACGGCGCTCTTATTTGCTGTTTATCCTCAGTTTAATGAAGCTGGCGGACTTATAAAAAGTGCTTGGTAGGAAAAGTGATTTCTAAGTAAATTAATGGATCAATTATCTCACTGTGATTTGCTTACACAAATCTTGTCATGGATTTCAAGGTGATCCTGCTCTTCAGTAACAGATGGTTGATCAGAAATTATGTGTGTTTATACCCACAAGGTAGTCCTTACAGCCTTCAGGATTCAGTTGCTATCTGGCTGGGATACATCCGGATAGCAAGCACACAGTTTTATAGGGGTGATTGCAGGTGATGGTCATTGATTCCGTAACAACATGTCTCTGCCCTCCTCGAGTTGGTGTCCCTGTTCACTGACACTCTCCTCAGTGAGACTGTAGAACAGCTTCATTACTCCACCATTGGCACCGAGGCTGCTTATTAAAATTAACGACAGTGAGGGGCCTGTCGCATGTGTCTATGGCAGTGGAAAGGGCTGCCCTGTTAATTTTTCCTCAGGAAGCCCTTCACTAGATCCTCACTGCAGATATGGTTTGAAAATCTTTACAGAACCAGTGACAGAAAAGATATGGATGGACCTGGTGGCTTAGGTCTGTAATCTGAGCTATGTGGGTGGCTGAGTCAGAAGGATCAATAGTGCAAGGCCAGTGTGAAGAACCTAGAGAGACCCTGTCTAAAAGAAAAGAGGAAGGTCAGCAATAGAGGACTTGCCTAGAGTACCTACCTAGTCCTAGGCTCAACCTCCAGGACTAGAAAGAACAAATAGTAAAAAAGAAAATAAAGAAGTAATTAAAAAAAAAACAATAAAGGAAAAAAAAACAGTGCTGGTGATTCTAGCCACCACGCCTACCATGGCCTTGTTCACGCAGGCTCCTGAGAATGGACTAAATGTAGCAGCGTGCTGTTTTTAATCTTATGTTGGCGCCCAATATAACTGCTCATTTGTCAGTCTCCAGTCTTCAGATCTACACTCAAAAGAGTTATTTTTTTCCATCAAATCGGTCACCTAAGTTTACATTTACTTTCGGGTCAGGCTGGATACTTAAACTGCTGGGGATCCTCAGGGCTGTTCAGCACTGTCTTTGGCCTTTCTAAATAGTCTCCAAACTTTTCTACTTAGGGAGATAATCCCTTCCCTCGGAGCAGCTGGTGAGTCTAACTGTTCTCGGTAGCCTCTTTTTGCATACCACTTGCACCTGAGTTTTGAACTAAGCTTCTATTATAGACAGTTTTCTTCTGGTTCCTTCAGACAGACACAAAAACATTCTGTTCAGAGGCATTTTGTCATGGTTGCACCTGTTTCCCCTGTTCTCTCTTCCCCCTTTCCAGTCAGTGGCCATTTCCAGGCATTCTTGGCCATCTTTATTTCATGAGGACGTTTCTTTGTGAAACATTTGCTGACAAAGTGGAGGATCTATGCAGATCCTTCATTTGTTGGTGTATGTAACTAGCCAATCAGTATACTTAGCCAGAGTAAAACACTCATCATCTCTCCTCAAGACCAAACCAGTGATCTCAAATTATCTGAAAAGACTAATTTTGGAAGACAAGAGGTATGTGCTAAGCTTAGATAATTCTTTATGGGAGAAAAGATAATTTTTTTCCCTAGTAATACAATATTTGAAAATTAGTCTCAAAATACCTTACCTTGCTCCAAAGATTAAAAAATGACTATAATGATCTAATATAACAATGGTACTCTCTCATAATTTTCTTCTCACTTTCTGTTCCTCGAGACAGACACACACACACCCAGAAACAATTACTAATTTTTATAAGTCTAAATGCTTAGTTATGTTGTGGCTTATAAGATTGGTTCGGGCTTATAACAGGCAAAACTGACTAGTGCTAGGGATTATGTGCCACATGTACACCTGCTAGTTATTAGCAACACAGCTTTGGGCACGGCACTGATTTTCTCACCTAGAATTAAAAATCTGAGTGTTTCTTTCTGCATGATATGACTGACCATGCTTGTTATAAAGATTTTCTTTCCAGCATGCTATGACTTTCATGGCTTGTTCTGAAAAATTGAGCTTTTATGGTGACGCTTCAAACTGAAGTGTTTCCGATTGTCACTGCTTGGGCATGGAGAAGGCATGTCATACCTTAATGAGTGGAAAAGTAGCTTGATTTGCCTTGAAGCTAGAAAACAATTCCATAAGAGCCTGAGGGTTTTACTTAATTAGCAAACCCTTCTAGGTCTTCCTAAAAGTCTCACCAAAGTCCAAGTTCTATAAAAGGCCCTAGTATCACTTTGGAGGTTTAAAGAAAAGCACATTTTTTTATGGCATCATTGTTCTATCCTGGGACCCAGTGTCTTCTCCAGTGCTGTGTGCTGAGCCGATTCCACCAGCCCTGTCTCATCTGATGCCATCCTTCCTCAAGATCCAATGTATTTGGCCCTTAACGAAGCATGTGGGGAAATGATAACAGGCACACAGCTGCTGACAGTAAGGGGCTGGAAGGACAGTAGAAATGATGGACACAGTCACCGTTAAACAACTGGCCATCTCTGAGAAAGATACACACAGAATTTTCTGTAGCAGGGGAACATGGTGACAGATCCAATATAAGACAAAGTCAGTTATGGGGAAAGATGAGATCAGAAATGAGTCTCAAATTTCATAGAGCAGGGAAAGAGGCTACACTGTACTTAAGGAGAAGCACTCTTTTATTATTTATTTATTTATTAAGATTTCTGTCTCTTCCCTGCTACCTCCTCCCATTTCCCTCCCCCTCCCCCAATCAAGTCCCCCTCCCTCATCAGCCCGAAGAGCAATCAGGGTTCCCTGCCCTGTGGGAAGTCCAAGGACCACCCACCTCCATCCAGGTCTAGTAAGGTGAGCATCCAAACTGCCTAGGCTCCCACAAAGCCAGTACATGCAGTAGGATCAGAAACCCATTGCCATTGTTCCTGAGTTCTCAGTAGTCCTCATTGTCTGCTATGTTCAGCAAGTCCGGTTTTGACCCACTCTTAAAGGTAAAGAGGCAAGAAAGTTTTGGCCATTGGGGAAACCATAAATAGGAAAAATATGCAAAAGGGAGGATTTGTTTGGGAATTAAAGGTAACTAGAAATGATATCACAGAAAGGGAGGAATAAGGTGGACAGGATCATTGTAGGCCATTCCATTGGCTCTAACTTGTATCATAAAGTGGACTATTTGTTGAATTTACATGTGGAAGACAATGTAGTTGTATTTGCTTTATGAAGAATTATCACTCTAGCAATAGTGGAACAGATGATAGCTACTGGAGGGATTTTACTGAAGTCAAAAAAATCCCCATTCAGTCATACTACCTTAGAACTGTTAACAGATTTTAAGGACTTAAAGTGTAAAAATTATGCATATAATATGTGTTATGTGTTTCTCAAATAAGTGAATTAAATCACTCTTAGAGACGCATGAGCCTATGGGAGGGGGGGCAAATAGTTTAGATTTATTCCTGACTAAATGGGCAGAGTATTAATCAGTACTCCATCACAGTCATAGAATACATACAATAGAAAACAATTGATTTGGATACATGTCTGTGCTGGCATGTATATGTGTGCTTAGGTATGGGATTTGTTATTATAATTTTCAATTGAACGTTATTTATTTCTTTAGTGTATGTGTGGGCACATACATGCATGTGTGGAGGTCTGAGGACAAGTTTCAGAAGTTGGTTTTCTTCTCCTGTCATGTGACATCTAGGGGTTACACTCATGCTGTCAATCCTGGAGTCAAATGCTTTTACTTATTGACTGAGCATCTTATCAGCCTGTGCACAGTCTTGTATTGTGTGTGTGGTGGGTATGTTCATATACATATATCCTAACAGATGGGGTCAAGAAAGGCTTAGGAAAAACAGTCAGCTAGAATATGAGCCTAGGTAAGCTACGTATTAATTACCATAGTTTAAAGAATAAGAAGGATTGCACCAACGCAGGCAGCTCACAGTGAAATGAGGGTTTTCTTCTATAAGGTATCAACAACTTAAATACAATAAGGCTTTTATTGTTGCTGCTGTATAATAATATATAGAGAGATTTCCCCACAAACATTGAAGAGTCTACAAGATATTGTCCCAAAATAATTTCAGGTGAAAATAAATGGGTAAACTAGGAGTCTTTTGTTTTTAGAGACTTTATGAGAAATGAACTCATTTATATCCTGTTTTAATGGACTTTTCCATAATATTATAATTCACAATTTTTATTAAGAAAAAATTAATTTTCTTTAGTCTTTCCCCAGAAGTATTTGGAGTGTGTTTGGGCTTGGATCGGAGTTGCTGATAAAGTCAATTTTAAAGGCTCGAAAGCTCAGAAAATGGAAAAAGACTGAGAGATCTCAGTGTGATTTATAATGGGAAACAAAAGGTAGAGTGGGAATTAAAATTCTTCCGAGTTGTAGTGTATGATTTAAAAAGAGTGCAATTTCCATGAACCAGAGGGGAAAATCAATATAACAAGGGTTGGGAAATGTAAAGAAACGCTTACCCAGCATGTGAGCCCTCCATTACCCTGACCCTCTCCTTTCGGAGGTTGAAAAGTGACGGGAGTCATGAAGGAACAGCGATTTCTCTCAGGAAAATGTTACGAGGTTTGAGAGCTGCCTAGTCGTTCACACTAATAGACTGCCGTCTGTAAGCATTCAATATCCTCAGGCTTTGTAAATGAAAGGAAATTTTAATATCAGCCTAAGGGACTTTCTTCAGTCAAATTTTAAATTTTGGAACATGTAGAACTCAATATGCATGGGATTGAATAAAGGCAGATGCCACTGCATTTTGAATGTAAGAACGCAACAAGAACAATGTTCCATGGCAAGGAGTTTTCCAGTTTACGTTCCGTCTAACTTATACTGCATTTGCCTCTGCTGCCACATACATTTATCTCTAGACATTGTGTTAGGGAAGATTATTTTCTATTACACTTTCAAGTATAAGGTTCAATCTACACGTTTTAAAGATCTTAAAGTCAAACATGCTAAGGCAAGTATTTCCGTCCTTTGAATCTCTAGAACTTACGTAATGAGAGAATGATATCTTGAAACGGCTCATTATTGCATACATAATCCTGCTAATAGAGGAGGTAACCTTTAATTCTTCATAAATTACACAAAGGTTTTTCTGAGAACACTTGGAAAGATTGTTTCCTGGAGTGCCTGACAGTTTTCTTCAAAACTACTGCTTTGTAGAGAGTGGTGATTTTTAGACCTTTCTGCACAAAGCATACAATTTCTCAAATGTGCCCTGCATTGCTGTATTTTAAGGAATATTTCAATTTGGTTGCATAATTTCCGCATAATTTTGCTCTGCCTGTGGTGTTGCTAGCATTGAAAAATAACTTGGTAAGCCGTTTGCTCTCCCGCCGCTAAGATTTCGTCACCAACTGCTAGTTTGCTAGAGATTAGAGCTGCTAAAATGCTCTCCTGATTAATGTGCTAATTAATTAATGCAGCTGCTAAATTGTGATCTTGATTAAAATATACCACACAGAGAATACTGGAAAACCTCCTCAAATTAGTCAATCATTCCAGGTGCATCCCCACCCTAGGACATGCTCAGATGCAGAATAAACAGACCTCTTGCTGCTCACTGGAGCAAGTTGAAGATCAGTTAGTCAAGTCCCCCTTTATTCATTTTCATCTGAAAATGGGATTCATGGCTAGAACTCCAGGATGAAACAGACCTAAGACAATCTTGGGTTTTATGTTTTCTACTGGCAGATTGGGTTTCCCTAAGCAATAACATCAACTTTAGAAACCAGTAGCACTCAATATGTACCTTGAGTTCAAACTTAGCTTAGCTGACTTTATGGATGTATGGAACAACAAAAATTCCTTCCAGGTGACTCCAATTGTGGATTTATTTTGCTAAGATCCTGATTCTCAGGATAAGCTTTTGCCTAGTAGACACCGAGTAGTCATTTATCATAGACAAGACACTGTAGGTAAATGTTACATTCTATGTTCTCTTTAAAACTTCATCTTATTTTTTTGGAAGAATAATAGAATTATCAATAGAATTATTAATACTAGGAAGAGCCCAGGATTGGCCACTGCTAGGTAACAAATGAATAAAAATCAAACCAGTGTGACAGACACTAAGAACCTCGGGATAAGGGAGGAGAATACCACATGTGTCGGTACTGTTATCCTTTCCAGAGGAAACTGCAGTAGGGCTGGAATGATGGAGAACGCAGACAGACGAGTGACTTGCTGTTTAGCATGCAGAAATCATATGAATAAACTGATGTGTAAGCATCGGAGAGGGAACATTGGAAAATGAGTCAAGTTTATTTAATTGGGTAAATAAAGTTGAGACCAGGTTGATAAAACCCTAGAAAGAGTCTGAGAGCAAGGAGCTAATGTTGGGAAGTTAATATGGGGCCTTATATGGTAGGCAAGAAACAGGCCAAAGAATCACTAATCTTTTGAACAGAGAAAATAGCTTCTACGTATTAATCTGTCTAAAGTAACACAGTGGACTGGAGAAGACAGCACTGGGGCGGAATACTGACCTAAGCAAACGTTCCTGTCAGTGTGCAGATCTTATTTGCGACAGAAAACAGCTCACCCAGCATTCCAAGGTGAACCAAGGGAATGTGTCCGTCAGTTTCTCAGTGCTGAGATAAAACTCCTGAGAAAAGCAACTTAAAACAGGAAAAGTATGTCATGCTTGTGACTTTAGTCCATGATGGGCTCTGTTGTTGCTGGCATGTGGTACGGAAGAATGTCATGGTGTCCAGGCAAAGATGCTCATTTCATGGTGGCCAAGAAGAGAGAATGACTCATGGAGTAGACTCTTCTCCATAGGCCTGCTCCTGGTGGCTTATTTCCTCAGGCTAGGTCCTATATGTTAACACTTTGACTGCTTCTCAATAATGTCATCAGCTTATAAATCTATCCATGCATCAGCCATTTGTCAGGCCAGAACCTTTGTTACACATCAAACCTACAAACCATGGTCTCGCATTTTGAATGCTCTCTTTTGAGGACTGTGGAACCTTTAGGAGGTAGGGGCCTAGCTGGAATAGAAGGCCAGCAGAGGCAAAACTTTGGAGAACCTAGGTGCTTCTGGCCTGCTTTCTGTTTCCTTATTAGCCATAAATCTCCAAGCAATGGGATGAGGCATTTATGCACCATGCCTTTCCTTCCAGGATGGACTAAAATTCCCATGAAACTAAGTGTTAAAATAACCCTCTTCTCCCTTAGGAGGAATTATTTTTTCCTGTCAGCAGTGCAAGACCTAGCAATACCTCTCATTATCTGAAATACTTTCATGGAACCTTAAACATATGAGCCTTCTGTAGCACATAGCTTTTCCGAACCATAATAGAAGTTATCTCCAACTCTGACCAAGAAGACACCTGATAAAATGGGAACACAGGTTACACAAAATTTTATTCTTTCTTTTGTAGTCAATAAAGAACTGCAGTGATTATCTAATCTTGGGGGATTGTGCATAAATTCTATAGAAAACTCCTAGAGAAGAATAACCCCTTGAATCACCACAAATCTTTAGGCAATGAGAACTTCAACTTCGGTCCTAGTGGGATTGACCTGTGTCTCCAAACGGCATGATTAAATCCAAACCACCGGGTCTCTAAGTGTGGCTTTCTTTAGAAGTGGGATTTTTGTAAAGGCCATGAAGTTTAGATCAATTCATTAAGAAGGAGTGACACACAGAGAAAAGAGCTGGTGGGTATCATTTCACAATTTTCTTCAACTAAAACATTCCCTCTTGATGGTATTATAGAGAAAATACACGATTAAGTTAAAAGGAGTGTTAGCTTTAAAACTGTGGGAAATAAGAGAGACATAGTCATAGTGACCAGAATAAAAAAGGACAGGCCTGTGATTGAACAAAGTCAGTCTCAACAGACTTTGGCTGGCTCCCAAGAAGGACCCTCACCTATGTAAAACAGTTATCCTTCCACATATTTGTGTCTCTAAATGAAACAAACTGAACTATGGGCAAGAGTGTATTCTAAAAGTCCTTTATATATTTCAGGAAGGAGACACCTTGTAGACAGTGAGCTAAACGTGAGGTGACTAGGAAAAAGTGAGGTTCCATCTTAGCAGTTATAGGAATTAATTTTCTGTAGGCTGTAAGACAAGGATCCATGGCAAGTTACAAGCTGGCCACATATGAGTAAAAAGAAAGAAAGAGATAATGATTTAATTAATGGGTATCCAATGCAGCTGAGGTCAGTGACTGGTGAACGAAGCAGAGGTCAAAAGAAAGTAGGCAGGGTGACCAGAATACATGACCATTTCCTTGAGGGAATAGTGCACAGGTGTCACTGGTTGGACTAGAGAAACGCATAGGGTATATGAACTTCTTTATCTTATATACTATATTAAAAGAATTAACCTATCTCAATAGAAAATGTTCCCATTTGTGTCCGATTTTCTGTCATAAGCCCCACAAAAAGCCCCAGGACAAGCAGCTTGAAGATGTTCTCCTCCTATGCTGGGGAGTCTTTCTTAACTTTTTTTTTTTTTAACAGAGTTTCCTTATTCTTTTTGTCTGCATCTTTATTCTTCATTAATGAGAGACAACAAACTTGAGACCTACTAGCATGAAATAGCTTTGGTGAGAGTTCATCTTCCTGCACCTTAGCACCCATGGTTAAACACTGCTTGAGCCAAGGGAGGCTCTCGCCCTCAAAAATGTGTATAAGAAGGAGGAAGGAAGCAATGAAATGCACCTTGTTCAGCAATCCCCTGATGGATATGACCACAAGGTTGTAGTAGAGGACGCTCATTTGTGCTTGGTTGCCCTGACCCTAACTAATCACACAGAAATTATAATAATAACAATAATTTAATTAATTTTAACAATAAATATATTATTTAAAACACTGCTTGGCCAACAGCTTACGTGTATTGCTAGCTAGCTCTTATATCTTAAATTAACCCATTTCTATTAATCTGTGTTGTGGCCTACCGGAAGTTTCCATCTGGCCTCTGTCTCCTATGTCTGTGTCCTGCAGTAGCTCCATGGCTTTTCCCTCTGACTCTGCCTATTCTCTCTCTATATCCTTTCCAGCTTGGCTATGTTCTATTAAGCCATTGGCCAAACCAGCTTTATTCATTAACCAATAAAGGCAACACATATACAGAAGTACTTCCAACACCATTTTCCCTTTCTGTTCAAATAAAAGAAGAAGGAAGATTTTAGCTACAACATAGTAAAATTACATATACCAAAACAGGTCTAGCAAGACTTACAGTTACAATATTTATATCTACTTTATCTTTTATCAAAACTAAGGAAAACTATAACTATCTATTCTCTAACTCCATCAAAAAACCCAAAGATATAATAGTACCTAAATTAGCAGGAAGTACATTGAAAGTACCTTCCAAAACTCTAGAATTGACAGAGACATCTTGCTGCCTGGACAGTCACCCAAAGTTCTTCTGTAACATTGGGGCACACAGTCTTCAGCCTACAGGCTTATAGTATCTGGCTTACTTTTCCAAGAAGCAGGAAATTTAAAGATTTTTACTGGCAAAGACTATCAGCTGCTTTCTTCTATGTCCTGTAGAATGTCTGACAGTTTCTTTCATGAATCAAGAATCCTGAAGGACTGTCTCACCTTCTTTAAACAAGTTCAGCAGTCATTTTTTCTGTGGGCCCTGCATGTCCAGTTCCTACAGCATAACATCAAGCAGTCCAGGCAAAAGCAGTTTCTTGCCCAAATGGCTAACCAACTCCATAAAGAGCCTATTCTCTGTATATATCCTTTCCAGCCTGGCTATATTCTGTTAAGCCATTGGCCAAAACGGATTTATTCATTAACCAATAAAAGCAACACATATACAGGAGGATACCCCACACTGTAAGGCCTGTCAGCAAGGTTATATAAACAGTGTTTGGGGAGGAGAGGCTCTTCCACTAAGCTGCTGTCAAGTCATGCAGGGAGCTCCAGAGATGTAACCTGCGTGAATCATCACGCATGGTAGAGTGGGCAGTTTTGTGCCGCAGCTACCTTTGAGTCATCCATTCTCCTTATAAATAACCCTCATCTATACACTTGTAAGTAAACACAATAAATGCTTGTTCACCAAGTTAGACTTCTCTTCCTTCAATCCGTTGGTACCCTAGCTGAGGTGAAGAGACATCTGTTTATTTCCCCTCAGGAAAAGTCACACAGGGTCACAGAGTAGAAGTAGAGATTTGAGTCCCACACGTGTATGTTAAGGGATGCCAAAGATTTCCAGCAAGTTCTAGAAAGTGGGAGAGTCAAGGAAGAATTCTCCTTTACAGGTTTCACACGGAGCATGATCCTGCAAATACCTGATCTCGGACATACTAGAATCCAGAATTGTGAAACAATGTATAGTTATTTTAAGACACCCAGTTTGAGATATTCTGCTTCTGTAGCTATGGGAAACTAACATACTCAAACACTGAAATTAACAAATACTTTTGATGAGCTTTTATTATGTGGCAAAGGCTAAGTAAGGTGAATCACTTGCATAAATTATCTCAAACTTCAAAGTAACACTATGTGATAAGTATTTGTGTTATCTTTACATAGACATGCACATGCACGTACATATGTATATATCTACACAAACATAGACACTTTTATATGAGAGAGACATTGAAAGACTGTTTAAGTTATAGTCTGCTTCTCAATAGTTCTGAGTTTGTATGCACCTTGCAATAAGTCCTATAATGTAAAATGAAGTCACCGTCTTCCATAGATTTTTAGTCTAGATGACACAAACACTGACTCAGCAGAACAAGCATCAGAAAGCCAGCTTCTATCTATCTTGATGCCTTGTATTCTGTCATGTTAAGAAACCAGACCTACATCTAGCATTTGACTAGATAGCACTATATGCACTGATGCTATGCTTTTTGTATTGACACAAGTTATTTCTTTACCTACTTCTCGGATGCCTGAAGAAAATATTAAAACATGGTAAAAATACTCAATATAACAGAGTACCTATGCATGACTAGAGAGTCTTTCTTTGATTTGGAGGCATATTCAAAGTGAAGAAGAGTTCTATGAATGTAGAATAGTAGGGTTTCTAAATAAAATTAGATAGTATCGTTGTTGTCCTTTTGTATGAAACCCTGTGTGTTGGATTTCAATCTTATAAATTCTTTTTAACTGAAGAATCAGTACTTCATTCTATCTGTTCTCCTGTTGGTTCAGGCCTGGCCTCTCCAAGGAGTTGACCACAGGTGCAATGATGTCTGCATGACTCATCCTAATTTGACAAGCAGGGTTGTCAGTGCTGAAGTAGTTCAGCAGGGACCTATCTGAATTAGAAAGGAATGGTTGCTAGACATTGCCACCTGCAAATTTCATCCTGGCTTTGCCTGAGTTTATGGCTGAGGTTTGGGTCGAAAAACTCTTAAATGTGATTTATCAACAGTCCTATAAATCTCTATAGGGTCTGTGCTAATTCAATCAGTACTTTTCGCTACTGAAAAGAATTTAAGCACCATTTTCCAAGGGTACCCATGACATTCACAGATCAATATAACAGGTTACTTCAAAGTTAAAAAGTAGTTTGAAAGCCAGTAGCTAATATATTCTTGATCTAAACTACAGGATTATTTACTTTGTACCATATAATACAAGTTGGAATACAACAAATATTAGATAGATAGATACAAATAGATAGATACTACCTATCTTCTATGATATAATTTCTGTCATTGGTTTATTTTAATGAAAAGTTGCCTTCTCAACCTTATAAAGTCTATTTGTTATTATCAGAACTTTATTACATACCAAGATCAGGACTCCATGTGAGGCAGCAAAGGACTGCAACTAAGATACTATTGGCTATGTGATAAAATAAGTTTGTGGAATTTGTTAGTTGTTAGGGGAGGACAGCTTCTTTCTCGGAAAGGGCAGGACAAAGCTGTTTTCTTAGGAAGGTTGAGCTCATTTTAGTAGATGCTCACATATTATTAAATAAATACATTTTAGAAAATAAGCATTCCATTGTCCATTTGATTTTCATCCCATTGCATTTCATCATTTTACCATTTTGCATTTGCTTAAATCCTTTATTTCTATTTCACAGTACTTTTCTAAATAAGCCTTCTAGAAATTTTTGTGAAATAAATAGGTCAAAAAAAAGTTTTTATTACCATGTGGAGAGGAAAGGAATCTTAGAATTTTTTTGACTGACTTTTTCTAGTAAAATAACCTGAAGTTTCAATGACTAAATTTTTATAATGGCTTTTAGGCAAATGTCAAAGTCACAATCAAGATGGCTCTTCTTGGCATAGAGAGAGAAGTTGGCTCTTTGGTGTCATTCTCTTCTATCATATGTCTTCTATTGACCCGATGATGAATGGGGAGTGGTTCTTAGTGTAGTGACGTGGAGGAAGAAAACACCACCTTGCGAGCATGTGTGTTAGCGAAGCTAGGCCAGACTATACCACAATCATTACCATTCCAAGTTTCAAGTGCAGAACTATAACTGTTGCGTGTTCTTGTCTAGTGAGGTGTAGGTTAGTTTCCTTTTTCAGTCTACATCCTTGCTGAAGAGACAATCTGAATCTGAATTTCTGGTGGTTGTATGGAAGAGAGAAAAACAAGTTAAGCCATAAGCATCTCTTAAACACTAGCCAAATGTGATGAACTAATTCCTATCCACTCTTTCTCTGACCAAAGCAACCATGGAACTGAACTCTTATCAGAGAATATAGATGAATTTGCTGATTTAGGAAACAGAGGCTAATTACTAAAAATTCTCTAATCTACCACAGCATTAAAAATTGTAAGTCGGTTTTTTTTTGTGTGTGTGTGTGTTTCAGTAAACACAAAACATCTGAGTTGTGCCTTTGCAGTTGACAGACTGCTTATCATAAGATGATGTTTCAGAAGTAGGCTGTCTAAGAATATTAGACAGTCTCTGAGGAAGCTTGACTTTTATAGCTTATGGTGCTGGGGTAGAGAAAGGAGTTGATGGAGTTGGGCTAGCATTCTGTATATCACTCTGCCAGAGAACAATTGACAGCTTGTAAACTACACATGAGAAGAGGCTGAGAATATGCAAGGCCAGGCAATGAGTCTGAGCAGCCAGCACTTACTGACATCCTATTGGACTGAGGAGCCTGTATTAGGCAGGTGAGAGGGTGTTGACAATAAACTTGAAAGCATAACATAATAGAGAGGAAGAAGATGAAAAGAGTTTAGGATCTTATATCAGTTTCTTATAGTAGGGCATTTTCCAAGTCTTTAATTGTAGAAGAGACTTGAAAACCAAGAAGAGAAATTCTGAAAAGTTATCCAAATATGAATTTTTAATAAAAGCAACAGAAACAAAATTAAAATGAAATGAGATCTTTGAAATATGAAAAACAAATAACTACCAATTTAAATTTTTTAAGTTGAAGAAAGACCCTTTAAGAAGACAGATAAAGGCATTTTCAGAACACAATGCAAAAAGAATGTGATGAGAGCTAGGAATCTGAATTAGAAATGGAAGGCATATTTTCATGTAGAAGGAAATAGTGAAGAAAAAGAAGACACCAGAAGGCATGAATATGGGGGTAAATATAATCAAATGACAGTACCAATAATATTTAGTAGGTTTTAAGCAAAAGATTAAAAATATTGAAATAATATGATAGGTACAAAGCAGAAGAATAAAATTAAGCTTTTTGTGTTTGATATTGTTAGAGAAACCATAAAATTCTAACAAGGAGAGTTGCTGTAGCTCCTGATATGACTATAACAACATCTTGATTTATCATCCACCATTTCTTGCTAGTTTTAGATTTTTTTTGTAAGAAGTAATAAAAGGAATAGAAAATTCAGGGAAACTATAGATAAGATAGTTGACTTGAGTCCTAAGGAAGGAGTAAATATATAGTTTAAATAAAAACAAATGGTTCTGCTAAAAGGTAAATCTTGCTAGCCTGTGAAAAACAAAATGTCTACCGTATTTAAAGAAGGGTCTCGTTGGAATTCATGTTAAGAACACTGTAATGAGCAGCACCGAGGAAGTGCTGCTATAGAAAACTTTTGTCAGATATGTGTTCCATTATTAATCTCAATACATCTGGGACTACCAAGCCACACAGACTCTCCCTTGAGTATATCAGAATTTCAGCTAGGAATTAGTCACAAAATGACTAGAAACTCCTGAAGTGTCTAAGGACAAGCAGTGTGCTTCCAAAAAGAACTAAACTGTGAATTTGAGACCCTCAAATCAGACGTTAACAAGAACTGTTATTTAATTAAAAAAGAAAAGGTGACACATGTGAGCTTTGGAATGCCAGGTCAGAAACAAAGTTTTCCATCAAGATCTTAAAGATGTGCAAGTCACATCCAGTCCTTCACTTTCTTCTGACTATAATTCTGCAGTGGGGAGGAAAAAAATAGCTCTTTATAGAAGTAGAAAAATTCAATAAATTTATGTCAATATTAAAAGTATTTTATCCAATTTCACAAAAGCACACATACTAATTATACTAAAATGTATAATAAAATCGGTCAGATCCCCAGGAGAAAAGCTACGTAAATACTTTGTAATTTTAACAACATGCATGAAACACACCCCAGAGAAAGGGTGATAATTTATACTATATTAAGTTTAAGAAGAAAAATGAAATGCAACTGAAAAATAAAATGCAAGCCACTGAATCAGAGCATCTATTTTCAATACATATTTTATTCATAGCATCTAGACTATACAAAGATTTTCTGAAAACTAGTGAGAAAAAGGAATGCAACCATGTAGAAACACTCAAAAACATAAACATCCGTATAATCATAAACATCCAAAGAGTGCTTCAGTCACATTAGCAAAAAAACAAAAAAAAATTTAAAAACTAAACAAACAACAGCATACATCCTCCAGTGAGCTGAAATCCAAAAGATGGTCAGCTGTAATTCTGATGGAAACTCAGGGAGCTGCTCATGGCACGTAAATCGGTGTAACCCACTTGGAAGACTCCTGGGCACTGTCTGTGTGGTTCCTGCCGAGTGAATTGGTTACTGAGATGTACTTTCTATGTCTGAGCAGGAATTTTATTTTTATGCTAAAAATATACATATACTCACTAAAAGATATATTCAAGAATATTTGTAGCAACATTGTTTATCATAATCCCCAGCTAGAAACAACTCAAACACCAATCAAGAGTAGAGTGGGTTACAACGTGGGCCATGGATACAATCTGCTGAAAAGGAGTGATCACCGATGGACTCAATGCCATGCCAGGGATGCATGGAATAAACCTAGGGCGATGAAACAAAATCCAAACGCAAGAAGAATTCCTCCCATTTAATTCCACACACTTCAAGTCCTAAAGCAGAGCTGATAAGCAAGGATGGAAGCCAACATGGACTGCTGCTTTCTTTGGGGAAGGATATGTGCTGATTTGTTGGTGTAATGGAAGCCATAGTTGGCAGCATTTTTATTACTGTAATGTCTAAAAAACAATTTGATATTATTTTAATTATGTGTATGTGTCTTTAGTTGTACATATGAATGTAGGCCCTCAAAGAGTCCATAACAGGAAATCAGAGACCCTGGAGCTGGAGTTACAGGTGGTTTGGGGCTGCCCCATGTGCATGCTGGGAACTGGACTTAAATACCTTATTCATTGAACTGTGAATTGGTTACTGAGATGTGAAAATATTTTACTGAGTAATATATCTGCATATGTTTCACCCAGATGATGTCTTCAAATCAATGTGTTGATTCAAAAGTGCTATTTGACGCCAATGGGGATCCAAAGAACGTGATTTTGATTCCCTTCTTGATCTTACTATTTCCATTTCCTCCCTAAACATAGGCTTCTACTTTCTATTTTTCATACATTGGGATAGT
The DNA here is from genome assembly GCF_037038515.1 of Microtus pennsylvanicus. Classification (NCBI taxonomy): domain Eukaryota; kingdom Metazoa; phylum Chordata; class Mammalia; order Rodentia; family Cricetidae; genus Microtus; species Microtus pennsylvanicus. The sequence goes on from NC_134592.1 coordinate 64,931,240, forward strand.
CTAGAATGTGCACTCATTTCTTTTCCCTGGATTAATGTGTCTTTCAAGGAAGCATCTAGATTCATGCTTCTAGATATGCACAGAAAGAAAATTCAGACATATAAGTGAAAAATTTAGCAAACTTCTTTTTCACTTTGTAATTTTTTTTTTGCTTTGTTTTCTGAGACAGGGTTTACTCTGTGTAGCTTTGGTGCCTGTCCTGGAACTAGTTCTTATAGACCAGGCTTGCCTCAAATACACAGAGCTTCACTTGCCTCTGCCTCCCGAGTGCTGGGATTAAAGGTGTGCACCACCACTGCCCAGCTCCTTTGTAACTTTTAAGACAACCTTTAAAGCAAGAGTTTTCTGAAAGCTATAGAGAGGAAAACTAACAAGAGCAGTAACACCAGTGTTTCCAGACAGTCTTGAGCAGGATTTAGTAGAGGAACAGATTGCATCGGAAGATGGGTAAAGAGCACCAGAGTGTTTGCTCTAGGGCCTGCAGCAGAGAAAGTACAGCGCTGCACAATCTTCTCCTTTCTCCCGAGTTTATCATGCTATTCAGAGTGGTTTGGGGGAAGAAACGCCCCGTTTTTAGTTGAGATGAAATTAACATCTAGCTGGACCACTGCCATTGCAGTCACTTGGCGAACACTCTCCAGGAGGACAGGGCCAATAAGCACAGGAGCCAGTGAGCCAGGGAGGAGAGAGCCTAAAGAGCAGACTGAGTGGAAGAACTTTCCTTCATCACACAACCATGGGTATGGTTGCCGTTTCAGCCTCTGTTGTATCTTTGGACTCTTCCTTCTAAGTGTTTGAAAAAAAAAGGAAATTGAATCTAGGGTTTTGTGTCTTGTTCTTGCAGTGCAAAGAAAATGGAAACACCAGCCTTTGAGTTTGGGACATGGCTCGGGTGGTTAGAAACCCAGTTTTCTCTGATTGATTCATTATCTAAAGTGTGCAAGTTCGGCTTAAGCAGTGGTTACCCCAAGTTAACCTTACTTACTTTATACTGATACAGAAGACACCCTGGCTGATCTCTTTACTCTACTGAACCAAGAAGAGATTGAGCTGTATTTTAATGCTGCAAAGTCTTTCCCCAAAATGAATATGAGAAATTTTTTTTACTTAGTCAATGCATCTTGGTGCACTCTGACATATAATGACTATAAGACCAAAAGTATATATATACAGACTCACACACAGTGCTATGAATATATACATATATATTGGCTTTTGTCATCAAAGGGAAGCTGCTTATATATCAAATCTGTGTAAGCTTTATAACATGAAGGATATTTTAAAATGTAAAGGCAGAAAAATCTATGAAAATTGAATAGCAAGCTGGAACAGGAGGCTCCCAGAAGCCCAATGTTATTGCATTAATTTATGAAACTCCACTTATTTGTATATCTGATAACTTGTTTGATCCAATAAGCAATTGGAGTTACACCTCAATGGGCTCAATCTTTCAAAAATATTGAATGCTCTCAGATGAGGTTTTCCTAGTATTGCATGAATTTGCTTTATTTACTTATTGATTTTTTTCATCAGAAATAAACATAAAATCCCTCTTGTGTTGACTATTTATACAGAAACCAAATCATTTGAGACCATGAAGTGCCTTCCCTCTCAAACTTTTATTCTCCCCTAATTCCTCACTGACCACAGCAGAGCTCTGTGCTTGGCTCGTGCTGTACAGCCATTGAGTACCAGTGCCGCTCACATGCAGTTCTGTGGAAAAGCACTCAGGGTTGACATGCTCATTCCATTTGGGATGGAGAACACATGCTGTCATGAAGGAGGAAGGCAACATCCCTGGCTGGCTCCTTTGAAAGTCGTTAATTGTTTTGTTTGCCTTCTTCCCTGCCCTGCCCCCATAAGATGACTGGCCAACTTGATCATGAAGGGATTTTATGCACAAGAAGTTAGGAAGCCTTATTAAAACCAGAGTATTTTCTGTTCTATTCTGACGTGGATGAAAAACATCTCACCGCTTAACAGGCACACATATGCATTAATGCACACACAGGCTCAAACAGTCTTCTGATGAAAACACGTGTCAAATGGCATTAGGTACACGATTCTCAGTGTTCCTGACATTCCTTTGGTCTCTGTCTGAAGGCACAGTGTGGATATCACAGCAGCTGCAGATTATCTCATGTCTTAAGACAGTATTCAGGCTACACAGAAAAGGAAGTGGTGGCTGTATTTTTAGACACTCAAGCTCTCCCAGAGCTCCTCCTAGCTAGATGCTCTCTCTGGTCTCATGCCAGAGCAGAAATGTAATCTAACCACACAGGTGCAGCATGTTCTTCTGTGCTCTTGCAGAGAAGTCTTGACAAAAGTTGAGATACACTACCAATGCCCATCTTGCTACGTCTTTAGATTGAATTACTCTTTCTGCGTTGTCTGAAACATTGAAAAAACCATGAATATCACTTTATGAATTTTTCTAGTTATGATTTTGTGCTCATCAATCAATTAAGTCATTTCATTTTAGACCTAACTATTTTATTCTTATGTCACTAGCCTTCCCATCCTCCCTCTTCTTTCCCTTATTCCTTTTCCTAAGCACATTTTATTAGATACATTTTTTTCAAAGTAATATTGAAAAAGAGTGCTTACAGTTTAAAAAGATTGTCTGTTGACTTTGATTTACAATCTAGAGTGCATATGATGTTCGTTTGTGTGTTTGTGAGTGCGGTATATATGTTCAAGTGCCTCTGCACAAGTACAGAGACCTAAGGAGGATGGTGACTGCCTATCACTCTTCTTCTTATTTCTTCGAGGCAAGGTCACTCACTAAACCCAAAGCTAAACCATTGGCAAGAAAGCCCCAGTGGTCCATCTGCCTCCCATTGTACTGCAATTATAGTTATAGCTGCAAAAGAGGCTATGCCTGAACTCAGGTTTTTAGGCTTGCACAAGCACTCTTACTGGCAGAACGTTTCCACCAGCCCTAATGCTTAACCTTCAATTGCAAAATATTTTCTTGAGGTGTGAAACAAGAGCAAAGACATAAAGCGTAGTAAACCAGTGTTTTTCTGTAAAATTCTGGGTTTCCTATTCCTATCTGAATTCCAGTGGCTCTCATAGAAGATACTTTTGCCATTTGCTAGTTCTTTCATTTATGCTGAATTAATCTGTTATACACATTGATGAGAGTTTCCATTAACAGATAGATCAAAGGTACCATTTATATTCCATGGTCTAAAATAGAGAAAACAAAGACAGGTTTCAGACCATGGTTTTCTTTTTGGATGCAACACCTACTATAGTCTACCATGGTCCAAATTTGCTTATAAGTGAAACTGAAAAAAAATACAGACTTATCTTTCTGAGTTTCACTTCTCAAGTGCAAAATGTCATCGTTGTTGCAAATATTGTCTTTCTTTCTAAATTTTTAATCTGAGAGAATTGTAGGGTCATATGTGGTTCAGAAATAGTAGTCCTGTATACTTTTTACTCTGTCTCCTTTAATAGCAACATGTTATTATTATGGTGATATATCACAGCTAGGAGGTAGACATTAGTTCAATTTACAAGTTTCATTTTACCAGTTTCCCTCTTTTTATGTAGAGTTCCTAGCACTGTTTCTAGTATATGATTGATCCTCAAACCCTGTGATTTTGGTATATTACTAACTAGTGTTAACTGCCTCCTTATATACAAGGAGCTTCTTTCTGAGCTCTTGGTTTGTGATGGCTCAGCATAATAAAAAATGTGTCCAGTGCAAAAGAACTCAGGTTAAGTTTTTACTATACTCTCAGGAATTATAAGAATAGACTCTGGAGTCAGTTCATGGCAGAGCTTGGGCTTGACTCCCCTCAAATCATGGAACTCCTCTTATGATATCTGTTCCAATTCATTGCCCTCTGAAAACCTCTTGGGCAACGCTTCTCACACTTCTCTGTATATTCAGATAGCAGTGTGGCAGAGGGAAGGACTGTTATTTGGTAGATCTCACCACAGGCGCAGGGTGGAGCCTGGAATCCTGAATTCTAATGCATTTCTGTATGGAATTGGTTTTGCTGACCCATGATGGCTAACTTACAGAGCACACGTCTCGCAGACCTGTTGAAATGTCTTGTTTCCCTTACCTTTACCCCAAGATTCTTATTAAAGGGAATTTAGGGAATCTAATTTTATCTAATTTCCTTGACCATTTTAGAAAAAAAATTTACTTTTGCTAAATACTGGCTTTCTTTCATACTAATTCCTTTTAAACCTACAGGCATCATTACCTTGATGTTATAATTTACACATTTGGTACCATTAGTTCTGTGGGTTTCAATATTTAATATTTTTGTGAGACTCTCTGTTTTATTTTATTATCAGTGTTTTACTTTGCTTGGCATTATTTTTCTTCTTTTTGAAGGTCAAAAACTTAGCATGAAAATCAGGCGCTTACTGAAAGTCTAGCTCAATTCCCAGAGCTTTATGGAATTAGAATGATGTCAGTGCCATTCCACTGAACCCGCCGAGATTTCATCAGTGTTTTGAAAAGTCTTCCTCAACAGCTCTTCCTCTGATCTAAATAAATAACACATTGGATTTACAGCAGGAATTTCTTATCATCTGTGAGTTTACTCTTCCAGGGTCCAGATAAAAAGTAGTGCTTAATCCCCTGAAGAGGTAGGCAGTTATGTGAGCTGACTGCATTGATAAAAGAGAATCATGGCCAGAGAGGAATTGTAGGGATCAGCTGTAAATGTTGACGCTATATGAATTGTCAAATAACATGGGCATTTGAAAATATCATTATAAGCAACTTACGCAAACCCTCTGATATTTTAAATGAGCCGTGTAATGTGATGACTTACTTGGTAAAATTGAAAGTCCTAAAATTTTCAGCATTTAAATCAAAAATTTCCCATTTTGTAGAAATGCAACAGGCATTTCAAATAATTTACAATCATTTGCAATTTTAGCTATGTCTTTACAAAAACCTGTGTGGGAATAGATTTATTAATTACCGATTTGTGGATGAGAGTACTGAGGTATTAAGATGTTCACAGCTCTGATTCTCCTAACATTTGTAGTTTTATTGTCACCCAAAGACTATATTGACACCATCACACCTGCTCTTATTATTCTGCATTGTTCTAATGAAGAACACACACTCTGATTGCAGGAATTGGCTTAAAGTATGTATAATTGTTAGGGTGAGCTTAGCTGTCTTGTTTTTTTAAGATTTATGATAAGAGTTTCTATTTGTTGGGGCTTCTATTCTTTTGTCAATTGTTCAATCCTTTGTTCATCTTCTTCAAATCGTTCATATTTCATGACTCTGGATTTTGAAGAGTTTATTTCAGTCATTGTCAGAAATCCAGTCAAGGAGGAGCTACTGCAAGTCTTACCGATGTATGCACTCCATGTATGAGCTGCAACTGATGAACCACCCATCACTCTGCTCTTAAGAAAAATGGTAGCACAATAACAGTGCCCTATGCCTTGGAGGCTATCCCATAAATACAGATACATGTTTAAATACGTTTATAGCTCTGCACTTTCTGTAGAATCAGACAAGGCTACTGGTCTTGACTCGGAAAGTCAAAGCGACTTGCTTTGCAGAGAGGCAGGACCGAGCTCCTATCTCAGGTAGCATCTTTTCACAGAGGAGATGATGCTTAGTGAAACATGCCCACCACCCTCTACTTGAACTGAGCACAGAGAAACCAATGATACAATTTATATGATCCTGTCTCGAAGTATGAAGCTCAATCAGTATTGATGATAATATTACTCCAAGTTCCTGAATTTAAAAATGAGAACTTTGGTGTACCTCCCAGTAACTGAAAGAGAACTTTGGGGTGTAGTCTTGAATTCCATGTCCTCACAAGCTCTCTGAGTGGCTTCCTTGTTGCTAAGACCTGAGACACAGCATATGGGGAAGAGCTATGTTTTGTTTCTGTTATGGAGCTAATCTTTTGCTCATAGAAACTGAGGCCTGTACCTAACTCCAAGATTGCTATTTCAGCTCATAGTGACTTGCTTCCCAGTATGTTTTCAATTACTTTCTTACTAAAATAGCTTTTAGCTAGCAAGACTGTTTGAACAACACCATAAGTATCGGGATACCAAGATGACTGTAAGTTTCTCAAACCTCCTTCCCCTAACTGTTGACCCAGGTGGAGTGGTCTCTCTTTAAAGGGAACTTCAGTGTTCACGTTAAACACCTGGAACTCCCCTTGGATTCATCCCTTGAGCCCCAGACTTTCAGGCAGTGGTTAATGATGACAGAATACCCATGCTTATTGTAGAGGCTGCAGCAATTTCTCTTGACCAGGCAATTTGCTCTAACTATCCACAACTTGACAACCTTCTTATTTTATGTGCTAAGTCTGCCATTACCCTTAAATTTCATCAACATTGCAGGACCTACAGAGTCCAGTCCTGTAGTAACACAGAGTTAATGGTAAACAATAAATGTTTGGGTTGGTCAGATATCTCCACTGCTTTCTTGTATTCAGCTCTATGTACCTTGCTCTCCTCATCTTCAAGTTCTTGTTAGAGCTACTTGGAGAAGTCTAGGATATTAACAAACAAAAATCAACTTTGAATGTGAAACAGGCTACTAAGCAGTGTTCTAAAGATTATATATATGAATATATAAATATGTATATATACATATGTATGTGTGTATATATGTATATGCATGCCTGTGTATATTTATGTGCACCCTGTGTGTACAGGTGCCTATGGGGGTCAGAATGAAACACCAGATGCTTTGAAAATGAAATTATAGGCCATAATTAGTGGTCTGATATGAATTCTGGGAATGAAACCTAGGTCTTTTGCAAGAACCCTATGCACTTTTCTATGCCGTGTAATAATACATGTCAGCCAAAGTAGTTAATCTTCATTCAGTTAAATAAAAACAGACCTGTTAGGTATATTATATAACTTTCACCATATACACATGATTTAGGCAATGCATGTAATTATATGTCTGCTGACTTACTCAACTATTAATAAGACATGAATGGTGTCAGTGAGGCCCAGAGCATGCTAGACTGTCATTCCCCTCCCTCCTTATGCTTTCTTAATCACCGAGCAATCTCTCCAGACCCTCACACAGCACTTTAGGACCTTTCTAGTGAGAAGCCAGTGTCAAAGTAAGTTCTCTTGTTGAGGTCTATTCAAGGAGCAAAAGTAAGGCTGTTCTTTTACCCATAAAAAAAATTCCTAAAGTACCAGATTCTTTGTTTATGAAATATGCGAAGTCAGTGATGCCTTCTGTTTGGTAGTCTTCCAAGATTCTTACACACAGCTCTCCTATCAGCTCCATTACTGTTACTCTACACAGAACAATGAGCATGTGTCACAGAGGCCATTTGTACATATAATGCCTATGAGGTCACAGAGCTGTGAAGATTCTTACTGCCTTGGTACAAAGAAAGGAGGAAGGAAAAGAAAGCGGCATGAAAGTGAAGCTGTCAAGGGTTGTGAATTTCTCCTTCACAAAGCGGAGGCATTGAATTAGATTGTCTGTAGTAAGCTTGTAGTTTTTAAGGTTATATGTTTCAATGAAACTTATTGGGTGGGTTATAGGAGAGACAAAGGGATGAAGAAAAAAGAAGAGAAGAAGGGGAAGGCAGGAAAGGAGGTAAAGGAATTAGATAGGGAGATCAAGAGGGGAGAGAGAGAGAGGAAGAGGGAGATGGAAAAGGGAGAAGGGCAGAGGAGGAGGGGAGAAGGAAGGGGTTCCTGTAGGTGAAAGAAAGCCTCATCAATGACCTGGGAGGTGATATTGTGATGCTGAAAAGGGAATATTCTATTTGTTATGCAGACAGATTAAATAAACAAGCAAATAACTAAATAAATCACAAAAATTCATAACTAGTTGTCTCACAGTAAAAAGTGATTGAATATCCACTTGACACTTAGTTGGCTTCATGAATTAGTCATGTATCCCGTTGGGTCCTCACCTGTGGCTGATGGAGCTGTATGGCACCACTGATAATGGAAGAGTCATGCTTGGCTTGTAGAAGCCAGTGTGTGAGGATTGCGACAGATAGCTCTGATAGACCAAGACGTTATTTCACTTCATTCAAAGGCCTCTGAGCTATAAATAATCCCCATACAGATGGATGGTGAGAAATTCATGCTTGCCACATTCTCTGTTAATAGCTATGGAAATAAACATTGAGACTGCAGTAATACAGGATTACACATGATAACAATACTTGGACTTTGTCTTTGCTAATAAAAAGATCGTCAGGCCATGCTTTGCTTTTTTTTTTTTTTTTTTTACAGAATCTGCCCTCTATATACCCGTAAAAAAGACAAATGCATATGGCTACGTAACAGGATTTGACAATATGCACTTATTTGCTGCCCAAGTTTGACTTTTATAATGGAAAGCTGTTTCCCTGCAGAGGCTAAGTCTCAGATTCGTTTGTGTGCTGACAAACAGTTGGAAAGAATATTTTGACATTCTGGGAGCCAGATAGATCACTGGAGGGCGCTCTAACTTCATGACAACGCTGAAATTAAAACCTTCCTTTGTTCTCAGGTTTCACCTACAGCTGATGGACTGCCCCCACCTCATAAAAAATCAATAATAAATACAAAAAGTGTCTAGAGAAGAAAAATATCTTTTTTAAATGCTGGATGTGCTTACAAATGAAGATAGCACCACTATTTGGAACTGGCAATATTTAAACAGGTCAAAAATGCAGGAATAATACACAGGGACGGTCTAGGAAAAAAAGTACTTCAGAAAATATATTTCATAACCTCTCTCCACTCCCATCCTTTGAGAATAACAATGTCTGCTTTGTTCTTGGCATTCTTGAACCCAACCAGGCTGTCTGAATCATTTGGACCTCAGGTATACGGTTGGAGTTACACGCTCCTGGTGGTGTAAGATGGGTAGAGTCCCTACAGAGGTCTGAATGGCATCTTTTCTTCCGTCCTTTGCACAACCATCCCTCTGCCAGAGTCTTGTTCGCTTTGCAAGGGCCATTTTTGTTTTCACTGTGGAGGAGTTCCCCAGAGACCTATGCTGAGAGGTCGCCGCTGCAACTTGAGTCCCACCTGACTTCTGTGATACTTTGAGCATTTGGACTTCTTATCTCATAGTCCTGCAGATGTAAGAAATGAAAGACGGTGAAGTGCATGATCTTCAAGCCCACCCTAATTTTTTAGACCACAGCTATTGAGTTATATCTTTTATTTGGTGTTTCACTAACGAACCATAGGATGTTCTTACAAATAGTTAACTCCTCCCAGTCATGTCACACATACAGAAGTTTGCCAGCTTTGCCTTCAAAGCGTTACATTCAGGATCCTAAGAGTAAAGACTTAGAGCAAGCAGAACCCTTCCAAACACTAGGTTCTATGGGGCCTGTGTTGCCGGAATTTGTAGGGATGAGTGTTAAATTCATTCTAGTTTGCTGGAACTAGCTTTCAGTTTGAAAGTCCTATTACCCTCCTCCTCCAAAAAGCTAATCCATATAAATAAAACATAATAAAATAAAAATCATGACACTTATGTCAGCTCTTTTTTCTTTTTCTTTTTAGGTGAGAATTTGTTTCAACAAGGAAGCTGTGCTTGTGTTTGGGCCAAATCCTTGGAAGGATAATTAGTTAAACAGTTTTGGGGTGAGGAGTGTTCGCATCTTCTGAGATGCGAAAGCCCTATCATAATTGTGTTTATGGCAATTAGGATTTTTCAATGTGAGAAGTAATGGTTTCTCCTGAACAGTTTTAAGACATTGGGAAGCCATCTGGAGATACCAACATTGGCTCAGTGTTGAACTAGAAATACCCTGCAGGAGCTGCCAGCGCGTGGGGAGTGCTGTCAAAAGGCTAGAAGCATTAAGTTACCTCTCCCACCCACAGCCTGAACATAGCTAAAATACAATCTGCAAGAATTCGGCTACGTAATTTCTTTGTGTTTTTTTTTCCTCCAAGATTTTTATTTCTGTCGGATCCTAAATAAAGATATTATTCTAGTGGGAGAAAGTTACTTTGGAAAATAATGTTTCACACTTAGCCTCCTATGGACTACCTTGTAGTGTTAAAGCAGTTCCGAAGTTATGTTTCCCTCCAACAATAGGCATTTTTTTCTGTATTGATTGATTTTATGACTGCTCTCCTTTTCATTCATTTTTCCTTGAGTTTAGAACAGCACATCAAATTCGAGATGGAGACTTTTGTCATCAACAGAAATCGGGAGCATGTCAATTCACAACTGTGAATTTGCCTTTTCTTTTCTTCTTCTCTTTTTAAGATACCCAGAATGACTTCCTGGCACTTCCTGATGGCAGAGAGAAGCTGCCCTCAGCCATGACAATCTCCCATTTACCCACCCATCCCCAGTTCCTCAGTGGCCTTTCCTCTGTACAGAGACTGAGAGACTGTGTGCTTGGGTTCTTTTTCCCCCTCAGTTTTAAATTAGTACATTGGGAAATTTGTCCAGTGTATTTTGATCACATTAACTCTCTTCTCCACTCCTTCCAGATCCAGTCCTCTTCATGACCTATCCAACTTGGTTCCCTTTCAATTATTTTAACCTATCAGCACAGTTGTTGCTGTTCAAATGCTCCTAGATGGGCATGATCATCCAACCAGAGACTGCACCCTTAAAGAAAACTGCCTCTCCTCTTGGGAGCTATCATTGCCAGTAGCTCCTTAGCTAGGGGTGGGACTTTGTGACCGCCTTTCCTCCCCATGGTGGGATTTTGCCTGGCTTGAACTTGTACCGGTCTTGGGCATGCTGTCTCATTGCTGTGAGTTCATACGTGCAACTGTCCTGCTGTGTCTAAAAACAGTATTTTCTTGTAGTCATCCACTGCCTCTGGCTCTTGTAGTATGTGTGTCTGTGTGAGTGTTTGTTTGTGTGTGTTTCTACCCCATCTTCCATAATGACCGACAAGTTTTGAGAGAGGAGCGTGTGCAGTTTGAGACTGCTGTTCCTTCAAGTGTGTCTGAGACAGTATCTGAAAGGTAGAAGGTACATCTTCGGGAATGTTCAAAGGAAGATGCCTTGATTAGGAGTAATAATATTGTGACCTTGAAATAGCAAAGTTGTTTATGTTTTAAAATAAAGGCAATCCTTTTTTTTGATGTTGTACTCATCCTTTGAGAATAAGTGTCTTTTTTATAATATAATTTTTATTTTATGAAAATACCAGTATCAGGTGTGGGTACCTCTCTTCCAGTTATTGCTCAGAGATACTGGAGAACCCCACCTCTACCAAAAAATATAGGTTATTGCCATTGCTCTTGATTGGTCACATGAACTTGATACTAAGACCATATTGCTGAAGACATCATACACGTCTGACACATGACATGGAGAAATCAAGTTGATACTGACCAGAAAGATTATACACACACACACACACACACACACACACACACACACACACACATATTGGATTATTGGATGCTGGGAGAACGAAGGCAGAGTCAGAGAGATGCCATGGAGCCTCCATCAGAGACAAACACACTTAAACTTTGCTTGTAGGCCACGTCTTCATGGTGATGCACAGATTAATGGAGATGGGTTAAATTAAAATGTAAGAGTTAGCCAGAAATATGCTTAAGCTATTAGCCAAACAGTATTGCAAATAATATAGTTTCTGTATGATTATTTCTGGAGTTTGGGCGGCTGGGGAACAAATAAGTGGTCTCTGACAACACACACACACACACACACACACACACACTTTTCATTTCCTCCTGTTGTGAATAGAGTAGCAATAAACAAGACCAAGCATCTCTGAACTAGGATGACAAGCACTTTGGGAATCTGCTAAGAAATGGTATATATGAATCACATGGTGGATTTTCTTTTAGCTTTTTGAGAATTTTTCACAATGATTTCCAGAGTCTGTACATATTTGCACCAATAGTGAATGAGGATTCTTCTTTACCCACTTTACAGTCAGCCTTTTTTGTCAATTGTTCATCTTAGCTATTCTGAGTAAATATAGAATTTCAAGTTGACTGACCAAGGACAATTTGTAGAAGTCTGATTCACCGACCTGAAGGCAGACCTTACTCCTGTACTCCAATCACAATGGAAAGAGATTGAATTTAACACTCTTGGGATAATCCTAGAATGCAATGGTTCATATTGACATCATAGATATTCCTTTGACAGCTTGCTTGGGTTCGACCCATGCTAGTCTACGGTTCCTGTATCTACTGCCTTTTACAATGTTAAATCAAAGTTAGGGGGAACACAGCAGAAAGCAATCTGTGAAAGCACCTAATAATTCATACTCACATCACAGAGAATCCCAGCTGCAGTGAATAAGCTCTGGCCGTGCTTACAAGTTCAGATTTGGGAAATCATTAATTGTTGAATTTCTAAGTTTCTTTTTAATCAAGATAAAATATACTTTTGTTCATGCAAATGATGCCATCATACAGGTGTGCTGAAGGTGGGAGGGAGTATTTTCCTCACACTCACAGATTCTCCCTTAGGCAGGAGTTATTTCATTGTTGAATAATTCCTTCTCCACACTGCACAAAGTAACAAAGGGCATTGATACTCAGGGGTTTGATTTAAACTTTTAATTCTGAAATTATTTTCAAGAAAGTTTTGTATGACTTTATGTGATGAATTCTTGTATATTTTCCTGAGAGCTTCCCCTAAATTTATCATCCTTCAGAAATGCTGTACAATGATTAAAGAAAAAACCCAAGAAATTAATATTGGCATAATGCTATTAGGTAAAGCACAGATGGAACTTGAATTTGAAGAGTTTTTCCATTAATGTCATGTTTTTTTCTGTCACAAGCTCCAATTGAAAATCCCATATTGCATTCAGATGTCAAGTCTGCTTCATCTCTGCTAATCTGTAGAAGTTCCTCAGTCTCCCCTTGTCTTTTACAATCAGGGTCACATTCTAAACAGAATTCACTCCTCAAAGCTGAATAATAATAGAAGAATAATCAATTCTCTAAGAATATTGAGGAAAATAATACACAGTTATCACTTAATATCTATTAAAGGTTGGTTGCTGGACCCCTGGGGACATCCATGGATGTTCTATTGCTTTGTATGAAGTAGAGTAGTATTGGAAGATACTCACCCCTATCCTCCCATATGCTTTGGAGTCATTTCCAGTTCATGTACATTGTAAATTCTATGCACATCGTTGCTCTAGTTTGTCTTTTAGGAAAGTTTAAACATGCCGACACAGGTCTATTCCATCACACACAATATTGTAAATTCATAGCTGGCTAAGTCTCCAGATGTTAAAGCTACAGATTGAGTAAATTATATTTTCTTTGAAAAATTTCAACTTATTGCAGTATACTTTACTTATCTTAAAATGGTGGATTAAATGTCACAGTATTAATGTGTTTTCAAATATTTTTGGAAAAGATGTGCAAATTGATTATCAGTTTGTAATGATCTGCCTTGAGCATTTTTTTAAAAAATAAGGTAATTAATTTTTAAGCGGTTTTTGGATTTACATTTAGATGGGTATTTCACAGGAAATGAAGTTAGTATGATTGTGACATCTTCTAAAGCTAAAATGAGAAACCCTGCTCTGTTACACAATTCATCCAACCATTATTTTCAATCTTTTTAAGAATATTTTTTAATTATTTTAAATTATTTCTAATTGCTAACCTAACCAATTTTTAATTATTTAAGCTTCAGAGTCTTGGGTTCAAATTCTGTATCTGAATGTGCACATGTCCTATTTCTAACTTAAGTCCTTTAAAGGCACTTCATAATACTGGTTATAGTTTTATATGTGATATATTCACATATATGTATGATAAAATACACAATTTATCATATAACTATATATAATTTGCATGAGGGTATATACATATTTCCATGCACTCACAGTGTACATACACATACAAATAAGACCCACAAATCAGTTTCTAAATCACAGCGCTGGTGGAACGTTTTTAACAAGTACACAATGATCATTTATTCTTTATATGAGTTATTTTGTGTAACATCAATGTCCTATGTCATCATTTTGGGTGGAAAAGAAAGCTGCAGTTTCCACAAGTAAAATGAATATGACTTTGCAACCGTATCTCCACTTTACTTAGATTATGTTCTCTCTCCATTCTGGGGCAGCTCTTATGTGGCTTCCTCCATCCAGAAGGCATCTCTTGTTAAGCCCATCTTTCTTTCATTGAAGTCTAGAGCCTAGGTTACCCATCGGAGTCTGAAGGGTGCCCTGCTGCTGTCTTAGGACTCCTGAGCGAGGTTATGTCTCTTCCTATCTCTGCAAGCACGGGGAGTATCTCTTCATCTTTTCTCTATTACAGCTGAGTGATCCAATTCTTCTCCCAAGGCTTCACATCAAGGACGATTAGGGTGTTTCCCTCTAGAAGACAGATTTTGCAAAAGCAGAGCAGGAAGATTTGTCTCTATGGCATAGGATGGCTTTTCCTATTGTCTGCTGACATCCCTGTAGATCCTCAGCTTTTGGTCATGCTGCTTCTTGAGGAGTGTTGGGACCTAGCAGAGATGAGGATAAGAAGGTGTTTTCCCATAATGCTAGGCTTTTGTTCCATTAAGCAATGTGGCTTCTCTGGTCACTACCATCACTACTGGGATACCCACAAGACTAGACAGAGTCAATCCATCTTCAAGGTCAGGGATGGATTACAAGGTCACCAGCTATAAAAATAAAATCTTTTCAGGGTAAAGTAATCATATTTGATCAGCCATGGCTAACTTTCTGGGATATCTTTAGCCTTCCTGATGCTGTTTATTTTTCTCTAGAAAGGAGGAGTAGGCGCTAGGTCAGACAGACTGCTTGCTTAAAGCATACGATGAGAAACAGTGGCCTAACTGACTTTTCATTTTGTTCAAATGATTCAGATAATAATTTTCAAGGACTTTCTTCAATAAATTCCTCTCTGGACTGTGTCTTTTTGCTCGTTTTTGTTTTGTTTCAGGGGCAGAGAGATTGTCACAGAAGCCACTAATGTCTGTCAATCTCAATTATGAATTTGTAGTCATTGATGCCACTGCAAAAGAAGCTTCCTTGCCCATAACAACCAGAGGTAGCATAGATAATATACTTCCACATGGTCTCTGTTGCCAGCATGAACCTCGGACATCCATATGGCAGAAGGGATCATGGACTTCAGCATGGCCTCTAGCTGCAGCACAGACCATGGATACCAACTGCCCAGTGGGTACCGACAGTCGCTGTGATCTTGAATTGACTCCAGATCTTTACTTTCAATGTTTCATTTTTGTTTTTTGCTAGTGTTAAAAGCAATACAAAACAACAACAGCAAATCAGCTCTGCTCTTTGCAGGGGAGATGGTTTAGTTGTTCAGAGTACTTGCTGTTCTTTCAGAGGACCCGAGTTTGGTTTGCAGCACACGGAGTAGCTCACAATCACATGTAACTCCAGTTCCGGGGACAGTGGTAACCCAACAACGTCTTCCGGCCTCCACATACTCATACACATAAAAATATTCTGGTGTTGTATAGCTTTTATTCATATTTAAATTTAAATTGTTTTTCCTTCTGCTCTTTTGAATTAAGAACACCTCCCTGCCCCCAACCAAATGTGAGCTATTAGCAGAGGAAGTAACACTCAAATCCTTTTTCATCCTCTAGCACCGACACGAGCTGATGGAGTTTTATGAAGGGATCCATCTGCTCATCCGTGTTTTGATGTTTCAGAATTGCTTCTTCAGTGCAGTTGCAAGGTTTTGAAAAGTTTTGTTTGTAGAGCTGGTGATTGAGTAACATATTTGGAGTGAAGTTGTAAAGAGTCCATGAACAAAAGAGAAGAAAAAAATGACAAAAGCAATAGATAGAATCTCTGGGTGTTAAAAGGCAATTTTAGCCTTTTTTTTTCTCTCTGATAACAAGTTCCTGTCATTGGGTTTCTCACCCCCTTCCCCAGCATCTGAACAAAGTGCAAGAAAGACTGGGTTACTTGGAGGAAAAGTCTCCACTGTGGTTTTCTTCTTCCTTTTTCTTTATCTTTCCTTTTCTTCTTCTTACATTTCTTTTTCTTTCTATGGCATACAGCCGTTCTTTTCCAAAGGTAGAGATCCTGGAGTAAATAACAGGCAGTCTTTTTTCGTTTCATATTCTGATTTGAGTTAATGCTTCAAATTAGAAAAGCAAAAAATGTGTGTGTACTCAATCTTTTTGCCTTTTGGAAGCTTTGCCTGCACTAAAGAAACAGTTTATGTAAGGGGCAAAGTATTTTATTCAGAATCTCAGACACAGATGCCAGTGCCATCTTCCAGGGAAGCAACCTGAAATTAATTTAAATATTTCATTCTATTACTGTAGTTTCCAACACTGGTAGTAAACTCTCCTGATTCTGGAATTAGCACTAATCCTGTCCACAAAAATCAGCTGCTCAGTAACTTACAATCTGTGATTTTCTTCTTTTTTAAATTTTTCTTTCTTTTTTTGTGATCAAAATCAGGAAACAACAAACTTTACAAGTTTGCTTGAAAGAATGCTTGACTTCATATTGAAAAGTCTCTGTCTGTGTCCCTGTGTCTGCTTCTCCATCTCTGTCTGTGTGTCTGTCCCTCTCTTTCGTGATGTGTATATGTGTGTGTAAGTGTGTGTGTATGGTATGCATGCAAATGTGTGCATTTGAATACGTGTGCATAACTGTGTGCACTAGTGGATGTGCTTGTGTGTGTGCATGCATGTGGAGGACCTAGGTTGGCGTTGGGTATCTTTCTGTCATTTTTATACACTGTAGCAGAGTCTCTCACACAGAACTTACCAAGTCAGTAGTCTAGCGAGTTAGCTTGCTGTAGAAATCCCCTGGATATGGTCAGTGTAAATTGGTAACTTGATTAAAGTCTAGAATAACCATGGGTATAGACTTCTTCTCTCTTAGTTACTTTACTAAGACACCAGCATCAAGAAAACTTAGAGAAAGATTTAATTGAGCATATAATTGGAGAGGGTTAGAATCCATGATGCCAGAAAGAAGCATGGCATAATGACAGGCGGATGGAGCAGCAGCCGAGAACTTACATATTAATCTACAAAAGGAAGCAGAGTTTAACTTGGAATGGGCAAGTCTTCTGAAACCTCAAGCCAGCTCCCAGTGACATACTTCCATTACAGGGCCACACACCCTACTCCTTCCTAAAAAAAGTTTCACCAACTTATGAGCCAATGGGGTCCATTCTTATTCAAACCGCCATAGCATGTGAGCTTGCCTGTGAGGGATTTTCTTATTCGGGAAAGTTGAAGTGGGGAGACTTATCCTAAATGTGTGTGACAGCATTTCATAACCTAGACCCAGACTGGATGAGAACAAAAAGGAGAGAGAGTCAAGTAGCACACATGCATCCATCCCTTGCTGTCTACTTCTCTACTGAAAAGGCACCGTGAGTGTTTCAAACTCCTATATCCGTCCTTTGCCCTCCACTTCTTTAGTGAAAATGCAATGTGATTAGCAGCCCGAAGCTCTTTCCATTATAACTTCCTCTGAAATGAGCTGTGGACTGAAATAAATGATTTCTTTCCTGCATTTGTTTGGTCAGAATATTTTATCACAGCAGAAAAGAAATGAAGACACCCTGTTGTCTACCTGCTACATGCTAGGGTACAGGTGGGCTTCCATGCCTACCTGGCTTTTGGATGCTTAGGCTATAAATGCAAGTCCTCTTACTTATCCTGCAAGTGTTTTATCTACTGAGCTATCTCCAAACAATTCAGACACTATAATCTAGTTTGATTAGGGAAATAATTTGTTTATTTTTTTTTGTTTCTAGTATATATATTTGGTGTGTGTGTGTGTGTGTGTGTGTGTGTGTGTGTGTGTGTGTTTGTACCTGCCTTCTGTGTGCTGTTGACCATGGAGGCCAAAACAGGGTGCCTGTCAGATCTCCCAGAGGTAAAGTATACGTCATTATAAACTGGTGAGGTCCCATGTAACTGCTGAGCCTTTTTTCCAGCCCCCAAGAGTTTGTTTATTGGTGTGCACCTGCTATACCACTAGAAACTAATGCAAGTCTCTGACATTTTCCATTTCCCACTAACCTTTTAAAAAGCAGCCATTTTCCTAAATTGCATGACAATTTTGGCTCAACATGGACCTTGCATTAAATCCTTGTTGGTGATTGCAGGGTCAGAATAAATAATGAGTGCATGGTGGTTAACAGTATCTAGTTTTATTATTCAAACGAATGTGCTTCTTCATTAAAGATAATTATAGAAAATTTCATATGAGAATATAACTCAGAAATGCATGTATTTTTAAAGGTTGAATATCTCTTATCACAAATATTTATGACCAGAAACACCTCTGAAGTTTTGAAATTTTTCAACTTTAAGAATATTTGCACAGACTTTGCTAGTAGGCCGCCTCCATTCCACGGATCTGAAGACTGACACTTTACAAAACCGGAAACTTTCTAAGCAGCAGTTGTCATTCAAATACTGTAAATTTTCAAGCCTTTCTGAGTTTGGAGTCTTTGACTAGGGCTGTTAGACATTTATCAGCTAAGATTATAGGAATTATTAGAATCTTAAAAATATCAAGACTCTACAAAGCTAGATTATGATTTCTTGGTATAGAAAGACTCACCCTTGCTGTTGCTGTGATTAATGGACAGTGTGGGTTTCCATTCTCCAGTCTGTTCCTGGTGTATAGTCAGAAGTTTTAACAAGTGGTTTTTAGAAATAACATCTTATTCTGAGGGTACTTCTGGTTGAATGTTTTAAAGCCAGTGATTGCTCATGCCTTGAAGATCTCCTTAATGGTTCACGAATGAATCAAATGTCTGCACGTATATACATGTGCACTCTCCTTCATTCTCATCTGTGAACACAATAGAGCTGACATGATATCTCTGTTGGGAGAAAGGTTTTTCTCCATCTAACAAAGGTCTAAGTGGCAGCTTCTTTTTGGAAAGCTTGAATGAGATGTACTCTCACTGCCATAAACCTGTTCTAGCCCAGTTTTTAACAGAGAACAGACTGATGGATTTAATGACGCTCCTGAAAAGACTTCAGAAGAACAAACACACTCAGAATAGCTATGGTGCTCAGCTCCCTGCTGTAAGGGCCATAGACTTCTGATCAGATGGGATTTCTCCATGCTGTAAGCAAATTCCACCTTGGTTCCACTGAGATAGACATTGCCTAACATATTCATGACACTGAAATCCCAATGCAAAATGTACCTCACTTCTTCTGGTGTTGGAGAGCTATTCAGCTGTGGACAGCATTTGTGTTCACCTTGGAAAGGCTTTGTGAGACATATTGTTTAACTTTTTTAAAGATTTGATTATGATGGTGATATGCATGCACACACATGTACCCGTGTGATATGTGCATGTATCACAGTGCATGAGTGGAAACAAAAGACAAATTTTGAGAATTGGTTCTCTCTCTCTGCTGTGGGTTCTGGGAATTGAACTCAGATTATCAAGATTTTGTGGCAAGAGATTTTACTGGCTGAGTCATCTCCCTGCCAGCCCAAACTTCTGTTTTTTAATTACTTTTATTACCAGATAATTTTGATATTTGAGGATAATACTTAATTGAGTTATAAAGGGATGAAATTATGAAGTAATAAAACAAATGAAACTATTTCATATTCTAATGATCTTTAATTTGTTCTTAGAGACGAGAAAATAAAGATGTGGGACAAGGACCACAGCTAGAGGAAGGTGAGTTACTCATGTCAGAATTCTTTTGCTTCATTCAGAAGTGGAATGAAACTGAACTATAGCAGATTCAACAATCATGGCATTGTGTTTAGTTAGGATTTTAGTTGTTATGGAGAGGGCTTAGAACAAAGACCATGTCTCTGAGTATCATGGAACTGATGAAGGCTTCAGACACTGAAGGAAGAGTGTGAATTGATTCCTAAAGATTGACATCATTGCCCTTATTCGTGAGGACCCAATAGTTTATCACAGGAGAGAAACAAACATTCAATAAAACCTAGAGCCCAGTACTCAGAAGTGATAGGATATTGGTAAGAATAAAGTCCTAAAGGAACTCAGAAAAAAAAAATAGAAGGAATGTTTATGGTGTGAAGTAACTCAAAATATGCTCTTGTAAAGTTCTTCTTGCTTTGGGTGTAAAAATATTTGTTAAGAGACATGAGGATAAGAGGACATATTTTATTTCTACAGCTTTGTAGAAATAAAGAATCTGAATATTGAAGAATAATATGAAGATGAACTTAATAACTAGGAAACATTAGTGCTAATAATAATAACAATAATATTAATAATGAAAAATGACCAATATTTACTAGATGTTTCTTTATGGCCCAAAGCATTGTGTTAAGTCAATTATATGGGTTAATTAATGAAATTTGTTTTTTTTCTGGTAGTAACATACTAGAACACTTCATATTTCTATTTGATAGTATAAGTAAAACTTTATTCAGTGATTATTTTTGGATGAATTGATATGAGATACATAAATAACAAAGTAGGTGAAAGATAACTTTAATTTCTTAAGTGTTATGAGCAATCCTCTTGCCTATGGTAGAGAAAATTTGAGTTTTAATTTGTAGGAAAGATTGATAAACAAGGCCCTATGTCATTTGCCATTAAAAATTGTTACCAATTTTTTCTTAGGTAGAAGGGTGTATTCATTCTTTTCTATTGCTGTGCTAAACCATCCCGACTAAGACAACTCAGAGAAGAGATTATTTAGGGCTTATGGTTCCAGAGGGTTAGAATGTATAACAGTGGAGATGAGGTAGCAAGTGACAGGCATCTGGAGGAGCAGTTGAGAGCTCATACTTCCTATCACAAACAAGAAACAGAGGACTTGCTGGAAGCCAGGCCCCAATGACATGCTTTCTTCAGTAATGCCACACCTTCTGCCTTCCTCAAACAAACACCAACTGGGACCCAAATAGTCAAATAACTGGCCTAAGTGGTACATCTCATTCAAACCACAGCAAGGGGTATGAAATAGATGAAGGGAAATTGTGTTTTGTTTTTCTTTTCTATCTGTGTTATTTTTCAGATATATAAGTTACTTTCTAAATAGTCATAAAAATGCTTGGGAAACTGGAGAAACCTGGCCAGCATGTACCTCTCTTTGTAGGTGCAAAGTGAAATTTGTGTTTCTGCCATGTTAGGAAAAAGAGGGATATTTCGGACAGTAGTGAGTGATCATGTTGTGTTTCAGATGATAACCTACAAGCATGTCTTATAAGGTAGCTGAAATTAAATACTGAACCTTTAAGGAAAAGACAAGAAATAGAGAGAAGCAATGAAGATTACCAGCCTTGCTTATTGGCTGGGAGAGCAGATGATTAACTCAAGCCAGAAAGAGTTAGAAGGGGATCAAGTTGTTTCTGATGAGGTCCCTGTGGATGTCAGAGACACAATAATCTTTGTCTAGGTTGTGTCAATCCTTTGCATAACTGTTTTTCTTTTAAGACAAACTCTTTGTAAGAATAGTCTTCACAAAACCCAAACATGAATACTTGCAATTACAACCCTCTGATATTTGACAAAGAGACAAAAAAAAAAAAAAAACCCAAACAACAAACAAACTCAGCAAGGTAACATACAAAGGAGAAGAGACTGAATTCTGTGTCTTCACCAACTGCTGATGGAATAACTAGATGCCCACATGTAGTAGAAGAAAATTAAGCCTGTACTTATCACTCCATGTGGATCAAAGACCTCAACTTGAATCCTGAAATATGAGAACTTCTAGAAGATGACATAGGCCACACCCTTCATGATAAAAGCATAAGAAAGAACTTTTTGAAAAGGACTCCATTTGCCCAGGAAGTAAGGACAATTGTTAACTTGGACTTCAAGAAACTAAAAAGCTTGTGTATAGCAAAGGAAACAATAAAATGAAGAAGAGACACACAGAATTGGAAAAATTCTGTGTCAACCACATATCTGACAGAAGACTATGACCCATAATATACAAAGAACTTGAAAGCCAAAGAGTCAGGGAAACAAATGATCCAAATAGACAATGACTTAGGGATCAAGACAGAGTTCTTGGTTGAACAAAGTAACAAGTGCCTGTAAACTATTTCAAGAAATATCCACTATTCTTAGCAATTAAGGAGTTGTAAATTAAAGCAACTTTGAAATTTTATCTTATCCCAGATAGGATGGCAACAAATGCTGGCAAGGTTATGGAGAG
This sequence comes from Microtus pennsylvanicus, assembly GCF_037038515.1. NCBI lineage: Eukaryota > Metazoa > Chordata > Mammalia > Rodentia > Cricetidae > Microtus > Microtus pennsylvanicus. The sequence continues at coordinate 64,953,315 of NC_134592.1, forward strand.
AAAGGACCTCCCCCTCCCCCCAGCTTCATTCACTGTTGAGGGAAATGCAAGTTTGTATAGCAAGTCTGGAAGTCAGTATGGAGAAGCTTCAAAAAAATCTAAAATTAAATCTATCATATGATGCAGCTATACCACTCCTTGGCATATGGCCAGATCCTAATCCACAGATACTTGCTTAACAACTGTCAATGCTAAGTCACAAAGCCAGGAAATGATAACAAGCTAAACATCTTTCATCAGATAGATAATGAAAATGTGACTCTCAAAACGAAGTATTTTTCTATATTTTCTATAAATGTAACCCTGGGTTGCCTCTCAGGGGTCACGGGTTCCTATTGCTGAAGACACCACACACTTAGGAATCAAGACTGATGACTTGGTCTGGATCTGATTTGAAAGCTCCCACAGTTCCAGAAAATACAATAAACTGTAAACTGTCAATAAAGGGATGCCATGAACCTGTCCTACCAAGATACAACATCTTTGAAGCATGAAAATGACCAATGACCAGCATGGTAAGATTTCTATAAAGTTGCAGTAAGTACCACTAACATGTTAGTGGTAATTTTATGTAAATTAAAACAACTTAGAGATTTCATCTCACCCATCAGAATCACAAAGTTGGCAAGGTTATGGAACGTAATGTCCACTAAACAGGAAGGAAATTATACCTGGTACTTAAAAGCTAGCCAGCTTCTTAGAGATAGCAAGGCCATGAACATTAGAAAAGAATCTACTACCACGACTTTGTTAGATGAGCTTTATTCCTTACTACATTCTAATACTTATCCTTATATCCACAGATAAGTGGAGCTACCACCCCTTGTCAAAGAAGTCTCTCTTTCCAGCAGATGGAGGCCATTGCAGAAAACCACAGCTGAACACAATGCAGATTAATAAGCTGTGGGAAACCTAGCTCCAACTGATACATCTACCATCACAGCTCCTGCATCTCTGGCTCAGGGAGCATCAGGGAAGAGGGTGCAGAAAGATTGTAAAAGCCAGATTATCAGGAAATCAATGGTAAAATGCTGTGGGACAATGGTCTTATACCCTGTAAAGTTTTGTAAGTTGTACTGGTTTAATAAAATGCTGATTGACCAGTAAAGTAAAGTAAGTAAGTAAAGGAAGTATAGGTGGGACAACAAAAACAGGAGAATTCTGGAAAGAGGAAAGGCTCAGTTTGCAGTCGTCACAGAGGAAGCAAGAAGATAATGCCTCACTGAAAAAGGGAACAAGCCATGTGGCTAACACAGACAAGAATTATGGGCTAATTTAAGATTTAAGAGTTAATAAGAAGCCTGAGCTAATAGGCCAGCCAGTTTATGATTAATGTAGACCTATGTGTGTTTCTTCGGGACTGAACAGCTGAAGGACTGGGTGGGACAGAAACCTTTGTCAACAGTAAAACATTTCTTTATAGAAATGTCTGCATTAGGAAGACCAACACGGTGTCAAAGGAAGATCAAACTTTCATGGGATTCTACCTGTAAATTAGGAGTCATAGGTGACTAACGATGGTAGGGTAAGGAGAATTATGTTTTCTCAGAGCTGATCCCCTTTACTGGTTGTCTATGGCAGAGTGGTCAGCTTTACATCCACACAAATGACAAAAATGGACTCAGGAAGTTGTATTACAGATTTGAGAGTACATACATATAGTCATACATACATGCAAGTACATATACATGTATATACAAACATAATAATAATAAACAAACAGAAAGAAGCTGTCATCGTAAGAGTGGGGAAGCATGAGGGGGTTAAGGGAGTGTGCCTGGAACAGGCTGGAAGAAGGAGAGAGGGGGAACAGTGCTGTAATTTAAGATCAACTAAAAACATACAGATAGTTGTACCCAATCTCCTATTTTCCACTATTTCTTCAGTTTTATACAAAATGTCTTTTGGCTTCCACCATAGGGCCCCAAAAGGCTCTCTTGGGGATTGTAAATCACTCCAGATAATCCATCAATATGTTTTAATTTCCATTTATTTGTTTCCAGAGACACAGACTTATTGTAAATATATACGTCTTTCCAAGACTCTTGCCTCTGTCCTCTGTGCGTAAGTTCTGCTCTGACCAACTCCTGCCTCTTGACTGTAATCTTCCAGCTGTTCTCCTCAAGACTCCTGTATTTCTTTGCCCTCTCCCCTTTTTTTCATGTAAGGAAATGTTCACTTAGATGAATAATTACTGAGCATTTATTAGACGTAGCTCAAGTGAGTGCTCGTGGGCGGCCACAGCATGGACTCTTAAGTGGTCCTGTTTGAGAGACATGGGGAAACCATTGTTCTCAATAAGATTTTCAAAGGCATTTCTATGACCTTTCATTATGTGTAAAATTCTCATTATTCATCCTTTATTGCTTTTGGCTCAGGAATTTATGATCCTTGTTGAAATGCAAAAAAATATTCTCCAGAAGGCTTTCTTCACACATAGAGTCAGCTACACCTTAAGTCAAAATTGAAGAAAAAAAGTCAAATTATCTAACAGAAGACAGGCCAGGAGGCATAAAATGCAGAAGAGACACATTGTAATGAAGTAAGGGACAGGGGTGAGAGAACACCGGGTTATGTGAAGCCCTCCTGGAAGAAGGAAGCCAATCATTTGCACCACCACCCCTGCCACCCCGGTGGGCTCCAAAGCAAAACTTCTAAGATCTGCCTGGGTGTCTAAATTAGAAAAACCAGAAAATAATTCTGTAAACAAATTTCCATGACTGAATCAGCTAGGATTTTGAAAATATGAGTTCTGAGTATATCCTCTGGATACTGCTGAGTAAATGAATGCGAATCACTGGAGATCATCTCCCCAGAGGAGAGCAGTCTAATGAAGAGTGATGATAAAGACTTTGTGCCTCGGAATTGTTACTCTGGGAAAGCCCCCGGGGCCTGCTCCTGTGCCTGCGGATTCCCCTTCACCTCTGTGCAATGATTTGAAATGAACACTTTGATACTCCGTGGCTCTACTGGGCATTGCTACACTGAACTACACAGTGTGTTGTAATGATAGACCTTTCTCTTAGCACAGAGGGAGCTCTTGCCTACGGTGAAAACTGACACGATCTCAGCACCTTCAGATTTCTCATAAAAATTCTACCATTTTCACATGGACTAGAATTTGGAGAACAGAGAAGATAGGTTTTTTTCATTTCTGAATTTTTTAAAATTAGAGAGCAGTAATGACAGAACCCCCATGTTTATGGTATTGATGAAAGCCCTGGCTCCATAGCAGCCTTAGTTTCAAACTTGCCTTCTATGTAAACTTTTCTTTCAACCTATGCTTTACCGTTAGATGCTGCCAAGTCAAGTAGTCTTTGTTAGGTGAAATTCTTACTGCGATATTCCTGTGGAGCTTTATAAGCCTACATATTCTACCGGTTGCTTTTTTGACGATGTGCCTATAAAATTAAACAAAATTAGCCAGTGTTTATTAAAGTGACAGCAATACTTTTCTCAATTTTTTAATATTAAGAAAGAATAGTGTGTTCAGAGATGGTCAGTATGTGGGGTGTTCCTGAGCAACCGTAAGGGCATTGATTGTATGAAGTTGATTTTTCTAAGTGTAGCTAAGGGACATTTGACCAGGAAACACATGACAATGGGGATGCACATGACAGTGATGATGTGGGAAGGTCATTTGTCAATCTGTTGTTTCATTGGTTAATCAATAAAGGAAACTGCCTTGGCCCATTTGATAGGCCAGCCCTTAGGTGGGTGGAGTAGACAGAACAGAATACTGGGTAGAAGGGAGTGAGATGAGACGCCTCAGCCAGACGTGATGAAGCTCTAGCCCAAGATGGACGTACACTAGAATCTTTCCCGGTAAGACACAACCTTGTGGTGCTATACAGATTATTAGAAATGGGTTAGTCAAGATATGAGAGTTAGCCAAGAAGAGGTTAGATATAATGGGCCAGGCAGTGTTTAAAAGAATACAATTTGTGTATTGTTATTTCGGGTGTAAAGCTAGCCATGCGGTGGGAGCCGGGCAGCAGGAACACAGCCTGCAGCTCCTTTTACACAGTGACACGGCCTTGAGTGTGCATATGATACTGTTTGTCATGTGTTGTTTGTCATATGTTCTGCTCTCATTTGCATTCTTTTACCATCATCTGATTATGTGCCCATGTACCCAGAATTCCCTGCTGCAAACAGGGCACTTTTCCCACATTTTGTCCTTTCCTTTGTAAGTCTAGCCTCTTTGGTCAGTGAATGTAATGCTCACAAGGTGTTTAGGAGGAAAGTGATGATTGTTAGGAGCTTCACATCACCTCAGCAACAGCTATGGTTTTAACTTCAACTAGTAATACATATTTCACAGGCCATCAAGTTAGCAAGAGATGTTTTTAGATTGGAATCTTTTTAGCTTCTTTGATGTCAGATTCTAGATCTTTAAAGGCAGCAGAAGTAAATAATTTGTAGATAAAAGAGAATGTAAAGGTCTTTTTCAAAAAAACCTTTCATATAAGACAAATATACTTCAAAGACAGCTTGGCCTAGTCTGAGGACTATATCCAGCAGCTTCCCATCACTGAAAACAGTGTCTGAGATAAATGCTGTAGAAAAGGATAATTTCATGAATCTCGGGTTCTCAGACTTTGGGCTCGGGGAGAGGCAGTCCAGCATGATGGGGGCATATAGCAGAGCCAAACTGTTCTCTTCATGCTCATCAAGCAAAAGAAAAGATCTTAATTCCACAATCGACTTTACGTCTCCAATGACCTAAGGACCGTGACCAAGACCTCACCTCTTAGCAGTTCTAGATCCTCTCAATAGCTTCATCCTGAGACCAAGCTCTCAGCGTAGGGACTCGTGGGGGGACTTTCAAGATCAAAACCACAACAAATTAGTAATAAAAACACACAACAAAGGACAAAGAGAAACAACTGTATGCAAGCAGAGATATGAAGCAGAAACTCTGAATTCTTCTGAAATGCTCTTGTGGGATTTGGAGAGCTGACTGAACAGTTAAGAACACTGCTGTTCTTCAAGAGATCTAAAGTTCAGTTCAAGCTCCTACATCAGGCAGCTTTGAACCACTGGAGCTCCAGGCCCTGTTGATTTGACATTCTCTCCTGACTTTGTGGGTACTCACAATCACATGTACATGTGAAGTTGTGCATGTACACACACACACAATAAAAAACGGAATCAGTTATAAACAGCAGCAGCAGCAACAAAACCTTTCATGTGTGCATCTGGAGCTGCATTTTAGAATCACTCCTTGGGCACTTACAATGTTGGAGTCTGGTGTTGTGAACTGTTAGAAGAGAAGGATGCCAGGGTCCAGCCACTCGGCCACATAACCAGCCATAAAGTAAGAAGAAAAGAAAAATATATAAAATAAAGAAAGATTAAAAAACCCAGAGGCAAAACATTGTTAAAGAGAAACAGGATAATTTAAGAAAAGCTGGCTAGAAAGAAGCAAAACTAAGGCTGGGCATTCATAAGTAATAATATGTCTCCCTGTATTTATTTGGGAGCTGGGTGGTGGGCCCCCAAAGAGTAAGAAAAAAACAATTATAGTCATGTACCACTTTCAGCTCAGCTGAATCAGAATCTCCAGAAGGAGGCTGGATCTTGGGAATCATTAGATTTAAAAGCTCCCTGCTGTTTCTAATATGCAATGAGACTGGAGAATCACCACTCATAATTACTCTCATAATTAAGCATTCTTTTATTTAAAAAAATAGCTTCAAGTTCTTTTCTTTCTGTCATTATTTTTGAAAGGATAGCACCTAGAATTGATCACTCTGTGTCACCCTTTCCTCCCAGACGGTTGCCTTACTCTGGTCAAGTAGCATCTCTTCAAGAAGAGTAAATGATTGTTGCTTATATAAGCCTGTGATTTAGCATCCTGTCTTGAACAATCTGCAGGTTCTAATCAGAGAATACTGAGCTTTTTTTTTTTAAATAAGGTTTGTCTTTCATTTACCATTTTCTATTTCAGACTACAGGAGAGACCTCAGAAAGAAGTAATGCTTATATATTGAGCTGCTTTCTTCTGGTTGGCCTTTTTTGAGTCAGACTCGCATCTTCCCTGTGCCTCCCTTCTCGTTTTTCAGCCACATCCCAGTGTCTATTCTCTGGGACTCACTCTGTCTACTTTCTTTTTTTTAAATGCGTTGTTGCAGATTTATATTTGCAATCAGTGCTTTTGTCTTTCTTTTGTTTAAAACTTCTCTCCTTCTTTCTTTGCTCCTGTGTGTGCATGCGCATGCACACACGTGCATGTGTGTTGAGATAGGGTCTCATTTATTTTAAGTTGGATCAAAAGATGACCTTGAATTGCTGATACTACAGCCTGAGAAGTACTGGAAGTGCCTGCAATTTCTGGCTTATGTTGTGCTGGGATCAAACCCAGGGTTTCTTTACCCATGGTAGGCAACTCATGTCTCATAGGTATTTGTTGCTCTAAGTCCTGCCTAATGCATGCATTTGTAAAGAACTTAAACACATAGAGGAAAATTTCCCATTTTTGTTTCAAACTCACAGGAGAAGAGCATTTTCTTGACTCTATGAAGGAGCTGGCAGATCCACCTTTGTAGGCTGCCAACAGACATATTCTTGGATCTGAGACACCAGGTACATCTAAGTGATGGTACAGAAGTGGCGCTTCACTGTGAACTAGTGACACAATGTTGGTTTTCAGACTACTCTCTGATTCTGGGCACAAGAGGATATGGTTGTGTAATGGCTCATGAACACATTCTTCCATGTGTGAGGCAGCTGAAGGTTTAGCAGATTGGGCTTTCCATTGGAGATGAAGGAACTGACTTTTTCTCAGAAGGATTCCAGACCTTTGCCTCCACTCCTATGCCTTTGAAATTTGTTAGATGCAGAAACATAACAATTTGTAGTGGAAAAAATATCTTACTATTGTTTATCATTCAATATGGATTCTAAGGCTTTTATTATGGTCCATGATATATAATTCACTTCTAAAAGTAAAAATTATATTTAATATCATCTAGCAAAATGTGACAATGATATTCTATGTTTATGAATCAGGGGATAGTCTTTTATATTTGCTTTGTTTCTTTTATGAGGGTTTTATTAGCACACATAAAGTAGCTAAGAGGTAAAATACTTTCTTTTTGGTTTAGGTGTAACTTGGGAAACATATTTTACTGCTGATCATAAATTGAAAAACAGCGGTAGCCAGGATTAAGTCAGCCCAACATGGAAATCTTTATTGAGCGCCTGCTACATATACAGCATTCTGATGGGGATATGGGAATATATTATATTACATATAATTGGTACGATTAAGGAAATTAACATGTATTGTGGGAAATGTGTGCATGACTATAAAGGGAACAGACATCCATCACAATAGTGGAGCTGATACATTTTTACTATATTTGATATCAGTAAAAATTTCTTCAAATTTGAGTAATAGGGGAAGCCTTTAAAATGTCCAACTTGTCAACAGGGATAAAAGACATAAAAGCAGAATAAAGATAATGTAAAAGTTTAGATACCAAGGTGAACTGATAACTACAAATGAGCAATACCTTTACGATTCCTCTCAGCAAAGGGCCTCATAATTTTTATTTCTGACAAAAGACCTGATTTATCTGCAGAGACCGAGATATTTTTATAGCAGTACACTCAAACTGGAATACATCTCAAAGGCTTTGTGCTGTGAGTATCATGCTGCATAATAAAATCAACCACGGTTTTACAAATAACAGAGAAGTAAGTCCACAGAGAGAAGTCTAGATGTGGCCATCTGTGAGATGAACAGCATGCCTTGAATGATAGCAAAGATTTATATGAGAAATTGAGCTAATAAAATACAGAGACACATGCTTTATCTTCCAGAATTATATCTTTTAAAATTCATATGTCTTATAAAATATTACATGAATTTGAAATAAATGTAGGCAGTCAATAATAGAAAATTAATGTGAGCCATTTCTTTCCCCTTTCTTCTAAAGCACTGAGCTGCCTCCAAGAAACAGCTGTTTCTTCATGTAGTCACTAGAAGGAAATCTAATATCGTGTCACCAGAACACAAGAGAGTCTCTGTACCTTTTTCTCTTTTCTTCATTTTCTTCCAGAGTTTATTACAGTTTTTGTTTTTAATTTCATAATTAGAAAAACTAATCTCTAATTTTTAAAATAAACAGCATTTCTTTGAGTCTCATATTTGTAATTTTTCATCTGGTAAGCTAAACTCTGAACATACAACACAGTATTATTTGTACATTGCCAAAATAATATTTTTCTTTGCCACGTGTATAGTAGTTTCCTCTGAGATTAAAATCTTCTTTCTTAGAGGGAAACTTCTTAAAATACGATATTTACAGGAAATACAAGTAACAGTGTGTTCAAAGAGAAGGTGAAACACTGCATCCTACAGGGAAGCTTGTTAACACAGAAAATAACTCAGATAGATCCAGGAAGTCCCTGAAACTGACCAGATTCACTAGACTCCCCTTCTTTCCAAAGAAACGGTAAAGACTGCTGAGAGTCACTCAGATAAGTGCAACTGCCTAGAAGGAGAAAACACCTGCTAACCTGCCCGAAAGAAGAAGAGATGAGCTTGAATTGCCGAGAAGAATCAAAGACTAGCTGAGCCAGTTGAAATGGGTTAAAACTAACTAAAAGAGTTGGTAAGGCAGACTCTGCTGTATGCTCCAGGTTTCCAGTTCTTGAGAGGTGTCTCCCATGCTGGAGTGGTCTTTGGCAGTGCAGCTGGCTTTGAGCGGTTTCTGCTCCTATATGTAACCCTTCACTCACATTTCTGCAACATCAATAAAGCTCTGCTTCACCAAGTTATTATACGTTCGTGGTAGCTCTACTATTTATGCCATTGATTCCCTCACTGTCTGAGCTGAGAAGACATTCCTCACACTTCCCCAAGAATTATTTCAAGTAACACCAGAAACCAGTGGTGGTATAAAATTATCAGAAGTTACAGGTTAAAATTAAGTATTATGCAAAACTGCATGATGTTTTACTTTGCTTGGTTTTATCCTCATGAGTTCCATCCACAACTGTTTTCCTTTAAGTATCTACCCGTCTTCCCTCCTTTCAAACACAATGTGTCATGCTATCATTAAGAAGTCCTGTTCTCACAGCCCATATGATCGCAGAGAGCCTCTGCATTGCTGCCCTTGCAATAGGTTTTCTAGAACAGCTGCTTCGTTAGGTTTAACACGTTTTGTTGATTCCCAACACTGCATTTCTGATGAATCCTCTTTTCATTCAGTAGCTCTCTGTTTTTTCCTATTTCTTTGTAAAGAAAGCTACTTGGACAGCAACATTTTGTTTTTGATTGTCAAAAAAATTTTTACTTTGTCTTCAAAATTGTTTGAACTGTGGATGAAAATCTGGATTAAATGATTCTGGATTAAAACACTGAAGGCCTCACTCAGTCATGCCTCTGCTGTTATCAGATGAAATGGCATGTACCTGATTCCTGAGCTCTGAATGTAACTTCATCTGTGCCCTTGGGAATATTTCAATGAAATTAAGGGATGCTATGTTGGTTGAAGTGCTAAATTTCTGAAGGATTATTTGGTGTTAGATTTTTTAAAAAAGGTTTTTCTGCTCAGTGCACAGGGAATTTTTCAATCTAAAATCTGTGAATTTTTCTCTGCTCTTGAGCATTTTTCTTCTCATGGCTCTATTTTTTTTCTCCTTTAGTTTTCCACTCTCTGTTTCTGTATGGAAGGATCTTAGATGAGGTCAGCTCTCATAGCCTGAGTGAGAATGTCGCCTAAATTTTTAGTCATTTCTAAAACTTCAACCTATTACAGTGGTATCAATTTTTCATGATGTTTATCATTTGTGCAAATTCTTAATTTTTCAACTGCTGATTTTGATAGCAATTATTATTTTTTTCTGGAAGAAATATTTTCTTGTACATTTTAAACTTTCAAAATTACTTTTAGAAGTTTTCTTTGTATTTTTCAATTATTACAAACAAAACCAAAATGAGATGTCGTTCTACTGTTGGGACTAAGGAAAGAGTTGCATGCGCCCTTACTTTATAAATCTGTAAATATAAAATGTATCTCTGTCTCTTTGAAATAGAGAGAAAAACTTTCAAAGTTAAATATGCTTCTTTGCCAGCTTTAAGCTTCAGGGATATCTTTGTGAAGGACCTGGGAGCATGAAATGATTTCATACAGGAAGCTGGATTTCACACCTCTCCTTTGCTCTGGTAAGGCAGGAACGTGTCTTACACTGGGTCCCTTCGTCAAGTTCCCAGGCTATCTCCTGTTGTACAGATATGTGAGATCTACTTTCCTCTTTGGTCAAGCTAATTAGCAAACCTAAATGGTTGTCCTGATATCAGGTCTGTCTGGAATGACCTGAGTCTATACGTGGACGCACCCTCCTCTTGCTAAGGATTAGCTGCAGATGGTTTGGGACTGTGTCCGCTTGTCTGTAATGGGCTCATTTCTGCTAGTCTTCAGATTACCTGTGCGAATTGCATGCAGTTGTGGTGCTCATCTTCTAACTAACTTCCTCTTCCTCTCACTTTTTGGAGGGATAGTCTGGTTTGATGGAGGATTTGTTTCTACTTGTTCTTCTCCGTAGCCACCATTAGTTTTACTTCTTTCTTTTTTTCTGTCCTTTGGTGTTTAACTTTTTTTCCCATCGTTTTCCTCAACTTCCCTTCCCTGTTACTTTCCTTATTCTTAAGTTTTGTGTAGAATGACATTGAGTAATGAAGTCACTTGCCATGGGTTTCTGTCACTGTTGTGTAGATCTGTCTTTTCTGAAATAGCACGGACTGTGAGCTGACCCATGGGTAAGGGTATGACAGTTTAGGGTACCATGGAGTAGCTTAACCTATCCTAAGGCTAATGATGCATCTTTATAGTCAGTTGCAGCACTCACAAAGGATGAGCCCTGACCCTGCCACCACTTTGTACCTGATGGGCTTTCCCAGTTTGGTCCAGGTGAAACGTAATTGCCAGGAAGTCTCCATCTGGCTCTAGCTCTGTATGCCAAGAAGCCAGCTGGTCTTCAAAAACCCAATCCACCTCACTCTCACCTCAGGTCTGCCTTTAACAAGTTTAGAACTTCTTCAAGACTCTTCTGGACAGGACAGGCTCCAAAGCCACAGAGAAACACTGTCTCAAAAAACCAAAAAAAAAAAAAAAGACTCTTCTGGGGAAGAGGCTGTGGTCAGAGACTGGGTTGGACAGAGCCAAGAAGGAGAGAGCTTAGGGCAAGAGCTGGCCTCTAGCCTTGATCTTCATTTTCAAGTTGACTACCTTGCTCTTGTGTCCTTCCAGCTTCTTTATCTTCTTCAGCTTTTCCTCTATCACTTGAAGGAAGAAAAAGAAAACTTTTTTTTCAAGTAGGGAATGTTCTTTTCTCTGTCTCACATTCTTGTGAATTTCACAGAGCCTCTTGTGATTAGTTGAAAAAGATGTGTGAGTTTTTTTTTCTTTAAGACAAATTAGATGCTAGAAAAACCAAAAATACATTCAACAAGGTATTGCTGTTTAAATTTCTTGGAAAGTACATTCTTGGTGACAAAAGAATCTGCTTTTCATTTTTCGTATCCCAAATTCATGTCAGGCTACATGAAATCATGCACTGAAGTTCATTATTACAGAAAAATAAGAATGTTATAGCACAGATGATGACTTCCATGCTGAGATCAGAGTTCTACAGTAACATTTCACAGTATAAAGATGCTGAAAGTATTTTTGTGAAGATTATGAGGATCTCCATTTTCTCTGTGTTCAGCAGCACCTTAAAGGTTTGGAAAGTTATTTGGGTATTTCAAGGACTTATTCTTAGCAATCAAATGTATGCTTATCTAAAAGTCACATATTGAAAAGGCTTAATTTGCCTTTGTTTTTCTAGAAGAGAGATGAGTTGCTCACTACTACCTTCTAGTCCTTATTCTATCCACAAATGTTCAGATAATTACACTCTCAAAGTCCTGGAGTAAATAACTGGAAAAAGAGAAAATACTTGTTTGTTTATTCTTTCATTCCTTTATTTACTTTGCATAAAAGCAGAAGATCACCTAGTGACAGGTAATCACCACACGTGATCTTGTATTAACTGGAATTAAAGGTCTCGTGGCTTATACGTGTTTTTAGGCAACATATTTTCTTTTTTTTAATTTATTTATTTATTAAAGATTTCTGTCTCTTCCCCGCCACCGCCTCCCAATTCTCTCCCCCTCCCCCAATTAAGTCCCCCCCCCAGCCCGAAAAGCAATCAGGGTTCCCTGTCCTGTGGGAAGTCCAAGGAACCCCCACCTCCATCCAGGTCTAGTAATTTGAGCATCCAAACTGCCTAGGCTCCCACAAAGCCAGTGCGTGCAGTAGGATCAGAAACCCATTGCCATTGTTCTTGAGTTCTCAGTAGTCCTCATTGTCTGCTATGTTCAGAGCATATTTTCAACAGAATATAAGAGAAAAAACCCCTCCACCTCTAACAACAATGAAAACAGTGTGCTTTCAAGGAAAGATAATTTTAAATTGAAAACGTCCAAGCATAGGTTTAAGAGTCTCTGCCTGCCAGGCCTAGGCTGTGCGATGTCCTCTCTTTTCAATTGAGGGCAACCACTGAATTAGCCTCCTTTTATGTTCTGTGGGTTTAAAGATCTTTTATTTCAGAAGGCCTTTGGCATGGTACACTGGTTTTATGTTTGATTTTTATTACTGATTTTAATTGCTTCTTCAGTTGTGTGTATTTTGGGTACTCTCACTATACTGTACCTTGTAAAATACTTGGAGTATTTCCTAAGAGGCAGAATATTTTATGAATCATGTTTTTTTGTGTAATTAAATAATGCATAATCTTTACGATACTAGCTTGAATGTATTAAATTATGTTAGATAAAATGCAAGGTATAGTTCAGCGATTTGAGAAAAAGAAACTTAACTAGCGAATTTCCTCAAATATTCTTTCTATACATGATGAAATTTAAAAGAATAGCATCATGTTTTACAAACTACATTTATTATTTCCACTTGCCTTTTGGGGACATCTTTATATTTTAGTTTAAAGTGGTTTAGATCTATTCTTTATAGCAAGTCCGCTATTACAGACACATTTTGTGTACTGCACATGAATGGAAATTTACAATTCCTTGTCGAAGGATGAAATTCAGCAAAGAACTTCTAAATACATTTGATCAAGGTTTAAAGATGTTGGTACTCATTTATTTATGATGGAGTTTTAGAAACTTAGTTTGTAGCTGTTATAAATCATGCTAAATGAATTTTACAAGACAGACATCTTTTCTAATATGAATATGCCCTAATGCACAGGGATTTTGATACAATTGTGTTTAAACACTGCAATGCCAATGCTGACATGATTGTCTGGATTCTCTATCAGATTAGCTGTACTTTATTTAAATTCCTCTGCATTATGGAGAAGAATTCCCATTCCTTACAGCCTGTGTGCATAAGTTGATAACCATCTCATTGACTGTTTTGTTAAGAAGTTTGTGTATATATACTTTTTGTGGGTTGCTCTACAAATTCAGAGCTGCACTGTCTCTTTGATGATGTGAAGTTAACACTTCCTCGACTGCACATGAGCAGGCTCTCTGTTCTCTGGGATGTCGTGCTCACGTGCAGTGGGAGAGAATGAAGATGACACTTATGGGACTTTGAAGCTTAGGGAAAAGTCTCTATGATTTGGGTGCCACTGGTCATTTCAACCTTGTGTACTAAATTGTTTATATTCATAAGTATCCTTGTTTGCAATATGAAGACAAATCATTCTACCTAACATATATGTATGATTTCTGCCAGTATAACCAGGAATATTGTTTAAAATTGCATGAACTATTTAATAAATGATTTTTATTTTCATAAGTCAGAGCACACAAAATTAAGAAAATGTATACTTAAATATAAATCTTTGTGGGGCAGCCAATTCATATTCACAGAGTTTGAAGTATTAAAATTAAGAATTAAGTTTTCTATATCACCATTAGGAACAAACTGTAAACTCCAAATTTGCATAGGACATATATACAGCATTGTTCAGTGGGTTCACTTAGTGCTAAATTGTGATGAGGTCCATTTGCATATTTTTTCATTTCTCTTATACTGTCTTACCAGAGTTTACAGTTTGTTCACCTTCCTTTTCCCAGAAATGTTGATAATGAACTTTGGGAAATCACTGTAACATCTACCAAGGTGCATGGTTATCTGGGTTGTCAAAACATTTGTAAGTTTAAATAAGATCTTTCAATTTTGAATTCAGTTTCCAATGAAGAATGAAAAAGAGCTCATAGAGCTTCTGCAATAAGCAATCCCTCCTGTGACATCATTCCCCATGAAATCCTTTCCCTCTGACATCCAGGTTTGGACTCTCTACTCCTTTAGCAATTACCTTTTAATTAGTGTATATTGATTGTGCAAAGACATTTCACTATAATAGTGAATTTCACACTCTATTACCCACAGTATCCCCACTTCAATCATCCCTCCTTCACCCAGTGGTTTATCTCTTCCACTCTGATATCTGTTTTATTTCTAGACACTTTATGTGAGAGAAACATAATACAATGATGTCTAGTTCAACATTTTCTATGTAAATGATGTAATTGTGTTCTTTATGGCCAAATGATATTCCATGAAGTCTATATGTCATGATTTCTTCACCCATTCATTTAGTAATGGAGACTGTGCTTGATTTCCTGACTTGGCTATTGTGAGTAGTGTGTAATGAGCATGGGTATCCCTGCTGTACGCTACCTTCAACCTCTTTGGATATATACCCACGAGTGAGAGTTGTATGGTTTAATGACACTTAAACTTTGTTTAAAAGTTTATTAAAATTCTGTTTAAAATATTTTTGGCTCAGTTAAAAAAACTATTGTATGTGTATGTGTGTGCATTCAGGCATGGATTGCTCCATCTCATCTTGTCTGAAACAGAGTTTCTCATTGCTCACTGCTGTGTGTACTAGGCCAGCTGGCCCATGAACACTTAAAGATTCTCTGCTTACAATCTCTCATCTCTTGGTACTTCTGGGATTTTAGACATGTGATACCACACCCAGCTTTCCATGTATTCTAGAATTGATAACTCAGGTCTGCACACTTGTACAGCAGGTTCTTTTTCTGCCAGTCCATCTCCCCTATCTGTTTCTAGTTTCATGAAGATTCCTCTCTCTGATTTCCATAGTTGCTCTGATAGCTTATGTTCCCACAAACATAACTGTTACTTTTCCCTGTACGCTTGCCAATTTTTTTTTATTCCCTTGATAGCCAGTCCAATGGAAATGAGATGGAATGTCCATGTAGTTTTGATTTGAATTCCCTGATTAGCAATTACTTTTAAAATGTTATTGTTTTTATTGTTGTGGTGGGGGATGCATGTGCCACCATTGAATATGGAGGTTTGAGGGCAACTTTGTGGTCAGTCTTTTTCCACCTTTATATTGGTTCTTGGGGTTGAACTCTGGTCACAAGTTTTGCACAGGAAACAATTTCACCCACTGACCCATATCAATGCCCCTACTCATACATAAATCCTTGAGTGAGTTTCCAGATAGCTGTGACTCATGTCTCAGTTTCATGGCTCCTTCTTTTGGTGGTTATGTCAGAGATCTCCTCATCACAAGACTTGGTGACCATCACTTTCTTCCCCAAATGTAATTCCTACCTGAATATGAATCTCCTCTCTAGTAGATGTAGAGGGACAAAGAGTTAGTCACCCTAGCCAGAATTTCCCTTTGCTTTCCATTTTCTCTCAATTACACTTGCTCTTTTACTCCCTGGGTTTGAAGCTGTGGGTTATCCTTCTCTCCTTCATCCTTGCTCCACAATTTCATTTCTCATATTTGTTGAGCTTCACTAATCAATGATTCCCACTGTTATTCCTATTCTTACCTTAGACTGAGCTTTTAATATTCCCTAAGTCATCCCCATGCTTTTATTCCAGTTCTTCTGTTTTATACACCACGAGAAACACAGAAAAGCACCCATCCTCAAACACAACCAACTTACCAAACAAACCAACTTTATTTATGATAGAAATTATTAATTGATGCAGAGAACTTATTGGGTCATTTAACTCATCCTTACAGCCTAAACCCTAATTATGTACCTCATCATCACATGGCCATTTGAAAATAAAAATTAGAAGAAAGTTGGATTCTGATCTAAGAGTTGTCTATCAAAACTAGACAAATTAAAGAAAGTGTTGAAATTTAGTTCAGTTGATCAAAGCCTAGACAAGGGTTGATGATTTAATAACTTTATATATCACAGAGCTTGTGCCAGGGACTTTTAATCAGAAACACTTTCCAATTTGCTGAGCGGGGGCAACGAAGCGCAAAGCAATGTTGTCTTGGGTCCTGGGTTCACACCACTTGATACTTACTTTGCTGTAGTTTAGGAGCAAAGAAGAGAAGCTGAGCTGGAAGATCCTAGGGTGCTCTCTTAAGGTTATTGTCAACAGGTGTGGCTAATATCCAGACCTTGTATTTCAGGTAATAAGAAGTAGATCTGTTTTTACCTCAAACAAAAGTCTAAGGATCCAACTAGGTTCCTATTCCCTTAGGGAGATAATTAAGGACTATTCCAAGGGAGTGTTTTTGCCAACAGAATGTTTTGGTCTAAGGTATGAGCGTTACTTGTCTTCTGGCAACAGAATGCTTAAATAAGAATGTAGACCATAATCTTTCAGCTTGTCTTTTCATTCTTTGTATTATGTGAATTCAGGTTATTCTTTTTTTTAAATCTTATTCCTACCTTTTGGGGTTGGGGTATTTAAGCAAATGGAAAATAAATGCGGGCGATTTCAATATTCACTGGATCTCCCTCCTGATCCTATCCTGTGTTTCTGTCTCTTATTTCTTCTATATGTTTTTTTTTTGCCTAATAATTCTAATCTTCATGCTTTTACCCTGGAATGTTCTAACCAGCCATGGCTAGAAGCCTGGCAGAAGTCACCCTGAAAAGGTGGTTTATGATACAGGCTTGCAAAGCAAAGGTTTTTACTTCTGATCCATCTCTCTGGACATATAATTTACTTTTTGAAAGAGTTTGAAGAGTTGTTTTAATGGTAACAATCCTATAGAACAGAAGAAGTTATTTTTAATAGATTCACAGTAATAAGAATATACCAACTGTAGTGGAGCCATTGCCAAGAGCAAATTCACCAGGACAGACAAGATATGTATTACTTGATAGATAATTCAGGTCTCTGACATCTTATGCTGTAACATAGAAATGTCCAACTGACATGTAATTTTTAGGAACATATATTGTTTAAAGTGAGGTGACTCCATGGCAAGAATTCAAGCATGATTAACTTTCATGAGTCCTCTGCAAACTTTATTAGGATTTGCTAATTGGCCATTGTCAAAATTATGATAGTTATCTATTAATCATCAGCAAGAGTTCTTTTATCTTCCTTTAGACCTCACACCATCTGGTTCTGAGCTTTGTTTTAAAATGTCTGAAAAGGTTTATGATCCTTAGTTATAAATGGTAAAACTTTTAGTATAGGAAGGAGTGTATACCAGTTTAAATAACCTTATAAAAAAGTAAATGCTTGACATTATAATTTTTACTTTTACCCACTAAATAAATAAATGGAATTGATTGCATAGTTATATGGAAGATAAAATAAAATGATTGAGAATTAAAGGTCCCTGAAAAAAATTCTTTAGACATGACTAGCTTAAAATGAAAATAAACAGAAATTTCTAAAATGTCTGAATTACATTCAGATTTTGCTTAAGTTGGTGGAACAACTAAACCAAAATAGGATGTTTGACTTGGCTGCTTGTAACTGTATGTCCTTAACACAAATTCACAGGCCCTCTGATCATATAATGGAAACATCAGGACTTAGCTCTCCTACCTGAATTCCATAATAAAGTCATAGAATGAACAGCTATGCGACTGGAGAGATGGCTTTGGAGTTAAGAGAACTAGTTGCTCTTACAGATGACCTAGGTTCCGTTTCCAGCATTTGATGTGGGATTCCCCTCTGTATGCTGTGAATACAATTGGTTAATAAAGAAACTGGCTTGGCCTGATAGGGTAGAACAGAGCTAGGCAGGGAAAACTAAATTGAATACTGGGAGAAGGAAGGCAGAGTGTAGAGAAGCCATGTAGCCCCGCTGGAGACAGATGCCAGAACGTTACCTGGTATGCCACTGCCACGTGGTGATACATAGATTAATGAAGATGGGTTAAATTTATATGTAAGAGTTAGACAATAAGAAGCTAGGACTAATGGGCCAAGCAGTGGTTTAGTTAATACAGTTTCTGTGTGGTTATTTTGGGAGTTTAGGCAACTGAGAAATGAACAAGTGGCCTCCTTACAACAAGCATTTAGATAGAGGCTCACAATGTCTGCAACTCTGGTTCAACGGAATCCAGGATCCTCATCTGTCCAAGAACTTAATTTAGGCTTACTTTTCTCTTCTCCAAAAATAGAGTTGTTGTTTGCCTTCTGGTTGCATTCATAGGCTTGGTTTTGGCATACTTACTGATGGGTTCTTATTTTGTTGTCCTTATTGTTTTGTTTATGAGTGAAAACAAAATTAGTCATCTTTTGTAGGCTGAAAACCTTGCTTCTTGAGGCAGTCTTCTACAGCAGTGTCAATGCAATGACAAAAGGCAGAAAACTTGTAAAAGTTGGCAGTAAAATGACAAAAGATGAAAACTTGCAAAAGTTGGTGCTTGGAAATTTAAATGGTGCAATTAAAAGAGGTTTCAATAAGATTTGATATTACAGTGATATCTCAGTAATACTAAGGTTTTTTTAAGATTTATACTAGCAAATGAAAGGATGCACAGTGATGTTCAACGTGGGATCCTGAAATATTCCAGGATATGTATTTTCATATTGCTTCTAATGTGTTATGTTTTATCCCATTTGTTCTTCAGAGGAAAATAGAGAAACTTTCTAAAATCAAATGTAATTTGCTTTTGTCGGAATACTAAACTGTATACATAAAACTTATTAATACCATAAACTTTGTTTTGATCATATCAACTGTTAACATACTTTTGCTTATGTACATGACAAGTTGAAACACAGCTTATTGCAGTAGATATGAGGATATGACAATTTCTTCCTATTTTTTTGAAAATGTATGTTTGGCAAATGCAAAAAAGCAGAAGGTCATCTAGATGAGTTTTGCACTTAGTTAAGTGCCCATCAGAAGGAATACTGTTTTCTCTTATTTCTGAGGATTTCTAATGGATTTTTTTTGTTTAATGAGCTCTTTTGGGAAAGTAGTATTTCTAGTACCAATTTTTATCAAAATTACATGAAATGGTTCATCATTCAAAAAGCTCTGGAGAGCTATGTTTAGTCACCTACTTCTTATTTAAAGGTAATAATTTTCTTTAATGGTCTTTGTATGGTGCAAAAAGAAGTTTCTTTTTATTAGTACTAAGGACTACATTTATCTGTGGATCTAACAACAAATATTTAGAATGAAGTTAGGGATTATGCTGGTTTAGTAAAGCAGTGGTTGCGTGTTCTCTTCCATGATCTATGCCTTCACCAGCACTGGTTTGTTGGCTAGGTTTCTAGTACCAGGGCATAAACTCCTTCTTCTTGAGAGAGTTTTAAGTCTATTTAGAGAGATGTTGGTTACCACCACTGTATGCTTGCCAGTACTTCACTCTTAGGGTTATCATGCCATGTCGACCTTGTTGTGGTTTATAGGCATCATCTTTGTTGTAACTGTTGGCTACTTCCCTCATTTGGAAGCTTGCATGGTACTCTTTCTTGTACCATGAAATTTAGTCCTTGGGAAGGAGGTTTGCAAGTCAGTTACTGCTCATGGTACCACACCCAGATCAAAATGCAGAGTTGTGAAATTCAGTCTCAGTCGATACATCTACAATACAACTCTTGAACCTAGGGTCCAGGACCATTGAGGAAGATGTGGAGAAAAGGTTGTGAGAGACAGAATAATAGGGAATTTGCTGAGAGATTATGTCTCCTAGTAATGTCAGAAGCTACAGCCATAAAGTCTTCCCAGCATGACCACCTAAACATGAGCAACAACAGTAAACATGCTAATGTATAGGAGGGGAAAGGCCAAGGGGCATCGACCCTATACAAAGAACTATAGGCAACTACAGAATCCTGGAAGCATGAAAAAATAGTCTTCTCTGGGAAAGAACACAACAACTAATTATCCAATACCAAAGGGGCAGCACTGAAAACACAAATACAAATAACATTATACAGACAGATTGCACTTATGAATTCAGGAATACACACACTCAGGCATTCAGTGGTGTGTGTGTGTGTGTGTGTGTGTGTGTGTATGTGTGTAGGTATTCATGTAACACCAGTTAATGAATGAAGAATTCATGAATTTGAAAGAAAGCAAGACGGGATTTA